>NC_038245.2:2500-377464 GCF_000004515.6 Glycine max
AAAAAGCTAAAACTAAAACTAAAATAAACTACCTCTGGACCCTCCAATTGGAGGGCAGTATAATAGCTTGCATCATGTACAAGCACCTCTTGTTTGAGCCTTTTTCAAGAGCGCCCTCGAACCTTTACCCCTGCGTAAGCACATGCACAATCCTTGTTAGTGTTTCCAAGGGAATGTTAAAACATTCACTAGCTTGTTGCTTCAACTTCCCCCATAGACTCTTTCATAAGCTTTTAATTTTACCCAAAAAGACCTACCTTCCTTGAAGACACAAAGGAAGGTGGTAACCCCAAAGCTTGGTCATAGCAAACCACTTTGCATGCCAAACATGAGTTCTCAGCCTCTTGGTTACATCCCCAGAAGTGCAAAAACCATTCTCTGGGTTTTTCTTTAGTTCATATCTCCGATGAACACACCGAGGAAGCTTCTTTTGGTGATTCTCCTCCAAACCTGATTTGGCAAGGGCTTTATCAATTATTCCCAGTTTCTGCCTCTTTCTTCTGCACCCTTTTCTTGCAATTTGGTTATCAAACACAGTTGTCCTTCTTCTCTTGTTCTTTTGAGACCTATAATCACTGTTTACTCTATTTTCTATGATAGATTGAAGACTATGGAGTTCGAGAGCACGGGATTCAGCATATTTCTGCAAATTGATTTTCCAAGGTGGTGGTGGTGTAGGTACTGAAACTTGAGGCTTTTTGGTTCCATCAGTAACCATGGTAAAGAACTAAGCAAAACCAAAAAAATAAAAAAAAATTAGTTTACAACTTTGCATTGTACAGACACAAATTATGCTGTAAAGCGTAAATAAAACCCTTCGCCTTATTGGACGATCCAATCAGAATAGAATTTACACCACCATAGTCCAAAAGGAACTACATGGGGCATATAGAGATATTGTAAATGAAATATACTTTAGCAAGGCTCCTATCTGATTGGTTAAATAGTATCATTTGTCTTTAGGAAACATAACAGGCAAACCAAAACTATCATAAAACGTTTCTCAATCCCTAATTCACAGATTCCCACATTTCCTAACTAACCAAAAAATGGAGATAACCAAATCACTTGTCTCCAACAACAATAATAAAAAGAACAAATGCACACCTTCCAGGTTAGTAGGGCCTGATGGTGTTGGACTATTGGTACTGGTAAAGCTGTGCAACTCAAATGAATAAATTCTTTATCACCTAAATGCAAAAATGGGAACTGCAAAGACATATCATGGAATACAACAGTTTAACCAATTTATTCAACTACAACAACTGGGATTAAAACAGATAAAGACAGTTTTTTTCTAATTTCTAATGCTTACTTTAGAAACTACAAATTATAAACCTTCAACTTAATTTTGAAAACTGGAACCACTAAATCAATACAACTATTATCAGCCTCGCAAAGTTGAACTTAAGGATGACTCAAGCTTGCTAGTTGCAACCTATCAACCACTACCAGCAGCATTCACAAAGGTACTAAAATACCAAATCCCAATAACCTCTAAAAATAGCACACAGATTTTTATTTCCTGTTGTCAAAACTAGTGTTGTTTTGGATGTAAAAGCTAAATACCTTGGTCATGTAGTCAAAGTAGTTAAATAACCCCACATTATAGTGCAGTACCTGACCCCTATATGCTATAATGGTACAGCAAAGCAGCTACTACACCAAATCAAATAGTTTCTATATAACATGCTCAAAACTAAAGTACTCAAATCAAAACTGGAGAAACAATGTTGGGCTTGGTTGGAAAAGGATGAAAGAGAGGCTGAGGGACAGGAAAATGCAGAGGGTACAGAGACCAACAAAGCATGAACAAGTGTTTGGCTACTGGAAACTTGAGAGAGCAAAGTGCAGAGAGTGAGAAACAGGCATATGCAGCTTCACGATGCAAAAACAAGGGTGAAGTAGTGGCAATATGCTGTAGCAGGGGGTGGGCTATGCAATTTCCTTGTGTTTATGAGAAGAGTAGGCTTGAAATTCCTATGGCTCACAATGTGTGATGAGTTTGTGTAATAAACAACAGAGGCTGCTAATCCTAAAATGCCTCACTGCATGGATGGGTATAGAACCAACAGCCCATTCCCATGGATTTCGCCTCCGCCCACTGCCAACAGCAACTACATCCAAACATGCCCGCCATCCCTATCTTCACCCCTTCTGCTGCTTTACTCTCTTGCTCTTCTTGTCTATTTTTCAAATACTAACATATCCAATGGACAATTTATTTTTATTAGATTCAACACTGCTATATTAGCAGTAAAAATATTATATTGTTACATTTGGCTACCAATCAGAAATTTTATTTAGTGTTAAAAAAATATATACTTTTATAAAAATATCATTTTTTACAAAATACATCAAATCATAAATCATAGCGGAAGAACCAAAAACAACTTGTTGGATTCCAAGATATCTGCCGCCATTTCAGATAGAGTTCAATCACAATTGCTTTTCCAAAATAACTAACAAGACAAGCATCTCTACTTTGTAACATGAAGTTTGGTATTCGAACTTACTCCGAGCTCAGGACAGTTAGGCAGTTGAGGAGCACATCAATTGCAAAATAATCAGATGTACCCAAGTCCACCCTGTAAGATATGTATAAAGCTAAAATGTATTAGTCTGTCTTTATCACAATGTTCTAACTTCTTCGCCAACCTAAACTTTAGTTATTCTTTTACCAACCCAAATTAAGTCTATACTCTTCTTTAAAAGATGCCACGGCCTTTAAGATACTAAAAGCTTCGTGAGATTAAAGAAAACTTCTCAATAAGCTTATGATATGTCCATAAGTTGTTTTCAACTTATTTCAACAAGCATTCTAGGATAAATGATGAAAACAACTTATATCTAATGTGAAAATAGTTTAAACTGATTTTTTCAATTATAAAAATAGATGATATGATATCTAAGTGCTTATACAATAATAGACAGACTCAAGTTTAAAAGAGAAAGAAAAAACCAGCATGTATGAGGAAGAAGTTTGCTAAACATGTATGGCGCATTTGGCTAAAATGTAGTGCTTAGTACAATCTCAAATACATTGTCATTTTTTAAGGTGTTCACAGTAGATGCACCAGAGAAAATTTAATAATACAAGTGATAATGTAAAAAGTTACTCCCAGGATATATCAATTGACCCGCTTTAATTACTTGTACAGATGACTTGCAAGTTTTAATGGGTGGTTTATAAAGTACAGAAAACAAATTCTTGCTGCAGGGATTACACGAAGAAAGCAAGAAACAAACAAAGAAAGAAAGAAACAAAGAAAGAAACAAAGAAAGAAAGTTACAGAGGCATGGCATGAACCAAAATCGATAAGATAAAAAGAGAGGGAAAAAGGAAAACCTGATCTGAATTTGACAACAATGAAAGACTTCAACTACCAAAAGCCAATGCGAGTGAATGGGGAGAGAAGAGTGTATTTATGACTTGGAGATTGAAGTGCGAACAAACGATTTAAATCGACGTTAGGGTTTGTCAAGGCATAGGGTTCTTGGTACTAAGGTTTGTTTGATTGATTCTAAAACTTGGGATGCTAGCACTCGGGGTTGTAATTGGTAAACCGGGTTAGGTTGTTTGATAATTGACAGCTGAGTTGGGCTGCTGTGGGATGTGGGCTGAAAATATAACCCATATGGACAGGCCCATGTCTAACATACATTTTCTTCTTCTTCTCACCCTCTACTTCGTTAGCTTTTTGTAAAATTAGTTTCCGTAAATTTCGTTGTTTAATTTTATATAACAGTTTCCGTTAAAGACATTTTTATCAAAAAAATAAAGGTGAGGGTGCCAAGATCAAACAAGTATCAATATTATGGGCCTAATGGACATAAGCATAAGCTAAGGGAATTGCTCTATCAAAAAACAAATATATATTAAGTCTTATTCGTTATCATAATTTCATAAGGACCACAATTATTAGGACTGTGATATATCATAAAAAACATAGAAGCAAGATTTTTTAATTTATTACATAGCATGGTAGTTAATTGTGCGCAATATTGGTGCTATTGTGCCCGAGCATCACACATGGCACCCTACTTCTCCTCCAAGCATCATCATATCCCACCTGGCCGTTGTGGCTCGAACGATGCTTTTCATAGCCAAAATGATGGCCAGAGTGGACAAATCGTGCTGTAATGCAGTTCTGCAACTGCTATTGACTGTTTGCTCTCATGGCTACGCTCACTGTTAGTGGGTCAGAAAAGAGAGATACCCAATTCACAACTCTAACTCTAAACGACCCCATCTTTGTTTTTTGGCTATTTTCACTCTAGTGTTTTATTTCCAACACAAATTTTATTTGGACTTGGACCGTCAGTTTTAAAATTACTTTTTGGACTGTCAATTTTAACTATTAGGCCCTTATTCATATAACTTTCTTACCACTTTTACTCAAAATTCAAATTTAGATGCATTATAATCAAGTTTTATTTTCTAATCGAATTTAAATAGAGATATTTTCTAATTATTGTTTAGTATCAAATAAAAATTATTCAAATGATGTGATATCTTTCCTATTTTAATAAATGTTTAAATCTTTTTATCGTAAAATATATCCTAAAACATTGTAAAATCTGTTAAAGTTTTCCAAATCCTAATATTTAATTAATATATAAAACTAATAGCAAATTATTTATTATAAATAACATTAAAACATGGGTCATCCCACTATAGCGTTTTTCGGACTGGCTATTTCACAATGATACATACCGAACAAACTCTTTTGAAGTTGGAACGAATTCCTAAACCCCAAACCCTAAACATTAAACCCTAAATTGAGCCGGGAAATCAGGTTTCTGAATACGATTAGGCACCTAAGTTACTGGTTTACAAAACATTCACTTTTACTTTAAAGCTTGAGTTTTGTTATTTTATTAGTAATTTATATTTTTTTAAATTTTAAATTTTGGAAACTTTCAATAGACCACTAAATTAAAACAAAATAAAATAATCATGTAAATTTACTTGTCAATGATGTTTCCAAGTTAGTTTTATCAAAATTACATTCATTGATATATACTAAGAATATTAGTAAAGATAGGTCTTATCAAAATTATTAATTTTTAATAAATTTTAATAATTATACAGAGAATGTTAAAAAGAGTGTGTTATAGAGAATGTTAAAAAGAGTGTCTTATCAATTAAGTGTAATTAACATTTATATTATTTGAAATAGTTACCAACCATTATGAATATTTTTACAAATTTTTAGATAATTCAAAAAATACTTTCTTAAAAAATATTTTTCTTACTTTACATATTTAAAGATTTTTTATAGTCAATTATAAATATAAATATATATTAAATTCATTGAAATATTGACTTTATTCATTTTTGATAATTTTATTTTATAAATAAAATGTTAAAATATTTTTTCATCCTTCTAAAATTACTAAAGTTTGGATTTATTTTTTATAATTTTTTTTGTTTTTCACTCTTATAAAATTCTTATTTACTAATTTTTCATCAAAAATTATGTTTAGATTACGAACCTGTGACATTTTTTTAATTAAAATTTTAAAATGTAATTTTCAAAGGTTAAAAATCATCATATACTATAGAAAAAATATTTTAAAATGCAAGAATCAAAACAAATTAAAGCATATTTCAAGGTCAACAACAACAGAATGAATCAAAGTTTTTAAAAAAAATCAATAAAACAACCAAATTTGACATGAATTAAAAACATAATGAGATCTAAAATAAAATCCCTTAAAGAACTGAAATGGTGACACGACTGGCAACAGAGGCACAATGCTACATGGGGGAGTGAGGGAGAAACGAACAACGAGGAGAAGAAGTTGGATTTAGGCGTTTTGGGCTCAGATATGGACAAAGATGATATTTTATGGGCGAATTTGGTTCGTGATTTTTGAAGTGAATCTAGTTGGTGGTAGTGGTATTAGAGGTAGGTGATGACAACAATGAGGGAGAGAAGGAAGAGACAAATATGGAGACAAAGTCCAAGTGCTTTCGGTGCTCGTCATTTAGAATCAAAGTTCTTGATCAAAATGAGGTAGTGACGACGATGATGAAGTATCCACAGAGCGAGGAAGAGTGAGAGATTCTTGATGAGGATTTGAGGTTAAGTTGGATAATGGTGGATTCTTAAGGAAATTGCATGTTAAACACATCGAGTGTGAGAGTGGTGTCGGTAGAGCGACGAAGAGGGGGATCAACGACAAATGTGGCCCAATTCAACATGTCTGTCACTTTTGGGGGTGAGATGCATGTGAGGGAAGTGAGTATGTAAATGCAGGACATGGATGGACACAACTCAACCAAGTGGACTAAGTGTGTTTTTTCTTGAAAGAATAATAAAGAAGCTTATTTGTTTCTAGCCACAAACAAGAATAGGACATGAACTTTCAAAATAGGTGGATGACTTACTGTGCGCAAACAACATGGTTGACAAACTAAACCTGCAACTGCATACAAAGATGAGTTATGACTAACTAGCTATGTGCACAAGCTACAACAAGAGTACTTACCAAAGAACTGTAACTATATGTTCCCTCGGTGACCCTCGAAACTCATCGTTTGTTCTATGTTCAAGAATCCACACCACTGCTCCAACAAAGAGGAAAAAAAATGCAGTGACACCCCACATATGTGGAGTAAATGGTCACAAGAAAGCCCAAGCATTTGACTTCAATTTTTTTTACTGGAGCAACCACAACTAGCCCCGACTCTATATATGGTCGAGTAAAATCCACAATCTTTGTTCGGACAGAGACAATCGCAATGTCACCTACGGCAGCATCAAAAACCTGTAGATGCAAGCACAAAAAATTGATATATAAAAACAAGATATTACTACATTATGTTTGTTCTATGCAGTGAGTATTACTTACATCAGAAGTAATCATGTTGACAAGATCACAGTAGCTTGGGTTCTTGTGTCCATCTCCAAACAAAATGAACTTGTATTGAACTGCATAGGGAAGCAATTTAAAGGCAGCTAGGAATATATCTATGCAATATCGTTGAATTGCATTGGTGCCATTTATTTGGGAGATCATATTTTAATAGCTAACTCTATTGGGAATTCCAATTCTCAGTTACCTCCCGTTATTTGGGAAAACCCATCCATGAGGCTTTTCTGTTGTATTTCCTGGCCATATGACACAGTTTAGATGTTGGCTTGAAATTGAACGATGGGCAGGCTCTGCATGAAGTTTCTCAGGGGTTATTACAGAAAGGTCAGAAAACTAGACCAGTAGCCGATTCTCCTATAACCTATAGCAATTACATTAAGAATATCATATGATGGATTTAGAGGAGATCTATCTAAACCAAATTGAATAGGTCCAGTCAACCCACTCATATTAATGCACAATATGTTATCAAGTAACTGCTTCCCTCCATCAGAAACGCTCAAGGCACCGAAATCCAAAGCCTCTTCCCTCGTACAACTTAAATTTGTATTGTTAGAGAAGGATATGAATCCAAAGTCTCATAGGTGAGACAACAACAGGTGCAGTTGTAGTAGCAGCAGCAGCACTATCAAGGACATGAACCAAGTTTAGAGCTTTACTCCTCATTGCCACCTGGTAAAATGATGGGGATTCTGCCTCTATCATTGTATGCCCGGATCTAATACATTCTTTGGCTTCCATGCGAATATTTAAATTTCACTACCAAACATATGTCACAAAACCAACACCTAACGAAACTTAGCTATACAATGGGGGGAAAATTATAAAAGATTTCAACACTTCGGGTTAAGAGAATAGAATCATAACAATAAATGCATTTATTTTCTATCAAAGTTTTTTAGTCTTTGCTGATAAAAAAAAAAGTTTTTGGTCTTTTTTCTCATCTCAGAAAATTGGGTACTTAGTTTCAAACACAAGAACCAAAAACTAGCCTCCTAACAAGAGATGAGACACATAAAAATAATAAAAAAGCAAAATAAAAACAAATTAGTAAATTAGTATAGTTTAAAAAAAATTAAAAACAATCCACACTTGGCTAAAATAATTATGAAAAAAATCGTAAAATTATAAATCACTCATTTGCTTCAAATACTTCTCAGGTTGGAGTTCAAAATAAAGGAGAAGCCATACAAAAAAAAAAACACAAACAAACAACACCCTTTAGCATACATATGCTTCATACCCACCATTTTCCCAAACTTTAAATGACATAAAACTGAAACAGAAGGGGGAAATAAAAATAAAATACCAAAAAAAAAATTGAAACAAAACTCCTTATACATTCTATTTTGGAAACCATATCAACATCAGGGGTTGGATGTTCTACAAAATGAAAAGATCATGATCTATCACTGTGATTCCACACTTGAGCAAGCGTCTTCCAAAGCTGGAAACTAGTAATCAGATTTCTTTTTCAGCTCAACAAAAAACTCGTTAACCAGTGTTGTTAAATGGCGGCCATGGCGGCGCCATGGCGATTTTCCGTGGCGGATTTTCGAAAAAACGCCACCGAATAGCGGTGGCGTTGCGGGTTTGGGATGGTGGTCGTGGCGGGGTGGCGGAAATGGCGGATTTCGTGGGTTTTTGTCCGCGGTAGGAGTTGGGTCGACCTGACCCAACCCTACCCGGTTATTCATTAAATAAAAAACTCCATCCCTACCTGCCTTCAGCCTACCCACGAACGAACCGCATGCGACGAAAAGAGCTTACCCAGCCGCATGCACGAACGAACCGCCGTGACGAGCTCCGACACCACCCAACAGCCTACCTGCAGCCGCGACACCACCCCCTGCAGCACGCACGAACAGCGGCGACGAGCTCCGACGTTGAGCCCCGACAACGCACGAAGAAGAAGACCCCGTGAAGGAAGAAGACGAATGAAGAAGAAGAAGACGCGGGTCTGCTTCTTTTTTTTTTAATTTTTTTTGGGCTTTTTGCTGTTTGACACCCCATTTTTCTGTCTACAGTTTTTTTTTTCCTTTTGCTATTTGACACCCTTTTTTACTGTTAACAGTCTTTTTTTTTCGTATTTGACACCACAATTTTTTTTTTCTGTTCAGACCTCTTTTAAATGGCTGAACCATCATCCGATGCTGCTACTGCAAGTGCAACGAGGAAAAATAAGGCAGACCCAGGCGGGAAATATTGTCATTCACTAGTGGAAGGAGATACAAACACCATTGTTTGCAATTTCTGTGGAAAAATCACTAAGGAAGGAATAACCCGAGTCAAACAACACCTGATTGGGAAGTCGGGCAACGTTGCAGCTTGCAAGAAAACTCCCCCAAATGTAATCGAAGAGTTGAAGGAATATATGGCTACAAAAAAAAGTGGGACCACTTACAGTACTTCTGGCAGTGGTAATATGGCAAATATAAGAGATTTTGAATTTGGTGAACCGATTGGATGTGATGGAAGTGAAGAAGATGAGTTTGCGGACTCTTGTAATGCTGCTGCAAGTGCAAAGACAAAGTGTGGGACTAAAAAAGGACCAATGGACAAATTCTGTAAGAATCCACATAATGCAATCAATCGGAGAAAAATGGAGATGCTGAGGCAAATGAACATAAGAGAGTCAATGGATAAGAATGAAGTATTGAAGGTGCATCAACATATTGCTCGCTTTTGGTACCAAGCAGGTTTGTCATTCAACCTCATTAAATTGAAAAGCTTTGAGAACATGGTTGCAGCCATTGGTCAATATGGGCCACATTTGCCCATTCCTAGCTATCATGACATCAGAGTTCCACTCTTGAAGAAGGAAGTTGAATATACTGAAAATTTGATGAAAGGCCATAGGGAGCAATGGGTCAAGTATGGTTGTACTATTATGTCCGATGCATGGACTGATCGGAAACAAAGATGCATCATTAATTTTTTGATTAACTCTCAAGCTGGTACCATGTTTTTGAAGTCTGTTGATGGCTCTGATTTTGTGAAGACAGGTGAAAAGCTTTTTGAGTTGCTTGATGCCATTGTGGAGGAAGTTGGAGAAGAGAATGTTGTTCAAGTTGTAACCGATAATGGGAGCAACTATGTTTTAGCGGGTAAGTTGTTGGAGGAGAAAAGGAAACATGTTTATTGGACTCCTTGTGCAGCTCATTGTATTGATTTGATGCTTGAAGATATTGGGAAGCTTCCCTTGATAAGGAAGACCATTAGAAGGGCAATTAATCTAGTTGGGTTTATCTATGCCCATTCTAGTACCTTAAGTTTGTTGAGAAATTTTACAAACAAGAGGGAATTGGTGAGACATGCTATTACTAGATTTGCCACTTCTTATCTAACCTTGGAAAGGCTTCACAAAGAGAAAGCCAATATTAGAAAAATGTTTACTTCTGATGAATGGACCTTGAACAAGCTATCTAAGGAGCCTAAGGGAAAAGAAGCTGCAAAGGTAGTGCTCATGCCTTCTTTTTGGAATAGCGTGGTTTACATTCTTAAAGTCATGGCTCCACTTGTGAAAGTGCTTCGTCTTGTGGATGGTGAAAGGAAACCAGCCATGGGCTATATTTATGAAGCAATGGACAAGGCAAAAGAAACAATTATGAAGTCTTTCAACAACAATGAAAGCAAGTACAAAGATGTGTTTGAAATCATTGATAAAAGATGGAATTGTCAGCTTCATAGGCCATTGCATGCAGTTGCCCACTTCTTAAATCCAGAGTTCTTTTATGACAACACTGACTTAGAGTTTGATTTTGAGGTCACCAATGGTTTGTTTGAGTGCATTAAGAAGTTGATTCCACAATTTGATGTGCAACAGAAAATTCTAACCGAGTTGCATCTTTACAAGATTGGTGCTGACCACTTTGGTTCCGACTTTGCAATGGCTCAAAGGAAAACCCATTCTCCTAGTAAGAAACTTTTATCATACTATTTTTTTTATGTATTAGTGTTATAATTCAGAATTCTAAGTTATGCTCTTGGTTGGTAATTGGTATTGTAGCATATTGGTGGCGAATGTTTGGGTCACAAACTCCAAATTTGCAGAAGCTGGCTATTAAGATTTTGAGTTTGACTTGCAGTGCTTCAGGATGTGAAAGAAATTGGAGTGTGTTTGAGCAAGTAATTGTGACAAAACTCTAACTATACTTTTTAATTTTATTTAATTTTGATGATCAAGTTATATTTGGAGTATATTTGAGATTGAAATCAACATTTATTTGTTATGTTGTAGATTCATTCCAAAAAAAGAAATAGGCTTGAGCACAAGAGGTTGCATGATTTGGTGTTTGTCAAATACAACCAACAATTGAAGCAAAGATATAATGCAAGAGATGAAATTGATCCAATTTCTCTTAATGATATTGATGTATGCAATGAATGGCTCGTGGGAGAGATGGATCAAGATGATGATAATGATGCTGGAAATGATTTGGTATTTGAAGATGATGATGCTCTAAATTGGGCAACTGTGTATCAGGCTTCGGGGGTTGGAGAGTGTAGGATGTATACTAGGCGGAAAAAGCAAAAAACAAGTGTTGCTGCTGCCCAAACTTCTAAAAAACAGGCAATGGTTGTTGGATCTTCATCAAGGAAGCAAAAAGCAGTCCAAGAAAATGATGAGGATCTAGATGTTCAGGAGAATATTGATGTTGAATCTGAAGAAGAAGAAATCATGGTCAATTTTGAGGCGTCTGATGGGGAAGAGGGAGATGGAGATGCTCCATTACCATATGATAACAACGAAGATGATTATGTTGGGATTGGAGAAGATGATTAGAGTCTCAACCTTCACTTTACACTTTGCATTATGTTTTTATCATTTTCTTATTTTGAACTCTTTAATGAGTTTATTTGGTGTTGGTACTTGATTATTGTATGAACTCATGAAACTTTTTTAGTTTATTTGAATGCAATCCTTTGTTTTTTTCAATTTCAATGAGTTTATATATATGTTTTTTTTTTGTGTCCGCCATGACATCCGCCATTTTCCGCTACGCCATCCGCCATATTTTTATGGCGGATTTTTGACTTTCCGCCATGAACCGTCATCCGCCATTAACAACATTGTCATTAACTTAATTGGACTCACCAAAGAACAACAAAAAAGGCAAAAAAACACTATTCTGGAAAATTCAATGCATTTTTTCTTAAAACTAGCAAGTAAGTCAAGACTGTTAAAAAGCTAAGAGGTTCCCAATTATTTTGGTTTAGTTTATCTAACATTGGCAACCTTCTCTGTCATGCACAGAAGCACGGAAAAGAACAGCCTAGCTTCGAGGACTAGGAACCTCCATAAGAGAGAAGGATAAGGAAGAAAACTTGTATTATTTTTCTGCTGTCCTCTATTACATACTAAGCATCCCTTATATAGAGGCACTAGCCAAGGGTGCCGCTACGAAAACAGAAGGTGCTAGAATGCGAAAAGAAAATAACAGAAAAGTGGAAAATGATGACAATGCAGTGCTGCACGATGGTAAACAACATGCCAACAACATATTTCCTATGAACCAGTATCCTCCTGACAGCTCACCACCTTCTAACAGATTCTGTTAAAGGGAATCCACCAAGGGTTTGTGCCCTTAGTGGTGCTTTTGCTGGTTTGTTTTGTCCCTCCTAACATTCTCCCATTACAATTCTAAGGGAGTAAAAAATTAAAAGTAAGCTTTATTATATAAATTAACTTCAAATTACCACTTTTACTTCTAAAAACTGAATTTATTTTTGTCCAATAACAAGTTCAATTTCTCTTGATTAACTCAAATAGCTTTTACCAAATCATTTAACAATTTTCTTCAAAACTCTTTTAAAAAATTAAATTCCCGACCTTCTTTTCTTTCCCTACCTAAATTGATATATTTTAATATATCTTAAGATATCTTACACATTGTATTTAAATTACAACTTATTAAATTCCAATTTCTTTCATCCTCACCAAACCTCCCCCCATCTCATATCCAACTTTTAAGAAAATTCCTTAACTGATTCAAGTTGAATTAGAAAAGGAAAAGGTCAAAGAAGATTGGCCTTCCCCCACCTCTTGAGAATGATACCCAACACCGAATAAACACGGGTATAACTCAAAAGCTATTTTTTTTAATGTCTTTCTGATAAAAGCATCTGTCATAAATTGGATAAAGAATATTCCTAGTCTCCTTTTATTTCCTTGTTGACCAAATCGCCGTCAGTTTTTATTCATCAAAATTGTCTCACTTTTTATAGTAAAAACCTTGCATAGTAAAAGATATTTAATGTCCCATTTTCTGTTGTTAGACTGGAAGTCGAAAAAGGAAAGAGAGAAAAAAATGTTTTGGATTTATATTGTTTACTTTCCTCACATAGACCAATTTTCTTGTGTAGCTTAAGTGATAAAAACTGAAATTTATGAAGTACCAATAATACAAAACAAAACGTAAATCTTTTTCCTAGCCAGATTATTCAAATCCTGAACTCTATACCAACTGACTAAAATTGTAAACTACCATAATGTAAATGATACTTACCACTGTAACGACCGATAAGCTTGACAATATCGTTACCATTCTCAGTGCTTTCTGCTTCCACATAAGCAAAGTTTATGGCTCCTTGTGCCTCTTCAACAGCAGCGTCAAAACCAAATGACTTATCAATAACCTGATTCAGGTAAAACATGATTAATTAGGTGACTATTCAAAAGCAAATTATTTTTACAGTCTCGGAAAAGTAGCTTCAATTGTCCAATTCAACCATGCTTACTAGGACATCACTATCACTATCAACGAATTTTGTTCCAAGAAATCGAACAGAGCCAATCAGACATGGCTCCACTCTCATATTTAAAAATTAAAGCATCTAAAATCACACCAACCACCAACAAATTTCTTCATCACCTAACATTTTTTCTTCTTGAAGGAAAGAAGGCAAACCAGAATTGAAGCAAATACAAACAAAATCAAACAAATCGTCTCTCAATTCAAAAATAATAGATGATTAAAACAACCACATTAAACAATTCACCCTAGTGTATCACTACCATACAAAACATAAATAGAAGGGGATAGAAGTCACAGAACTCTTACAATTATACAGTCTTATAGATTTTCATCCTCACATTAGTATATTAAGGAAGTATCAAAAGTAAAAGAAAAAAGAAAAAAGAAAAAAAAATATATATATATAGTCAAAATTTAAGGGATATCACCATCATCAAAGACCACTACCAAATCAGTCACGACCTTAACACCAGACAGCGAAACATTGGGCTTCAGCTCTGATGGCTTCCTGATACAAGCAGAGGACAATGGTCCTTCATTTCGAGGGCAAGGGAACCTCCGTTCTACACTAAAGGTGATGAGCTGGAATTCTTCTTACCATTTAATTCATTGCAATCTTATTTAAATACATTTCGTGGGGTGATTCTGTGTAATAAAATTTACAAAGCATGATTGCAATAACGGGTTCCTAGCAGCTTTTCTAACAGAATTCTGAAATGGAAAAACAGTTGTATATAACTCCCTTAATTCTTCCCCAATAACTGTTATGCGTAATTGTCCAGATACTCAGATCGCTTGGTACTTCTCTTGGGCCTTCCATCGTGGGTCTCGGGTTTGTCTTCATCCATAGCTTGGGCCTCAGGTATGTTCTGATCTCTGTTGCTATCACTTCCACTCTATCGCCGCCATGTTGTCTTCGCCGGAAGACATGAGTTTCTGACTAAGCAGTGAATAAGTTCAAGGAAACAAGAAAGGATATGAGAGCAGAAGATGCGGAGGGGCATGGAGCCGCCAGTGAAGAAGCGGACGGAGAGTGCCCGTACGAGAAACCTATGGATGTGGAAGAGTATGAGTGTGAGTTGAAGAAAAATGAAAGAGGAAAAATTACTTACCATGGATGTTCACGCTAACCAGTGACAGTTATCACGGGAACCCACAACGAGAGCCTCGTCTCCTGCGTGTGAACCTGCAACGACAAACGACGATGGCAACCAAGGTTCGGATTCGTGGATTCACGACGTGCTGAGGGGGAAGAGCGGATGGCGATGCTGCTGAGAACCACGGTTGGCGCAGTGAAGGGAATGACGGGTGTTGCGTGGTGACTGGTGAGGGAGAACGAGATTGTTTTTAGATCCAGGTATATTGTACTAGGTCTTGCCGTTGGAGGGAGTGGCGAAAATGGGAGCAGGATTGTTTTCCATTTACAAATAACAGTAAAATATTTTGATAAGTTATTTTAAAAAGCTTGTTGAAATAAGTTTAAAATTATTTATGAATAAATAAATTATAATAATTTTCATAAACTCTCTTAAACACTTAACAAAAAGTGTTTATGAAAATAATTTACTATAAAATATCATATAACATAAAGGAGTTACATCTCTAGTATTTATACTATAATTAGACAATTAATACAACTAACATTAGTAACTATCAACTTATTTTACAATAATTGAATGAACTAACAAAGTTAATTATTAGTCGTTAAAAAACAGAAAATGAGTAATTCTAGTCTTCTACTCTAATAGGTGGTAAAGGAATATCCAGCAATTTAAGAGTTCATATTTTACTTTGAATTCTAGTTAACAAGACACATGTTCTTTTTACAAAGATAAAAGAATATCAATGTGAGCAATAAGATAAGAGTGTGAGAAATTGTGAGAAACTACCGAGTAATCTCTGAGAAAATCTATGTGAAACTTTATATTTATATCTGATAAAAATACTCAATAAGTTATTGCATCTAGAGTCTGGTGCACAGTTAGAAAATGATTGTAATAGCTAGTTAACTCTAAAGAAGCTATTATAGTTAACTAACTTTGAAGAACAACTACAAAGGGTTTCAATATAAGCTAATAACTTCTCTAGCTAAACTGGTAACTAGCTTACTCTGCTATACAAGTATGTTTAACATTCCCCTTGTAAACTTGGTGGATAAAATTGACTAAACAACATGAGTTTATCTTGAAGGTTATAGAACCTGGTTTGGACAGCTCCCTAGTGAGAACATGACACGATTAGGCTCTAATGATTTACTCTTGCTGGTTTAGACGCACCTTAAAGGGGAATATATGTATGTGTCTATGCGACAACTAGGATTGATGGATTGAATCCACTTATATTGCATTGACACTGATGCATTTAATGAGTTAATGATGATTGCTTATTGATTTTATATGAAAATGAGATACTTTATCTATGGAAATATGGTCTCAGTTTATGTAACTTGAGGAAAGATTTATGTTAAATTATTATGGATAATTATGATGTCAAAATTTAGTCAAACTTGCATGACTTATTTTTGGATTATAGTGGTAGACAACTACATGATATATTGATGTATATTTGAGAATATTCTGGTTGGAAAACATGATGTGTGGTTTATTTCTTGGATTATATTCAACTTATTTTAGTTATTATTTTGTTAAGTTTTCTAATTCCTATAATATAAACATTATCGAATCATGCTTCCTTTAACTTATTTTGCTAATGAAAAAGGAAGGCTCTGCATAATGACCATGGTTTTGCTTGTTTCGAACAATGCGCATATTATTTGAATTATGTTTCTTGTAAATTCCTTTTTACTTTTATGTTCCTCATAATGATTGGTTGTGTATGTTACTCTTGATGTGTTCGTATCTTATTATTTGTTGTGTATTTTTGTATAAATAAAGATCTTAGTTAGAAGTTGGAAAATGACCTCCATAACTAGTCTCAGTCTAATACAACTACAATTGGGAGCAGGAACCTGAAAACTTGAGATCACACTGCTAGTGCTTCACTTCTTAACATTGAGTGTTGTATTATCCCCCCATCCCCTCCTCGATTTTCCTTGTGAAGGGGAGATTTTTATTTTTTTTCGTTGCAAGTTATGTATTTCAAAATTGTTGGTTAGTGAACTTGACAAAACACACATGGGTATATTTACTCCAACTTTCAAACAATGTGGATGCAACGATGAGAAACATTGAAAATTCTTCCACCATAGACAGATAAAAAATGGTGAAATACAAAATAAAGTACATCTCTGAATGATCTATCAACTACTTCAAAGCAATGTCTATGAGTCATTGGAGCTTCATCCCGAATTATTAGTTTCATCTTTGATATCAATAAAAATCACTTAAAAACATTAAAAAAAATCACTTGAAACCCCAAAAAATCAACTTGAAGTCAACCAAAACAACAACAAAAAAATCCCTTAAAAATAACAACAAAATGTTAAAACTACTTCGAATCATAAAAATTGCCAAAGCATTTAAAAATAACTCAAAAGCATTCTAAAATAGGTGGAAACTGCTAAAAGCACTCAAAATCATCCAAAAACTACAACATAACTTCATTCAAAACCAACAAAAAAAACCGCTCAAAAGTACTTGGTCAATAAAAAGCAGCTAAAAGCCTAAAAATCACTTGAAAACCCCAAAAAAAAAGTCACTCGAAAACATCTAAAGCCTAGATTCTATTATACAACTAAGGCATCTAAATCAACACATGAACAAGTAGATAAAATAGTCAAACAATGCAAATGGTTTCAAAGTGTGAAATTGAGAATGGACCTTTTGGCTTACGAATTGTACTTTTCTTTCCCAGACAATTGGATAAAAATGTCTATTCTTTCCCAGACAATTGGATAAAAATGTCTAATCATTCGACTCGACAAATCTTCTTCTAAATATCAAAGTATGGAGTGTTGTTTTTGAATTTGGGCGACAGAGAAGTCGTGGTGTTGATGGCATCCTAAACCCGAAGCCCGAAGCCCGAAGCCCGAAGCCCGAAGCCCGAAGCCCCAAACCCCAAACCCCTAAACCCCAAACCCCTAAACCCCAAACCCAAAACCCCAAAACCCCAACCCCTAAACCCCTAAACCCTAAATCCTAAATCCTAAACTCAATATATATTTTGCAATATAAATTAGTGATTCTCAATAAAATGGCCGATAAAGCAAGGGATCGATGCTCAACGATGATAACTGAAATCTATCAATACACGCAATATACAGGAAAATGGCCGATGCTACCAATTTTTAACGAACATAAAATAAAATCGGGTTCAAAACAGCTCCTATGTTACAGTAAGACTCCAAGAAAAAATTGAAACAAGTCGGCCCCACAATAAAGGCTTTAGAAAGGACAAATTATGACATAAATAATCTGCCTCAATGATGTATTTGGTATCAAATAAATTACAACAAGTTTCATGTGATTTACCTAACTCTATGCTAACAAGTTCGTCAGTTGCTCCATTCTAATCTAGCAAGCAGAGATTAGTGATTCTCAAGAACCAAACTGCTACCTCAGTTCTATAGGAGAAACGAAGTCAGAAAAGATATAAGCTGCAGTCCGAGGATGTTGTGCAAGTGAAAAGATCATCATCTCATAACAGACTCTTTCACATACGATCGACCACCTGAACTGCAATAATGGCAGGGAACAAAGTCAGAAATCCATTAAAAATTTACCCTAAAGGCATATTTTGGTGAAAGAAATTGTTCTCACTCACGTATATTCAAGGTGACTATTCATAAATCGAGCATTTTCTTTGCTTTGTGACAATGTCACTGAACCTTCAATTAGTTTTTTTTTTATCAGCGAACCTTCAATTAGTTGATCTTGCTCCAGCTCTATAGGGTCATAAAAGTATATCAATGTCTGCAAAATACATCAATAAGATCAAGACACCAAAATAATAAAAGAAATGTAATTTTGAACATAATATTCCAGTAGTCAAAATAAGCATAATAATAAAAACCTAACTAACTATATTACAAAAGCTTAAGCTTTGGGTATTGTGTTTATATCTCTAACGGGAATAGATGGGAACAGTGTTCAAGGTCCACCCCCAGTTCATATCGAACAAAAAAACTAGCACCATATATTTAAACTGAAAATTGAAAAAATAAATACTGCACCTGCTGCCAATGTGTTGGAGGGTCCTCAGGCGCAGTGGACAAGACCAGTGCTTCATTTGGGTTTGTTCGCCTTTTTCTCTGACTACCATTCATCTGATGATTGTCAACAAATGAAGTAGTTGATTGATAATTGGTTGATGATATTGCATGCCCATTAAATTCAACGTCAAACCAAAATGCAAAACCATGTAATGGTGCTGGAGAAAACAAGAAATAGATTTCAATTAATGCTGTGATAATACAGGACCTCATTAAACAATAATTTGTCAGTAAATTGGATAAGAACAGAGCACTGTCAAAACAAACGACCAAACATTATGATGACTGCATGAGGCTCGAACATTAGCAGCAAGGTAAAGATTAAGAGGTCAATACACCAGTGAAAAGGAAGAAAAAATAAAAGGAGGTTACCTCGCATCATAGAATTGAACTTAAATTTGGCGGTTACAGATTCTAACTCTTGGATGGTAACAGAATAACTATCAATATATTTTACCTATAATAGTGAATGAACAATTTTTTCAGAAATGATACTACATACTTATTAAAAGGAAAGTTTGAACTAAAGAAACAAGCATGCGTCATATATACAGGCACAAACTGACATGTTATTGTACAAAAGTATTTACAAATTACAACGAAGACTACAAGACATTTCGATCAAATAGTGCTTATTGTAATCTAAAGATTCTACAATAATCAAATAAATGGTGTCAAGTTAGAAACATTACTAACTGATGCTAACCAATAATGTTTAATCAGATAATTTTTCTTCTCCCTTTAATAATAGTAAATCAGTAAAAAAAAAGTACAAAGGCATTGAATATTGCATCCTCTCAATAAATAAGATAACAAAAACTAAAATCCCTGAGGGTTGGCTCAATTAGCAGGGTCAAACTTCTTTGACCAAAAGATCTTCGGTTCTCTTCCTACTAGTTGTCCTTTATGGGAAGGACATCAGCAAGTACTACTGTGAGCCATCACTGAAGCATATGGCATGCCCAGCTTTGAAAGGGGGAAACTTTCCCTCCCTTGAACTTTCTTTTCCTAAAAAAGTAAAGGATAACAAAAGCTTAAGAAAAAGATAGAGTGCAAAGCTAAGCAAAACTCCACCCACATATTATAAAGATGAAAAAATACTGTATTGTCTAATAGTGCAAACCAGTTAAAGGAATTATACTTGAAAATTCAGAAATTTCTCTTCAAACATTTGCACCAAAATACTGCAAACACCAATTTCCTTGAGGCATTGCCTGTGGTCCTCCTCAAGCCTTTTGATTCATTGAATGATTTTTTTTCAGTCCATTTGGCAATACGAGAAAGATCGCTACTTATGCATGTTGATTTGATTACATTCATTTAGATTTCAATATCAGTTTGGCTACAGTCCATTTCAACCAGTCCTCTGAATTTCAAATTGCTATAACCAAAAAATTAGGGACTGGATTAGTCTCAAGGTGAAGACATTGGTCGTCACTCTCTGTCAACCTTCTCCCTCTCTTCTGTGGATGTTTGGAATTTGTATATATATGACTTCTGTCAAATTGCTAGCAAAGTAGCAATTATATACAAAATTCCTATTTAGTTTAGATAATAATTTATGTAACAACTATAGTACAGATAACATACTTTTTAAAAATAATGATTGTTGGCTTTTCATAAGGAAAAAGGTATAAAGCAGAAGCAATGGGAGAGGAAGCACTAAGAAAATATAGAAAAGAATAATGTGTACACCAGACTACCAGTAGTCTCGACAGGAGCAAAACCCATCCTTGAAATGATGAAATCGAAATCCATCTCTCATGATAAGTTCCCTTGAGGTGACCATGGACAACAACTTTATTACCAAGTGACAATCATTGCAGACGCGGAGATTCTTCGTTACTTGTATAGGCATCCAAGGTGGCAAACTAAGCAACCCAAAAGCAAAAGCAAGCTTTTCACTATGGTATTTCTGACTCCTATGGGCACAAGAGACGATACTAACGTATCTTCCTGTATCTTCTATCTTCTTCATCATCTCCTCCAGTTTTACATAAACCTCGTTTATCTGTGGATGACTGGTTTCATCTACAGTAAACACATGTAGCCTGTTATCAACCTCTATCCAGCTACAACCTGGACTCTTTCGAATTCCTTTCACTTTCATTAACTTTCTCATATCAGCAACATTTTCTAGTTCCCCAGACTCTGTATATATATTTGCTAGAAGAACATAACCTCCAGAATCTTCAACATTTAATTCCATCAACTTCTTTGCGGCAGTTTTTGCTAGTATTGAATCGTGATGGATTCGGCATGCTCCTAGTAGAGCACCCCAAACAGTGGCATTTGGCTTAAAAGGCATTCCGTCTATTAAATTCTTGGCCTGGTCTAGTAACCCTGCTCGGCCAAGCAGATCTACCAAACAAGCAAAGTGCTCATTTGTTGGAGAAATGCCAAACACTTGAGTCATGGAATCAAAATAATGTTTCCCTTCAACTACAAGCCCCATGTGGCTGCAACCAGATAAAACAGCAACATAGCTTATATGGTCAGGTTTGCATTCTGTCCTTAACATATCCTCATATGTTTCGATTGCTTTATTGCCTAAACCATTTTGAGCAAATGCTGCCATCATGGCATTCCAGGAAATCAGGTTTTTCACATGTATTGAGTCAAAAACTTTCCGTGCTTCTTTGATTTGTCCACATCTTGAATACATGGTGACAATACTGTTTGCAACTGAAACATCCGAACTAAGTCCAAACTTTGTCACATGAGATACGACTTGTGTCCCAAGTTTTATAGTAGCCAAATCAGCGCAGGCCCGGATAGATGTTGCAAAAGTGACCCAATCCGGTTTGACTGCTTTGCTTCTCATCAAAACATACAACTTCATCCCTTCTTCCGAGAAGCCATGTTGAATATATGTGCTTAACATGGAGTTCCAAGTTATGACATTACGCTCAGGCGTCATATCAAAACATTGGCGGGCCCTGTCAATATCTCCATTCTGAGAGAATGCAGTGATCATGGCCGTCCATGATATGGTATCTCTTAGTGGCATTGATCTAAATGCAAGACTAGCTTTCTCAGTATCACCACACCTTGCATACATTGTAATGATTGCATTCCCCACAGGAACAGAGGAATCCATCCCATTTTTGATTGCATATCCATGAAGTAGTTCCCCAGTGGCAGCATAATTTTGACCTGAACAAACCCCAAGAATTGTCACAAGGGTGAATTCATCCAACACCACAGAAGCCTGCCTCATTTGGTTAAATAGTGCCAAAGCATCATCACCAAGTCCAAACTGTGCAACCCCTGAAATCAAGCAAGTCCAAGAAACTTGATTCTGTTCCCCTAAACTGTTAAACACACGCCTCGCCAGTGCTAAGCATCCACATTTGGCATACATGTCTATGAGACCACTTCCCAAAAACGCATCCAGGCTATGTTCCATGCGAAGAATCCGAGCATGCAAATGGGCACCCCATTTCAGATCAGAAATGCTGGCACATGCACTGAGTACACTGCCATAAGTCATGAAATTGGGCTTAAACCCCAGATTGCACATCTCCACATACGTACTAAGACAGCGGATCCCATGGCCGTATTGAGAGAACACTGAGATCAGCGTGTTCCAAGAAACATGGTCATGTTTAGGCATTCGGGTGAACACGTGGAGAGCTTCATAGGGTCCATATAATTGAGAATATCCATAAATCATACTGTTCCAACAGAACAAACTTGGGCTTTCAATGTTAAGGAAAACAGTCTCAGCCAAAGTGATTGCTCCACACTTAATATACATATCAACAAGGGAGTTCTGAATGCAGGTTTGGGCTCCCAAATGTAACTTGATGACATGGGCATGCAACTGAAGAGCAAACCGAGTGGAGGCAAGGCAGCCACAAGCCTTCATAGTACAAGTATAGGAAAAGGGGTCACAGTTTTGAATGTCATGATTGGAGTCCCGGAGCATTGACATAAAAGTTTTGATGCTATGAGCAGGGAGGCCGTTTTGACAATAGCCGGATATCATGGTGGTCCATGAAACGGAGTCTCTCACTATATGGGGCATTTCATCAAACAAGTTCTCTGCTTCCCTCATTCGACCCGAATCAAAAAAGGCATGGAGCATGGTGTTCCAAGTGAAGATATTGGCATGGTTGGCCTCACGGAAAACGCAAAAAGCATCGTCTACCATGCCGCAGTTGGAGTACATGTGCAATAGATTGTTGAGTAAGAAAAGGGAAGCGTCCAAACCAGAGAGTATGAGTTGGGCATGAAGTTTGCGAGCAATGGGTGGGGACCCACACAGCTTGAAAGCATCGTAAAACTTCTGAGACAGTTGCATGTAAGACATTTGATTTTGTGAGGTTCCTTACTCACATATTCATGATTTCAATGGGAAGCACGGACAAGTGTTTTTCATTCTGTTCTGCAGCTTCGCCTATTACCCTTGTTGGCTAATAATTGGATCAACACCTTGTTAAGGAAAAAAGCCCAAAATATATTAACCTAAAATAATGATTAAAGTTATTAAAATATAAGAAAAATTAATTTAAATTAATTATATATCTGTGTGCCTAGATATTGTAAATTTTAAAAAAACAAAAAATTATATTAATAGATACTAATTAATATTGTAAAACATATTACAAATTTAAATAATATATCAAAATGAAATATACCCCCGACATATGATATGCTACATAACATGCACCCATACACATACTTGAAGAGTACCATGCACTAAGTAACTATGGTATAAAGTATAGCATCTATGAAAAATGAAAACCATATATTGGTCAAAGGAGTCTACCTCAACTCGCCCATGCAATACAACAACGACATCAGACAAGTTATTTGCTTTCATGACTTCATTTGCCTGGTTGCAAAAAAAAAAAATAGCTAGTTGAAACCAAGTAGGTCAAGGTCAAAAAAAGTGCTACTTAACCAACTTATTCACAATTCAAAATTCATAACCTCAACCTTTAAACTTATAGAACAACTACATAACTCTTTTGCTCTCTAAATCCCACAAAAAGAAAAGATGAAACCCCACCATGATCCATACTTCATAGAATAATAGAACCCAGTGCGACTACCAAACCATCACCTTGAAAAATTACTAATGTTACTAATATTCACACAGTAATCTCCAGTTTTAGCAACTACAGTAGTAGCCTTCCCTACACTAAGGTCATTTCATAGTATCATTATGCATCTTATCACACTAACAACAAAACAAAACAATCACCCAAGTTCCTTTAACTTCATTAATTCACAACAACAACATGAACCTAAAGCTAAAAAGCTTCCAATAATTGATCTTCAGTGAAGGGGGAAAGGGAGAATGAAGCAGAAAATTGCGTACATATTTATTGTCGACGGTCTTTGAATTAGTGAAGCTTACGACGTTGTCGGCCATGACATCTCTGTAGAGCGGCAATCGGAGAAATGGGATGCTCCTGAGGAGGACGGAGGAGTGTCGTGTGGGGTTGCTGGCAGAGAAGGACGCAGAGGAAGGTTGGAGTTCTTTTGGAGCAAGAAAACCAAGAAACACAACAACCACACCCTGGAGAATGGGACGCTCCAGAGAAGAACCCTCACTGTGTCGCCGTGGTGTTGCCAGAGAAAAGCACACAGGGGGCACGTGATACAGAGAGAACAAGACGAGGAAGATGTGTGCCGTCAGTTGTGGTGTTGTCAGAGAAGAAGCCACATTAGGGATACAGAGTGAAAATGCTGTGAGTTTCTGTTTTTTTTTCTCTCTTTCATGGGATTTGCATTAGGGATTTACCAGGGGTAGTTTGTGAATTGAAGTAAAAATTCATGTTATCATTGCACACGTGTCAGCTTTTTATTGGTGGGGGCAGGAATTGAGATATGAAGTGTGACTGGTGATTTAAATGCGTGTGACGGTGGCTGATAGTGTCCGAGTCGGAGTCCGAGTCGACTCGCCGCGATCTCATACATCTCATTCGTTCATTCTCTCCGACCCATTAAATTAAACCTGTTTTTTTTGTTTTGTTGTGTTCTCTTCGAAAGCGGAATCAATCAATCCCTCATCTCATTGCTGAGATCTGCAAGCTGGCTATGGACTACGAACCCTACGACAGTAGCGGTAACGTCTCTCTCTCTCTACTATTTTCCCCCTTTTCACTTCCACTTAGGGTTAGGTTTCTCTCTCTCTTCATTAGGTTTTTCTTTCTGTTTCTTCCGAATCGAAACTCCTTCGGAGAAATTAACGAAACCCCAACAATTACTGCCGTCGATTCGTTCCACGATTTTCTTTCTTTCTTTCTTTTTTTCTGTGTGTTCGGTTTTCTTCGATAAATCGTTACTGAGATAAGCTCTTGCTTTTTGGTTCTTGCTCGTTTGCTGGTGTGACCTAAAATTTGGGGGAAAAGGGGGGGCTTAATTGTGCTTTGAGGTTTTGACTTCTATGAATTGGATTTTTTTTTGCACACAAGATCATCGCTTGTCTCTTTTTCGCGCTGTTATTTTGAATGGTTTACTGTGATATTGACCAACTTTGAATTCAAGCTCGGCATGGTATGCTGTATGAATGCGGTTTTTAATGGGTCAACTGCTTGAATTAATGCATTGGAATAATTCGTACATAGTGAGATTGGTGGTTTCTGCTATTAAGTTTTCCCCTTAGCAAAAGCAACAGCATCTAGTTGATTGTTTTGTTGTGTTGGTTGTGTTGTTGTGTGTGTTGTGTTGTGTTGTGTTGTTGTGTATGTTGTGTTGTGTCGTTGTGTGTGTTGTGTTGTGTTGTGCTGTTACTACTGTGACTCTCCGTATGCAGAGAAGTGTTAGTTGCAATGCGTTTCCTGTGCATGAGTTTTATTTTTCTCCGGTGCTGAAAAATATGGGGGTTGTTGAATGTTGATATTTGCTTCATGGATTCAAGATTTGGACTTGGTTGTTGTGTCTCTTGACTTGGTTGTGACAATTGCAGGAACTGATGATGACCTTCCACCAACCCATCAAAATAGAATTTCCAGGGGAGGAGGAGGACGTCTCGCTGGGAATGGGAGATCTGCTGTTGGTTCAATTCCTTACCCAAGGATGTATGGTGAAATTGATATGGAGACCCAAATTCATCAGCTTGAGCAAGAAGCATACAGTTCAGTTCTAAGAGCCTTTAAAGCTCAAGCCGATGCCATTACTTGGGTATGTTTTATAATCTTGTTTCATCGAATATAGCATTTTTTGAATTTTTTAATAGGTGTAAGTGACTGCTGCTACTTCACATGTGTTTTCTTCAGGAGAAAGAAAGTTTGATTACAGAGCTGAGAAAAGAACTGAGATTGTCAAATGAGGAGCACAGAGAACTTCTAGGTCGAGTTAATGCTGATGATGTGATACGGAGGATAAGGTCTGATAAAATAATGAAGCAAGGTTTTTTTTTGGTCTATCTATATTTTCAAAATGAGTTTGTCATGACTCTCCATTTGTGCACTGTTATTATGTTAGTAATAAATGCTTTGCTGGATACTGACAACAGGGAATGGAGACAGGCAGGTGGCCATCAGCCTGGTGTACTTAGCACTGGTCAAGGACTTCATGATTCAATTCCCAGTCCCACAGTCTCTGCTTCTCGCAAAAAGCAGAAGATTACACCATCTGTACCACCATCACGATCTTTTGGCGGACCTTCTCCTCCATTTCACCCCCAAACACTGACTGCGCCCCACCAACCATCTTCTGCAGCAAAACGTGGATCTGCTCCTGGGTCAAAGGGAAAGAAGCACAAACCTGTAAGTTGGCTGTATTATATACTTTAGAGAGCTCTTATTTTCTTTGTTAATATGTTCTCTGAGTTTAGGTTTGGCAACCTTATTGTGTTTTGTTCTTTCATTTGCAGGGTCAAATATTACCTGGTGTATCTTCAATGAAGCAGTATCCTTCGTCAGGACCAGGTGGAAGGAATCAGGTACCTAATAGAGCTGCCATGGGTGAGCATGCCGAGGGAGCATCATTTGATTCGTTGGTTGGTAGGAGAGTGCGGACAAAGTGGCCTGACGACAATAACTTCTATGAAGCTGTTATCACGAACTACAATCCAGCTGATGTATTTACTGCCCTGAAATACTTGGGAGTTTGTTTTCCATTAATATGTAGCTTAAACGTTTACTTGTGTTCCTAACTTTTCAGGGACGACATAATCTGGTCTATGACATGGGGAGTGCAAATGAAACATGGGAATGGGTTAATCTATCAGAGGTATATCTGTCCTCCTATTGGTGGTAACTCATTTAATCTGCCTATTGATTATTCTTTTAAACTTGTTGGTACTTTTTAAGTTTTTTTTATAACACTTGATATAAGATGGATGATGAATATTACATAATTGGAGTACTCTTTTTTGTGTTTTAAACATTTGAGTATTTTTATTCCTTGCTATTGTGGCTGCTATACTGTATAGTTAAAGAGTGTAAATATGCTGGTTGGCTGCAGTAGGTTGAAAACTTAATGATAACGCATAGAGAGCAAAATTAGAGGGTAGCTGCACTGTATTGAAAAAGATTTGTGAAAATCCCAAGGCTATGTTTTGGACTGTAGATAGCTAATGACTGGTGGAATGGAATGAACTTATGAACTAAAATTTCTATACCATTGTTATGATAAAGTGGAGTAAAAGTTTCTATTTCATTGTTTGGGAAGTGAATGGAATAGTAATCCTTATTTTTATTATTAGTAGTATTATTAGTATTATTACTATTATTATACCATCCCTTACCCTCAAATTGGGTGAAAGAAAAATAGGAGGATTGGATGTAGTGAGAATGCAGTACATTCCATCAGGTTCCATTTCATTTCATCCTAACATTTCAAATATCATTCCATACCACTCATCCTAACATTTCATCCTAGCACTTCATTTCATTTTTTTCCATCAATTCAAACATGAGCTATAGAGACTTAAAACACCTAATTTAGATCTTCCAGGTGCACTTTAGCCTTTAATGGGATAATTTAGGGAATTCCTTACACGGAAACAAATTAAGGGTTTCCATCCATTTATTCATCAACACGTCTGCTATAGCAGCTATTCTTTATACGTGATGGGTGCTACACTGAAACGGCATGAGACATTCATCTAGGATAGAGGACTCTGCTTTTTTATAGTATTTTTCTTTTCTTATCAAGACTTCTCTATCTTTAATTTGGCAGTTCAGGTGTGTTTGGATAAACTGAAATTCCAGTACTTAATTCAGTGCTGAATTTATACTGAAGATATAAAAACATATTAAGCACTGAATTTGTAAACGTTAGAAATATTTTCATTTTAAATGCTGAAATTGTGTTTGAAGGAAATTATGAGCAGTTAATATAATAAATAGGAAACAGGAATATACTAAATGCTGAGTACAGAGAGAAACAAACAATATTTTGATTTGGTTTGATTTTGGTAAGATGGATGGATTGATCTTCCTATGTATTTTCAATGTTTGATAAAATCTAGAACATGGTTTTAAAAATTTTAGTCTTGCTGTTGATATGTTTAACACTTGTTAATATATTGTTTTTGCTAATTCAGATGCAGTATTTTAACTGCAGATATCTCCTGAAGATATTCAGTGGGTAGGTGAGGATCCTGGAATCAATCATCGTGGGGGTTTTGGGGGCCCTGGTCATGGGATGAATAGGTCTGTTGGACGAGATGGTGTTCCAGGAGCTGGAAGAGGTAGAGGAGCAGCAAAGGGGCAATCCAGAAAAGATTTTTTGTCATCACAGAATGGCATAGGAAAGAAGGCGCCTGATGATATACAAATACTTCACACAGACACACTAATCAAGGAGGTAATAGAAAACAGTTCAATCAAAAAATTCTTTGATTTATATAGTTTGATCTTTGATAGCTTAAATTGATAAAGCATTAATTAAAATATAATGCTGAGCCCTAATCACATACAATATAGCTTTTCACTTGCTGTGTCAAACAAAAGTTTCCCAGAGTATTCTCTTTCTGCATACTGCAACTCCTTCTGCCTAATTACAAATATACCCTTATACATATCTGCTATCAGTTATTTTCTATGAATAACTTCAAAGAGACAGTTTTTATTCTAATATAGAACTAATATGGAACAGTTAATGCAAGATAAGTTATTTTCTATCACATTCTAAAAATACACAAATGCTCATTAGAGTTATTTATTAGTTCCTTTCAATCCTTTATTCAATATATTAAGTTTCTGGCAAACTTTACAGGTGGAGAAGGTATTCAGTGCAAATCACCCTGATCCCCTTGAAGTTGAGAAAGCAAAGAAAGTATTGAAGGTAAGGGGACAATTAGATTTTCTTTGCTATTATATGTACGGAAAGCTATTGACTTATTTATTTTTTTTGCAAATGGAGTGGATATGTCTGATCTTTATTTCATTTAATGCAGGATCATGAGCAAGCTCTTATTGATGCAATTGCAAGACTTAATGATCTTTCTGATGGTGAAAGTGGTACATCTCAGTTTCAGTATCTCATTGCAGTACTTCTGCTTTTTGTTTTATCCTAAATAGCCCTGTTAATGGTAGTATTTAATTGTGGGTAGCTGTGTGGAGCAGTCAACTCCAAAATTGCTACAGTGGTATAGCAGATCGTAGAGTGGCCGCTCCACTGAAGGCAGCTTTTAGAATGAGAATACTTAGAAAAATGTGAAAAACACAACTAAGAATCCTAATAGTTTTAAATTTAGTACCATAAACAAATGAACAACAATAATGAAATTTCAATACTCCAAAAAAACCCATCATGTTATCATAACCAAATCAGTGACTGTTTAGATTAACTTATTTTGATGAAATAATATATATTTTTTCCAAGCTTCCTAAGCAGCTTTTGAAGAAAATGAAAAACCCCAAAAAAGCAATACCAAACGTGAATTTCCAAAAATGTGATGCCCTTTTCTTTCTTGAATAAATTTTTAATTCAAAAAATGTGATGTTTGGCATTCCTGTGTAGATCATGTTTGTAATTATCTTAAGGGCAGAAGATGGATTTGGGGTTGTAGCATAGAGGAAACTGTAGAAGCAAAAACAAAATGGAGGAAAAGCTTGAAAGGTAGGGAGAGAACATCCATCCAGTGATTAGTGCATTTGGGGGCTTTGGGCAGGGAGATTTGCAGACCCTCAAAGTTCTGCACTCTTTTGTTTCATTGTTTTGTGAATGATTCTCACCTCTGTAGTTGAGCTTTATCCCTATTTCTATGTAATAGAAGTCTTAGTTTCCACCAAATACTTTATTAAACAAGATAGGGCACATTTGGGTGCCTTATGGGTTATGAGCACTTCAATTGGAAGAGGGATACGGCTTTTTCATGAACCTGCTGTCAAAACAGAGCTAAACAGCCATAGTGGGACTTAGCCGGAGAAGAGGTGGTATGGCTGGAAAAAGGGTAGATGGGCTTGGTTAAAAGATGTCTGGGCTGTGGGGTTTCTCCTATCAGAGGGCATAGATTTTGCCCGGTTGTTGTAATGGCTGCATAGCTGCATTTTTTGTTTGTTTGTTTATAAGATCCTGGACATCTTATTGCTTATGCCATGATGGCAAATATATGATGCCTCACCTGTAGCTTCCAGAGGCCATGGTGCAATGTGTCATAATGTGCCATAGCATCGTGAATCATTGCAATTGATCACTGCTCTAAATTAAATAGAGGGGACATTATTTTGGTATTGAATAAAGGTCTATTTGATTTCCCATTCATAAATAAATTGGAAGGTACAAGTACAACACTACATTTCTGAGCATGCAATTTGATTTGATTTTCACTTAGAATGGTAGTCTGTCCTGTTAGAGATGTTGACAACTATAAAACTAGTTTGTTAATATATGTCTAAGGATGTATCGACTGACAAGTGACAACATGAAAATAGGAAGGCCAGTGGTAATGTAGTGCGATGTAAAGTTTTTTATGTTCCCTTCATTATGTACGAGTGCTCAAAATTTATTTCTGGGTTTGTAAACGCATTTCACTTCAACCTCCATTCTACATCAATGTGGTTATTTTCATTTCAAACTTCCCTCCTTCCCAAGAGCCATCTCAAACAAGCATGGCTCAGTGGTAATAAAGTTGAGGTGAGGATATGAAATGGTATTGTAATACAAGTATGATGCAGGATGGAAATGGAAGTATGGCATACTACATCCAATTTTTCCACCATTTCGGCATACACAATCATTACGGGGATGATACATAGACATCCACCGTTTTGCAGTATCGATGTTTCTTAGGATGGTTGGTTCTTTTAAAAATTAAATAAAAGTAATGTCAATAAAACAATGAAACATAAATGCATTTTACCACATTCTGTACTATTCAAATTAAACAGAGTGATTAATTCTCGAACCATTTCTCGTTTATCAAACCAATCTTGATGTTCTTATTGTTTTTACAGATGGGGCTGGGGCTGCCCACCATTTCTCACATGCTCAATCAATGGATCGAGAGTGATGAGCACCTGTTAATTTGTACAATGAGCAGAGGAGGCATTAAGATAGCATAATTCTGGAAAAGGGTGTATTTCTATTGTATTATCACATAAAGATTATTACCCTCTAACAGTTTATAGCTGTAGGCATGGTTCTTGTGGATTAGGCATTATGTAGGATGGCAAATATTGTAGTTTGGTAATAATTATTTATTTCAGTTTGAAAGTTGACCTAGGACCAGCTGATGATACTTGTATAATTCTGTTTCATTAGTGATTAGTGTGTGGTAGTGTATAAATTCTTGTATTTGATGTCTCAAATTGGTGTCCAGTCCTCATGTTTACTCGTCCTTTTAAGTTTGTTTCTAATTGACATGTGAATCCTAATGTTAAAACTGTCGTTATTTTCTTAGTAGTAGGGTGACTCTTAGTCGGATCCGGATCCTCTACATTCCCATGGTGGCTGGTGCAGTTGCAAATAAATCTAACCATCAAATTTTATAAAATTTAATTTTAAATATAAAAGTATGTAAGAAAATAAATTGAATGGCCGGGATTTATGCCGTTCCACTTGTAACTGCAGAGGATCATCAAAGTCCCTCTTAAGTCTTCACATTTCACTTTGTTGATTTGACTATTCTAATTCTCTTTTAGAAGAAAAAAATTCAATAAGGGGATTATTTAAAATACAATTTTTTTTTCTAAAATATAAGTAAATTATAATTATTTGTCTTATTTGATGATATTATTTTAAAAATATTCTTCAATATAAGATTTATAATTTATATTAAGTTCTACCGAAGGATAATTTAGAATAAGATGTTTTAAATTAAAAATGGCATGATTTAAGTTAATTTTCTTAACAAGTGTGAAATTAATTTATATATATATATATAAATGAGAATGGAGGGAATATAAAACTAAAGTTAGTCATATGTTCTTTTAAAAAAAAAAAAAAAAAATAGGTCATATGCAGTCATTAATTAGAAAGTCAATGCTTGATATTTTAATACTTTTGTGGTATATATCAATTACGTAGTATTTTTTTTCTTTTCTCTAAAGTAAGATATTTACTCCAAAGGATCGGACCTCCACTTTTTAGATCCGCTTAGAGCCATTGAATATGATAATTGCCCATCGGTAATACATGCAAATGTATTGTTAATAAAATAATCCATAATTCATACAAATGTATTTTGGATTACTCAATCTAGTATTATGGTATTCGAATTTGATCACTATTTCCATTTCACAATGGTCATGCTCTTCGACTCCTTCCATCATGCGTCTCCTTTCCGCCAAGCTCCCACACTACGTTGGCCTCATGCTCAGACTCGTCGCCTCCACGAGAAGGTGCGATGCAGTGAAGAGAAAGATAAAGAGAAGATGAGGGTGAGGTGGATGGTTCCACCGACTACATCACATTAACGTCGTCTCTAGTGGGTGGAGTAAAATACTTCCAAGGAACATAATAGTCAATTTTGGTTTCTTCTTTTAGCATATGGGCGCACCAGGCAAAAAAAAAACTTGGTCATTATTGCATTACCTTGTATTATTGAATTGAAACCTGGTAATTTTTTTTTACTTAAATATGTTATTTTATCTAAGCAAATATTCAATTTTTATGTTTATTTTCTAATAAATTATTATTTTACGTTAAATCTCTAATAACATAATAATTTTATTTATGATCAGTAATATTTTTTAATCTTTGATAAGTTGATAAATTTTATATTTACTCTCTAATAAAAAAGTTTATTTGTAATTAAAAATATATTAAAATATTTTTTATATATGAGAATCGAATATATGGAGTTGCTTTGGGTATCAATAGATTTGTTGGTACACCCGACAAATTTTTTAAGATTTGCATTATACCCTTCCCTTATAAGTAGTGCTTTTTCTTCTTCACTTTTGTTCATGCGACCTTGTTTTTATTTTTCCTTCATCGTCATTCTCGTGAGAGGTGTTCCATGAGAGTTTGTCGTTTATTCTTGTGTCCTTTTTGGTTGAGGTGCATTGTTTATGGTGGTTCGTCGACAAGTGGTGGTTGTGGTAGTGATTAGTTTGGCCATCAACGACAAAGGTAAGTTGTTGATTTGATTTTTTTTTTTTTCGCGTAATACTTACAGATTGATAATCCTTAAGTTATATTAAATTTACGGATTAATAATATGTAAGTTTTATATAACTTAAGTATTGACAATATGTAAAAAACTTATAGATTGACAATCCGTAAGTTTCATACAGATTAGCAATCCGTAATTTTTTAAAAAAATTTATTTATTATTTTTATAAATTTATTTTATTGTTTAATTAGAAAAAATTAGAATTGTTAATTAAAAAAACTTTTAAATAGATATATTTAAAATACTCATTTGAAAGTTACAACTCGTATAGTTTGAAAGTGATATTAATGTGAAAAAATTTTATTGAAGGAGCACAATGTCAATAGTTATACAACAAACAAATTTACAATGTAAGACATGTTTATCATTCTTCCATAAGAGACAATAATACTAAAATGCAACAACTAATAAAGTTTCTTCAACGAGATCAGTATATTCATTGACATAGATTGAAAGATAAAGATGTTGTAGGTGACATATTTTGGAGTCAGTCAATTTAACCAATGCTTGTAATTTGGTATTTTTGATAGGCATTACATACAAAACAAATAGGGACAAGTTGTTGTTTGGAGGGAGAAAGTCTATTGTTTGGGTTCTACAAAGGTTTTGAGGTTTTTTCCTCAAATGTGATGTATTCCCTGGAGTAATTATTACCAATAGAGATCTAGCATTGATGAATGCAGTGAAAATTTTATTCTATGAGTTACTGATGATGGAGTGACTGCTAATGGCATTGGGGTACCATCAACAATCATGCCAGGATTTAAAGACACAAAATACTTAGGATCATATGATATATGATGTGATACTCCAAAATCAAGAATCCAAATGGATGAAGACATAGCTGACAAATTAGAGGAAGCAAAACCATTTAAGGAAAAGGCCGATGGCGATATGGCATATGACTGGGTAACAAGAAATTTTTTAAATTGTTCTACAAGATCAGCTACTTGAGAGGTGGCATCAAAAGTGTATTTGTGGCCAACACCAAGAATAGTGACAATATTGGAAGACGAAGTAGCAAAGACCGTTGAAGAAGCAGAGAGAACTCCTTTGTCAAAACCAGAGTCCAACTTCATCAACTACAACATCAACACTAGAAGAGGATGACGATGTAATATCATCCCACGAAGCCCCTCAAAATCATCCCAAAGTGCCATAAAAAACTGAACCAAGTGTTGTTGCTCTCTAAAGTCAGTATACGTTTTGAGATCTTGCAATTATGCGGGTTCATTAAGAGCCAAATGATCCGACAAATTAGACATAGCATAATAGAATTCTAAATGCTCATGTTACTCTGCTTAAGAGCTAGAATATCAATTTCCAACTAGTATTGTTTTGCAAAAATAGACTGTACATTTTCAAATGGTCCAAAACAAACTTAGCCAAATCATACTTTGCAAGTTGCATCCCCATTGATTGCAAAACAAAATTATTGATCCAATATATGTTAACTAAGGGCTGAGATAACTTCAGACTCGTCAGAGCCATGTGTACCATATTAGTTAACATTTTTTAAGAGACGATACTAAGACTTGAATGTATTAGTTTCTTTTTTATTTTAATTTTATGTGCCACAAGCAGCTCTAAATAATCAAACGAATTCCCATATATGAAATCATAATGCCACGGTGGCTAGCTCAAGGCTAAACTATCAGAATTTTTTAATCCTGATGAATTTATATATGTATATATATAAAAAAAAGAACTGAGAAATGTCTGGTTGCTTGTGCAATCTATTATATTTTATTGTTGTTACTATTATTATTATTATTGTTGTTGTTGTTGTTGTTGTTGTTGTTATTATGTAGGCTCTAGCTGAAGGTCCTTTTTTATGGTGTGATAATAGGAGTTAACACTGATATTTCCTATCTCTTAATTTTTTTTGTTGTCATGTATGTTTTCTTTATTATTATTAATCTGAATTGAGGACGGGTTTTTGAAGTTAGCTCACGCTCGCATGATCGCAATCCTTTGTCCCGTCCATTGTAGCATGTGTGTCGCCCAGGGCATTTCATTTTTTGTTTTCTTTGGCACTCTTTCTTCAAGGTTGTCCTAAGTATTGCTTTAGAATTCTATTTAATTTTATTGTTTATTATTATTATTATTATTATTATTATTATTATTATTATTATTATTATTATTATTATTATGTAGGTGCTAGCTAACTGCCCTTTTTTGCGTTGTGATGAGAGGAGTTAACGCTTATATTTCCTATCTCTTAATTTTTTTTTTGTCATGCATGTTTTCTTTGTTGTTGTTATTGCTGTTGTTATTATTATTATGTAGGCTCTAGCTTAACATCTTTTTTAGGTAGTGATGACAGGAGTTAATACTGATATTTCCTATTTCTTAATTTTGTTTTGCTGTCATGCATGTTTGTTGGCAAGATCATTGACAACTATTTCATTCACTACAAAGGACAAACCCAGACGATATTTTCTATTAGAAACACAACTCATCATTATGATTAATTCACAATGTCAAACACTTAATTTGGGATAATGTTGTAAATAAATTTATAATTTTAAATTAGTTTGTTTTCTTCTTTTTGTAGATGTATTTTGTGCCTATTTAATTTTGTCTCTTTCTGTAATGATATTATTATTATTATTATTATTATTATTATTATTATTATTATTATTATTATTATGTAGGCTCTAGCTGAAGATCCTTTTTTACATTGTAACGACCGGGGTGAACAATGGAATTTTTCTTTGAGGTGTCTGGTGTGTGTAGGTGGTAATACACGCTTTCCTCATGTACTATCAAACATGTTGATTAAGTTAGATAAAATAATTTTAATTTAACTACATGTCTTTAAATTTAAATCTTAAATATATAATCATACTAAATATTTAGAGAAAGAATTTTACCATATATAATCATTTTATCATCTATAAGTATAATCCACTAAATATTTCAATCCTAAAGGAATTTAACAGAAATACATTGTACTACCCAAATATTCACAGTGGTAAGTGGCTTGACATATATTTATGAAAAAATAATAATACGTGTCGCGTGAATCTTAGATAATTCTCGATGAAGGAAAATGTTTTTCTCTTCAGGAGATGTTTTTAAATTAATTCCTACATGTCACTGTTATGCAAATTCAAAAAACCTGACAAGGTAGATATACTGATGCATCGTGACTAATGTAAATAACATCCAAGTTCATGAGCTTAAGTTGTTTTTGTTCTGTTATAACTTTGTATTCTGTAACTAAAGTAAGGTATGGTTCTTCAATTTTAGGAGATTCAATTATTTAGAGAAGATACATAAAGATTCAATATCATAAACTCTCCAATATATATTTCATTTTAGTATATGTTTTTCTCAACTTTTTCTCCCATATTCATTTCATTTTCTATTATTTTCAAATTTTATCCATTTATTTATTCTACCTTTTGTGTGTTCATGTTATTTTTGAAAAATTTAACAGCAAAAAAATTAAAACAAAAAAAAACCCTTATTTTACATTTGGTTATTGTTCCTTTAATTTACAAACAAAGTTTGTTATGCTTTTCTCATGTTAATACAAATTATATATCTATAAAAAAAAACTCTAATCTAAAAGAAAAAGGTTTACTCTTTACTCAAGTTCTCAATAATTATCAATCAACATTTCATTGACGTGTTCTTTTTTTCTTAATTATTTCTCATACAATCGATTCTTTTTTCCGAATTTTACTTTTAGCAATTCCAATGTTTGAAGCAAAATGTTTTTGAATTAGACCACAAATTAGAACAATTGAGGCATATCTAGCTCTTAGATAAACTGGACACGAGTCGAGACTATCAATGTGATTTCATAACAAGTTGATGCGTTTGAATAGCGGAATAACTATAAAATTAAAAATAAAACAGTAAGAAAAGATAGAAAAAAAATAAAAAAATGAGTAGAAAAACTTATTAGCTACCCGAGTGAATGGATACCAAAGTGGATGATTGACTCATTCCATACTAGAAAAAATCGCAGGAAATCTTTTGATCACACAGATTCCTATTTCTCAATGATATCAAGCCGCTGAATATTGGAAATAAGCTATAGCCCTAACCCCGATAATTATATTGTTATAATAACGGTCTTCATTCCTATATTTTTCGTGGGTATGCATGGCTGATGACTTTGAACATCAAACTTATTATCAATATTAAATCTATTTTAAGTTCCACACTATCTCTCATTTTATATATATATGGGAGCAAGTGATCAAGGAATATAAGCACATACTATGCTTTAATTTCCTGTAAGAAATAATAAGACAAGGTCTAAATCACGCTTTTGTATGGATTGTCCAACCTATGAATGAATCAACACAATTAACTCTTATTCACAAAATCTTAAAATATTTATACATAAGTGATGCTAATATATTAATAACAATCTTTAAATTAAAATTAAAAATAATAGATAAAAGATTAAAACTCAATTATAAATATGTGGAGACAATGGTATAGCGGTTATTACAACTATAATTAAGCAGTGGTGTTGATGACGTTATTAATGATAGAGGAGGCAATGTAGCATTGATCTCTTAAGAAGTATTTATAATTAAATTTTAATTTAAATTATCTATTATTTTTAATTATGATTTAGTTATTACTATTGTTTGTTCTCATTCTCTTGTTATAAGAACTTTTTCATTTTAATCACCCCTATATATATTATAATTTTTTTGCTAAAACAATTAGAATTATTATCAATGAAAATTGTATAAGAAACTTATTTGGACTTACAAAACTAACCTATAATTTTTATAAATTCTTTTTACTTTATTTCAATAAATATTTTGTTGAAATTTATTTATTAGAATAAAAAAAGCTCATTTCAATAAATATTGCACTCAATTTTATGACAAAAATTTTCATGTTATAATAGTTTATTAAGCAAGTGCTTAATTAAATTGTTTAATCAAACATATACTCTTAATGATAGTTTAGGGATAAAAATTGTAGTCTTCACAACTATTGGTGGCAAAAGTTTTTGTCATTTTTCCATCATTAACCAATGAATAGTTAGTTCTAGATAAGATAGTTTATTTAAAATCAAGTATTTCTGTAAAGTTAATATATGTGTGGGCTGTTGGGACCACGTGTTTGGCACTGTAGTCCTAAATGTTAGTTTGGCGTAGATACTATAGTAACCGAATTTGTCCATGTTCGATTCGTGTCAATTTCCCATTTATTGAACCAAAACACATGTACGAAAATTAAGCTAAAATTTATGACACAAAAATATGCATGGAGTTCTTGGGACAGGTTAGAATTATCTCGAATTCATACGGAAAAAAAACATAATTATCTTGTTCCTGTTTGTCTTTTTTATTTTCTCAATTATAATTGTGTTCCAGTTGCTTTGGTCATTAATAATGGTGTTCTAGTTCTACACTTCTACCTGTCTTGCCAATCCTCAATTCTCGTTACTGGGCCCCGGCCCTACCTTAGAGCAATTTAACCCGACACCATCATGTTGTTTCCTTTCATTAATAATATTTGTGGAGTTAAATTCTTTCTTGTTGGTTTTCTCTTTCCTTTGAAACAAATTACGTAAAAGGGGAATGAATCTTTTTTATAGTAAATTTTCTGGTGATTTGAAATTGTTTATTTACAATTTATGTACGTGTGTTTATCTTATGATCGTGATACAAATATTCATTTAAGTCTTTTTTTTAAATAATCATGTTATTCTTAGGAAGTGTATTTACCAGTGATTAATCATGGTAAAAAAATTTAATTAATTATCATTTTTAAAAAGATTTCATCTTTCGATTTTTTTTTATTCATTAAATTTAAATTTAAAAATTTTATAACTTAATGTCACCGTGACTCACGACTTATATTATTATATATCCTTATAAGCATTTGATATAACTTAATGAGAATAACTTATAATATATTTATAAGTTCTTTTTTTTTCATATCATAAGTTGTTTTTTATCTTATTCTAATAATACAACTTATATAAAAAATAATTTAATTTTATTTCCTTCTTAATTAAAAAATAATGTATACATACACATTTATATGATAATAATTTATTAAATAACTAATCAATTAAATTAATAATCATCACCAATATTACTATAATAGTTGTCACTATCACTCATAGTGACATTTCACCTCTTATGAGATTAATACTATCGTCATCTCTATTATTATCTTATCATCATTACTTTTACCATCATCGTCATTATTATTATTATTATTGAGGGTAGAGATGACAACAATAATAGTCTCATCAAATGAATGATAACACAAAATTAATAATTTGTTGTCATATATTTATATTTACACCATGAAATATCATAAATACTTACAAATCATATGATGCTACAAATTTATATATATTTATTAATATTGGATACTATCTTCTTTCCATATCTTTATATATTTAAGGATTTTTTCTACTAAATATGTTGAAAGAGTATTTATTTATGATGAAATACAATAAATAAATATAAATATATGAAGTTACAAATTTAAATGCACTTATTGTTATTTAATTATTATTTGATACTATCTCCTCCTTTCCATATTTTTATCTTTGTTAATTAGTGGGAAAGTAAATCAACAACAAGTAACAAATCAATAAATGAATAACAAGCACACATAAGAGAGTGATAAATTTATGGACTAAATTTAATTTTCCCTTCTTTCATAAATTAATTTATCACTAATAATAAGTTGATCCTTAAATTTTATAATTTAATGTTAAATTGGTGTTCAAAAATATAATTTATTGTCAAATTACTCCTTAAATATTATAACCTAATAATAAAATAATTTCACATATTTAACTAAAAATCCATTTGTCTCATTTTGTGTACAATCTACGACTAAATTTAATTTTTTTATTTTTCAGAAATTAATTTATTACCGCTTCACACCTTAACCCACGAAAATAAGGATTTACCCTTTTAATAATTTATAATGTATTGATTTCTTAACGAGTGGAGACGATTCTTAATTTAACTGGTTAGTAAATGCACTCTCATTCTTTTTATTGGAATCAACTTTTAAAGTTGGCCTAATTTATTCTTGACCTTCGAAAAGACCACTGGCAGTGGCACAGCACACCACACTCTGTCTGTTAATATAATATTAGCGTACTTTGTTGTTGGAGGTTGACATGAAAGATCCTACTTGGGTCAGCCAAATTCCAATCACACAAGTCCCACCAGAAGCAATCTATTATTGATCAATGGCTTCTGTGCAAATCCTCTGTGCATGCACTTGTCAGGTTCAACTCCAGGGTTCCATTAGATATAGATATGATTATGGTTACCCCCATCACCATGACAAGATCAGTAAGCACAGGTATTATTCTATCAGAGTAGTTGATAGTGGGAATGAGATGGTTCTTTCAAATTTAGAGGAAGAGAAAAGGAAGTTGAGAGTGTTGGTGGCTGGTGGAGGAATTGGTGGCCTTGTGTTGGCTCTGGCTGCAAAGCATAGAGGGTATGAAGTGAAGGTGTTTGAGAAGGATTTGAGTGCTGTTAGAGGAGAAGGTAGGCACCGTGGCCCAATTCAACTATTGAGTGGTGCTCTTGCTGTGTTGGAAACCATCGATCAGAGTGTTGCAAGGCAGATAATGGAGGCTGGTTGTGTTACTGCCAATAGGACTAATGGCCTTGCTGATGGTCTATCTGGGGACTGGTATGTTATTCTTATGCTTTTTTTTTTTTTGTCTCTTATTGGTATTCTTTGTCTTAAGCAGAACAAGAAACTTCAAAAAGACAAGAAAAATGGTATATACTATATACTACATAATATAGGACAAAACTTGGATATTGTTCTTTAATTGCAGTTGGTATTGTTCTTCAACTAAAATTGGAGTTTTATCTCAGTGATCCCCATTATAAAGGTATAAACTAAAAGATTACACAGATCAACTATGTGAAACTTCAATTTTAATTGGAGAACAACACTAAAAGCTCCTAAAGAATTGTACCCAAGTTTTGTCATATACTATTCTGATTGATGAGGGCTAGAAGCACACTCTTTAATGCACTCCTTCTAACACACTCACCCTCTATTATTAGTTAAAATGTATTGAAAACTACAAAATTAAGATAGGGACTCATGAAATAAGAAGTGGTATCCACAAATACTTGTGATTTCTAATAAATTTCGGCCAATAGGAAAAACTGTGTTCAGAAGAGTATGTGAAAGAGTTTGTTACTAAAATTTCTCATTATAATTATTGTGTGTTTAAATATGAATGAAAGAAACTATTGTACTGTAACATTAATTATGGGGACTTGTTAGTTGTTATGTTAACTGAGCCTTCTGAAGACTTGTAGTTGAAGAAGTCTTTTGTGAGGTCTTAGATTATTACAATTTTCAATATAAATTGTGTTTGGATTGTCACTCTCCCTTATTATTTTTTCACTTCAGGTTCAGTGTGTTTGATCTTTTCACTCCTGCTTCAAGGAAAAGGCTTCCTCTTACCCTAGTCATATGTAGAATGGCACTGCAAGATATATTAGTGAATAAAGTTGGTTCCAACATAATTAGAAACAAATCTAAAGTCGTGGATTTTATTCAGGAACCTAACAAGGTTTAAGTTGCTCTGCACAACTAATTTCTGATTGCTTAAGACTTATGTTAGTGGTTTAACAATTTTGAATAATCTTTTCATTCACATCAGGTTAGAGTGATCCTTGAAAATGGAGAGCAACATGATGGTGATATTTTAATAGGAGCAGATGGAATATGGTCAGAAGTAAAATATACAATCCTTCCCTTCTAGCTTTATTTACAAATGAGTTTCTTCTTTTCCTAGCTTTTACCATTCAATCTATTCTGTTTTTTTTCTTAGGTGCGTTCAAAACTCTTTGGGCAGCAAGAAGCAAATTACTCGGGTTTCACATGCTACAGTGGATTAACAAGCTATGTGCCCCCATATATTGATACCGTTGGGTAGGGTACTTCATTCCCAAATAAAATGTTAGGACAATGTTATAAACTGTTCTACTATTTAAAGTTTCTGTTTTGGTGATTACATGAAGGTATCGGGTGTTCTTGGGCTTGAACCAGTACTTTGTTGCTTCAGATGTTGGCCATGGGAAGATGCAGTGGTATGCTTTCCATGGGGAACCCCCTTCAAGTGACCCTTTCCCAGAAGGTATGTTTACCTTTTGTTGTGTGTATCAATTGTTATTGTAATTGAAACAAATTCATTTGTCTGAGTTACAGCAGGTAAGAAGAAGAGGCTTTTGGATCTCTTTGGTAATTGGTGCGATGAAGTGATTGCACTCATATCAGAAACACCAGAACATATGATTATACAGAGGGATATATATGACAGAGACATGATCAACACTTGGGGAATTGGGAGAGTGACTTTGTTAGGTGATGCAGCACATCCAATGCAACCAAATCTTGGTCAAGGAGGGTGTATGGCAATAGAGGTTGGTCATTTGTAGTTTTCAACTTCCAAATAAAATGTATTTCCTTGAGTATATACAATTCAGGCAGCATTAATATATATAGTGCTACATGGATAAACATTATCTAATACCTAAAATCTTTATTTATTTTCATTAATCTGCCTTAATTTCAATTTCATTCCTCTAATCAAACTTTAGCCATACCTTAGTAGTTAAACTTCTCAGGAATAAAACAAGTAAAGGAACCAAAGGTATGTATAGGTTTATGTTCTTAACTTCACTTCTTTTTTGGCAATCACATTTTCAGGATTGTTACCAACTGATACTTGAGCTAGACAAGGTTGCTAAACATGGCTCTGACGGGTCTGAAGTTATCTCAGCTCTTAGAAGGTATCTTATTTGTCTTTTATTTTGTTTTGGTTTATGTTTCGGTATGAGGTATGCTATTTGTTATCTTCAACAGAAATAATGGCTCCCCCTTCTATTGGAAATTTTTTTCATGTAACATGTCCTGTTATAATATTTTGAGACCACCTAAATGCGAATAGCATCACAATCTCTTACAACTCCTAAATGTGTCACCTTAATTCATGGCCCTCAAACTGATATTCTGATAAGGCTATACTAATCTAACACAATTGATTGAACTTTTCTGGCTTCATTTTTTTTATAGATATGAGAAGAAAAGAATCCCCCGAGTTAGGGTGTTACACACAGCTAGCAGGATGGCATCGCAAATGTTAGTCAACTACCGGCCTTATATTGAATTTAAATTTTGGCCTCTATCAGTATGTTCCTCTCTCCACCTTCATTCCTACTTAGGTGCTTTCAATGTTGTCCTACAATTGGAATTAGAGTTTCACCTTGATGATTACCATTGTACTAAACGTTTACATTAAAGTTTAGCATTGATTCTCAAGGTAAAACTCTAATTCTGATCAGAAAACACCACCAGAAGTGCCTAAGAAATTACATCTAAGTTTTGTCCATTAAAATGTGGCAAATCTTTGATTCTATCAACTCGCCAGAACAAAAAATGTTGTAACACTTGATCCTTTGTTCTTAAGCAGAATGTAACAACTATGCAGATAAAGCACCCTGGCATTCATGTAGCTCAAGCCCTTTTCAAGTTCACTTTTCCACAATTTGTTACTTGGATGATTGCTGGCCATGGGTATCTTTCACTATTGTTTTCATATACCAATTTATCAGACTTTTTGTTGAACCCTCTTCCCCTCTTTTTTGGCATTTTAAGTTTTCAATATTAATTTTGGTCTCTTTTACAGGTTGTGGTGAACACTCATGCAACTTGAAAATAAAAAGGGCTCAACAATTTTAACATGATGGTAGTTAAAAGTTAATTTTATTGGGCTATGTAGGAACTTTTCTTTCGGAATAAACGTGCCATAATTTAATCCCCGTTGTATATTTCAAATAGAGTCTTGGTTCTTATACTTTAAAAAAATGATTTGTAGTAATTAGAATTTTCTAAATTTAGATTTTGATCCTTATTATTTTATTTTAAATTTTGGATCATATTGGCCTTTCCTCATTGGTACATCGGATATTAATCTAACTGATTGTATCTCATAGAACACGACTTTTGACATATTATTAATCATGATAAAAACCAAAATAAATTTAAATTTAAGAACTAAAAATCAAACTTTTAAAATTTTAGAAGCAAAACTAAAATAAAAAAACAAAAATATACAAATTAAAAAATATTTAATCCATATACATACTTTTAAGCCATTTTTTTATGAGATGTTTACGTTGTTCTTCCCTTCAATCAATCAAAACAGACAAACAAACCCGAATAAACATGGGTCATTGCTTTCAGCGCGAGGCGATGGAAAAGCATCAGCAGGTCGATTAGTTGGAAAAAGTTGTGATTCCAAACCATGGCCTCCAATATGCTAACACCCTACTTCCATATTCCCTATGTCAAATGTTTGTGTCCCATGTTGTTGTTATGTTGTTGATGTTTTTCGTGTCCCAAGTTGCATACTGAATAGAAAGATATATGTGTCCCAAGTTGCAGCGACATTCTGTGAGATTGAACCAACTGCACTGACCTCTTCATATTCAGGAATAGGGACTTCTGGAATAACCATTCCGTAATCATACTTAGATTGTTTGAATCCACTTTTAAGTAAAGCATTGCTAAAAGCATTGAACCAAGATCTTGAAGCCTGCTTCAATCCATATATAGATCTGTTCAGCTTGCAAACTAAAGGTGGATTGGGTCCCTTGGGGACACTATGTTGATAGCTTGTGGAATATTCATGAATATCTCTTCTGAAAGAGTCCCATTGAAGAAGGCATTGTTGATGTCTAGCTGAGCTAGATGCCAACCATTTGATGCTGCCAGAGATATCAACAACCTTAAGGCAGTTATTTTTGCCACAGGTGAAAAGGTTTCTTGAAAATCTAACCCATATTGTTGTGTAAAACCTTTTGCAACTAATCGAGCTTTATGTCTTGCTACTATCCCATCCGAATTCAGTTTCAACTTAAAAATCCATTTGCAACTGATAGGTTTCTTCCCTTGAGGCAATGGGACAATGGTCCAAGTGTTATTGAGCTTCATGGCCATCAATTCGGCAGATATGGTCTCTTGCCATGGTTTATGTTGGATGGCTTGGCTGTAAGTTTGCGGTTCATGGTTTTCTGAAATTTGGCAGATGTAGTGTTTATGTGAATCAAAAAGTTGAGTAATCTAAGTGATGTTGTATAGGGTAGGTGACTTTGTCTGTGTTGGTTACATTGTAGCAGTGGAAATCAGTGAGATGTTTTGGAGTGTTTGAAATTCTGGTAGACCTTCACAGGGGTTCTTGAATAGGAATGTCAAGCTTTGTGGTGGTAGCTAGATCTAACTGAGCAGGTTGAGGAGTATGTGGTGGTGTGTCTGTGATGGATGGGACATTTGTATCATCTGAGTTAGCGGAGGTTATGAGATTAGGGGTGACATAGGGGTCAAGCAACTCTTTGTCACTGTTGTTGGACTACTGGTTTTTGAAAGGGAATATATGCTTAAAGAATTTGACATCTATGGAAATGAAGATTTGCTTAGTAAACAGGTTGAGAAGCTTGTAGCCTTTATATCCTTGAGGGTAGCCAAGGAACACAGCTGCCACAGCTCTAGGTGAAAATTTGTGTCTATTTGATATTAGAGTGGAGGCATAGCATAATGTGCCAAAGGTCCTGAAATAAACATAGTTAGGAAGTTTAGCATATAAAATCTCAAAAGGTGACTTGGCTTTCAGAATGGGCCTAGGGGTCCTGTTCATCAAGAAAACTGTCGTCTTAACATATTCACCCCAAAATTTTAATGGTAAATAAGATTGAAACAGCAGGGCACGAGCAAGATTTAAAATATGGAGGCGTTTCCTTTCTACAACACCGTTTTGTTGTGGGCATTCCACACAGGAAAATTGGTGTAGGACACCTTTCTTTGAAAAGAAATCTTAAAAGGTAAGCTCTTTTGCATTGTCAGATCTGAACCTCTTATGGTGGTTTGAAATTGGTTTTCCACATATGAGAAAAATTGTAGTACAATAGAGAGACAATCAGATTTAGTTCTAAGAAAGTAAATCCAAGTGAACCTAATTTTATCATCTACTAAAGTTAAAAAATATTTGAATCCATCAAAGGTAGCTTCCCTAAGGTCCCCATATATCAGCATGTATTAAATCAAACAATTCAACACTAAAGTTGTTTTGGTTAGTGAAAGCTAATATGTTTTGTTTGGCAATAGGGCAAACTTCACAATGAAATTTGGAATCAATAGAGGAACTTTATTGCAAATGAGTTTGTACACAGGTATAGGTATGTGGCCCAATCTTTGGTGCCAAGTTTCATAGGTAACAACATTACAAGATTGTATACTAGTATCATGAAAAGGAGACTTAGGGAAATTGAAAAGAAGAAGTCCTTGATGTTGTCTAGCAGTGTCAATCCTCCTCAATGTCTTAAGGTCCTGAAGAACAAAGCTGTTAGGTTGCATAATAAATTGGAAAGAATTGTCATTTATCAAAGACACAAGGGACAACAAGTTAAATCTAAAGGTTGGAATGAATAACATATTGTGCAGGAAGATGTCATCATTCAGTTTTATCCTTCCTATCCCTTCAACCTTTACCTTGGTGGAATTAGGTAATAAAACATGAGAAACATGTAAAGATTTAAAAGAATTAAATTGTTCTTTTGAGCAACATATATGTGAGGTTTCTCCTGAGTCAAGAATCCAATAATGGCAAGATTCATTGGAATCAAAGCTAGTGTTCATGCAGATACCTAAAACATTTGTGGCAAGAGTATCAGCATTGTTCTCTGTGTTCAATTGTTTTGTCAGGAAGCTGATCAACTGTTGACATTGAGCAGTGGACAAAGTGTTTGTGGCACCATGACTCGGGAACTCATCATGATCAGTTACCTGATTTGTAGTTTGTTGAGGCTTATTCTTGAAGTAATTTGGAGGATAGCCAACAAGTTTGTAACACTTGTCTTTGGTATGACCTAGCAGGTTGGAATGAGCACATTGAGGTCTCTCTTTCTTGGCATTCCTACTCTTACCATTAGTAGGGTTCTTGGTTGTAGAGTTGACAGTAAAGGCCATAGTATTAGAGTTTAGAGAAGGTAAGTGGTTTACAACAATTTCTCTTTGTGCTTTTTCTTGAAGAACAAGAGAAAAGACATTACCAATGGGGGGAAGGGGATCATATAGGAGAATCTGACCCTGAACCTGAGCAAAGTTGTCGTTTAGGCCCATTAAAAAGGACATGACATATTCAGATTTAGTGTAATCTTGTAGAGTTTGTAACCCACCACATTTGCATTGGAAGGTTGGTTTATAGCCTGAGAGTTCTTCCCAAACTGATTTTAATTTGGTATAGTAGGTATTAACATCATCACTTCCTTGTTGTAATGACATTAGCTGCCTTCTTAACTGGAAAATTCTTGGGTCATTCTTTCGGGAAAACCGTGTTTTCAAATCTTCCCAAATTTCCTTAGTCGTGTTGGCGACCAAGATGCTGCTAATGATATCTTTAGAAACAGAATTGTAAAGCTAGGAAATGACAAGATTGTTACCACGAGTCCATGAAGCATATGTAGGATCAACTGTGGGTGGCATCGGGAGGGATCCATCGATGAAGGCCACCTTATTCTTCACCGAAAGAGCTACCATCATTGCGCGGCTCCATGTGGTGTAGTTCTTGTGGTCGAGAGGCTGGGAGGTAAAGATGAGTCATGGGCCATCCGAATGATGTAGAAACAGTGGATGAGAAGGATCTTGATTGAAATCTTTAATTGGTGCTGCCATGGATCCAAAAGGAAAAGCTGATGGGAGAGGGGACAAAGGAGAAGATCATAGGCCCATTCAGGAAGAGGATCATAAAGGTTGTTGCTCATCTGATACCATATTGAAGTTATTAGCCCTGTAATAACTTGGAATGAAAAAAAACAAGAAGGAAGAAAGAAACAAAAGAATGCTGAGGGAAAACTCAGAATCAGTATATTGATAGACTTGCAAGAAAGTTTACAAAAGTTGTCTCTCTTAGTCACCAGCTATACACAAATATATAGGAAAAACAATAGGAAACTACTAAACATAGTAAACATAATTATTGTAACAGAATTAACTAAATAACAAAAAGTGGTTAAAATAAAATTGACAGCATATGCAGAATACATATGCAGAATAACAGAAGTAGTAGGCCTTGGTCCAATATATTTTGAGGTGGTTTTCCATGGAATTGGTGCATGATATTTTTTTTTTTATTCTTTGATGTTCAAACTATGGAGTACTTTGTTGATGATAAAAGACATGATGTCAACTTTCAGGTGGGCGATTGGGTGTTTGTGAAGTTAAGACCGTGTCGTCAAGCTTCAGTAACGAGAGCTTCATATTCTAAGTTGACTAAAAGATTTTTTGGGCCATTTCAAATACTGCGGAAGGTGAGTCCCTTGGTTACCAACTTCAACTACCACCTAACTCCCACATTCATCTAGTGTTCCACCACTCTCTTCTCAAGCCATCCCACCTAATACGCCTAGTCTAATTGTAGAGCTACCACCTTCATCAGTCAACAATGAACCCATTGTATCGCCTTTAGCAATCCTCAACACTAAATTGGAGTCCTCAAATGGAGCACCTAAGCTATTGGTCTTGATTTAGTGGAAAGGATTGCCCCCTGATGATGCCTTGTGAGAATCATGGGATGATCTTAAAGTCAAGTATCACCTTGAGGACAAGGTGCTTTTCGAAGAGCATGATAATGTTAGGGAAGGAACTAAACAACCTTCACCAGAAGCACAAAAAACAGAATCACAGCTAGCAAACACGAATCAAAGGCCAAAGAGGTTGGTGACCAAGCCACAATACCTGAAAGATTTCATTTAACTAACCCCGACAAGGGGTGCTAACCTGGCAGAATTCTATTGGCCCTCAAGCACATTCTGTTTGTCATTTCTCCTTTACGGTTATTTATCAAGATGCTAGAATCTTCTTTCTGTTAGTGGTAGCCATGTACCTGTTACCATAATTGATAGAATTTTAGTTAATAACTCTAAATCAACAAGCCACGAGTGCTATATAAGTCATGAATCATGTAAAAGAAAGGCATAGAAAATAATAAATCACTTTCCTTCTTCTCTCGTCTTGGAGGAACCTAGCCCTTGAAGCCTAGGACCCCTTGAGCTGATTCTCAGCTTATAACAACAAACATATAGAACCACTTCACTCCCCCCCCCCCCCCCCCTTCCCCTTAGCATGAGGCTTGAGTGCCGATTGTGGGTGCTTCACGTGAAAACAGCAAGGCAATAGTAAAAAAAATGGTTTGAAAAGTGGTTTTATGGTGTTTATTCGAAAAAGGGAAAGTGAGAGAGACAAGTGAATATTTGAGCCAGAATCTCAGATAGATAGATAGAGAATAAGAGAGACAAATGTGATGCAGTTAACTTCTAAATAAAAGAAGAAAACTCATGTAGGTGCAATTTTAAACGTATAAAAGAGAGCCCCTTTCATAGAACAAGCGTTCCTAGTGACTGACTGCATATGATGATGATTCCTAGCTTACATCATCAGGGAGGGGATATAGAACGGATAAAATTTATCAGAACAAATAAGATTTTATCCATCGTAAAGTAAATATTCCGATATTTTAGGGCAATGTAAGTTTATACATCAAATTTTTAACTTTTTGATCAAACACAATTTTTTTTTCGTAACTACTTAATTTATATTTATAATTACGTCTTAAAAAAATTGTGATAATTTTTTAATTATTGAAGTAGTTTTTGGAAATGTGATTGAAAGATGCTATAATGTGTTTATACACAAAAAATTATTATTATTGTTATTGTAATTATTATTAATAATAATAGTTTTATTTTAATTTTATCAAAATTGCTTGTGTAACTAATAAATGCACAATTTATGAAACAATTGTTGTCAACAACTATTTAAAAGAAAATTATCTAGTTGTTGACAACTTTATTGGTTTTTTAATTTTTTTTTTAAATAATCTAAATGTGAAAGGCTTACCCTTTTGGTTTATTTGTCCATTAGGTGTATTTTTCCATAGGTATCATAATTATATGATTTTAATACCTTAGGTTTTAATAAAATAAATTAAGTCTTATGTATGGTAATTATGCAACTTTAGTCCATTACGTGCACTTTATCATTTTTTCATCGGCAAACAAAATGTATATATAAATAAGAACGGGAGCACAAGTTGTGCCTTAGAAAAACAACGAAGAGTTCCAAAAATACAAGAAAAACATGAATCTTAATATATCCAAATATTCAATGCATAGACAAAGATTCATGATGTACATAATAAAGAGAGAACCAGATCCAGCAAAAGAATATGAGTGAGGCGTTCCCATGACAGAAAAAGCCTCCAATTGAGCAAAGGAATTACAGTAAATCTAGGCATCCAACACATGCCTGCAAATTAATTCTCACCCAAACCACCTACCAGACTGGCACACTCGACCCTGTATAAAGTACAATCTACAAAATCTCACCACCCCCCGCTAAGCAAATCCCGAATTTAATTTCCCACTGCTATAATACCATTCAAATTTGATCGTTGTTGATGATGAAGGCATGCTAGACACACCACATGATTAATACGCCAGCTATAAAAACTGAGTTTTAAGCCTGGGATCCTTGCTTTCAACCAATTCCATGAAGCCAATTTTATTTGATTAATTAAATGGTCCAAGTGAGGCAGCGTACTGTTAAAAATTATATCGTTCTTGAGCTTCCAGATACCTCCACATAGTTGTTGTATCACCCTGCTTCATTAAAAAAACAATTCATTTAAGTCTTTACAAAAATTAAAATATTATCCTCAAAATATAAGTATCTAAACTAAATGAAAATTAAAAATATAACAAAAAGTGATTGCATCCGACATTTTATTCCGAAATACTAACTAAACTAAAAAATGTAAATATGAAAACTATCTTTTCAAGTTTCCTCAAACTCATCATTTCTTTCATAACACTTATAATAAGATGATAATGTGAGTGAATAAAACAATTAATAAGAGTTCACAAACAATGTTATTCTCAGCCAACCCATTAATCCGAAAAGGCAACCATAGTATTCGCAATGAATTTAATATAAGATTATATATGCATATATTTACACACCAATTGCAATAAAAATTATATTAAACAATCACAATTCGTGAAATTTTAAATAAATAAAATATTTCAATAAATGAAAATACCTCAAAGCATCCAAATAAATATACTAGATACAACTTAGTGATTTTCATAATCACAAGTTTCAATTTTTTGGTTCCCAAAAATAGAATAAATTTCATATTCTTGAAAGGATCTATCATATCTCATACAATGATGTCTTATTGTCTTTTCACATCATTTCTATCATATATTCCCATAATAAAATATATATCATCATCCTTTTTCAAAAGGTGATGATCAACTCACAAAATTACAAAAATATCATTCTAAAAAAAATGACCAACAAACTCCTTAATTTCATGTATTCAACAATAATTCTCATAATCATACCATAACAATAATATAATCAACTAATAATATAAAACTACATATATGACAACAATTATATAGTAATATAATAACTAAGGCATATAATATTTGTAATAGCTTGAACATAACACACACATGTACAAATTAGTCCTGATCTTAAAGGTTAAATTATATATTCATTAATTCAATGATAAAACTCTTTAGATAATATCAATATATATATAAAGAAAACACATTCTTAAGAATTCATATCATACAGATTTAGAAAAAGTTGTTTTACCCACCTCTTAAAACAAAAAAATTGTGCTCTTTGTTATTCTTCTTCTCCTCTACCAATTGCATCGAAAGAATTTATCCGCTTTCTTTCTTTTTCTCAGTCCTTGAGCAACCCACTAATATTAAGAAAAATCATTTATGGGTGTGATTCTAGGAGAATGAACTGTCTACCCTTACATAAGAATGATACGTAATTTACAATTTATTTAATCGATCTTTCTTTATCTATTATTTATATTATGTTTAATTATAATTATCTTTAAACGATCTAATATATTATTATGATATCATCTTTTTAAAATAAAAATAACAAATTAACTAATATATTAAAACAATTTAATCTATCTTTTCTTTTACTAAAAGATATATTTAGATATCTTTACTTAAATAATTATTGGATTACCTTTTTGGATGTTATAGTTGTTACCCAAGTTTCCCACCCAGCACGTCTGATCCAATGTTGTGAAAATCGGCTGGATGGAGGTAGTGGATGTTTGAATCGGTAAATCACTGGTTGGTATGATATATATATATATATATATATATATATAATTGAAATTTCATAACCTACTTGAAAGAGGTAAAAAAATCATATCATAAATTAATATAATTTCACTCCAAAACATATTAGTTTAATGTTTCTTCTTGTTCTTTAGTTTATTATATTATTACATGTTTTAATTTATTTTATTATTATTACTTAGTTTATTATATTAATTGCTATGTTTTAAGTGGTTTATTATAATCTATTTGTTATTTAATTATTATTTTGTTTATTATATTATATTATTTTTCCTTTCACTATTAAATATTTATATATATCAAATTTGATAGTAGTATAACAATTAACAATAGTTGGCTTAGTGACAAGTGGCGATGCTAGTTAATTTGTGGGAGCTGTGTTCGGAGCGTCCACAAGCATTTCATTATGTCATAGTCCACGAGCACCTGACAGTTTAACTTGGTCTATCAACTGCAACAAATGTTCCCTTAATTCCTTCTCCCGCACAAACAACTATCTCCTCTAATTAAGCCTCCACACCAACGAGTTATCCTCCCAAACTCCCATGTCTTAAAATGTCGTGTTTTTGTAGGACATAACACAAAGTTTAGGAAATTCCTTTTTTAATGCCCTTTCACCCTCCCATCAACCCTCCTCTAATTTTATTTCATCCCCTCCCCCAATCTTCCTCTTTAAATTCTTGCAAAACCACCCTTCCAGATTAACAATGTTACACATTCTTCCTAAATCCCTCCATCATAGTGATCCTCTATTCCACCCCCATTCACAAAGCAATGCATTTGAAGCCCCATATTTTGCCTTTATAATCTTCACCCAAAAACTATGCAGTTCTAGTAACAATCTCTGATCCCATTTACCTAAAAGAGTCAGGTTGAAGGTTTTGATATTTTTAATTCTTAGACCTCCCTCCTTTTTATGTTTGCATACATTGTCTCAACTAACCCAAACCAACTTTTTCCTCTCATCCTAACCTCCTAAACAAACTCTCAAAAATACAAACGACACTCTTAGGTACTCAAAATAAAGACAAGAAATAAATAGGTAAAGAGGAGAGAATCGACCAAATGATACATACTCTCCCACCAAAGGATAAATGTTTGTTTTGTCATCCTTTTTTATTTTAATCTTTAAGGTGATTGACTTCTATGTTTCCACCTTCCATGGATTTGCCCCTACTGTAAGGCCAAGTTAAGAGAAATGGATCTTCATGATTCTATAATTCTAGACCATGGCTATCCTTGACACCAAATTCTCCTCCAAAGCCACCCTTCAAACCATGCTTTTGAAAAAGTTAATATTCGTGCTAGACACAATTTCAAAACACCTTAAAATTCTCTTTAAGGTTAAAATGTTTCTCAAAGATGGATTCCCAAAGAATAGGGTATGATCTACTAATTGTAAAATATATACTTGCAAGCCACCTCTGCCCACTTGTACCCCTTCTTAGAGTCATTTCCTTTTTGCATCCATCATAAGACCCCCCAGACCTTCCGCCACTAAGGAAAAATAAAGGTGCAATGAGGTGACCTTGCTTAAGATCATTTTCCACCAAAAATTTAATTGTAGGAGATCCATTCACAAGGAATGATGTTGTAGTAGATTTAATGCAAAATCTCATCCATAAGATCCATTTTTCCTCAAAAGCTCATTCTTCTCAAAGCATTTATCCCCTTTAGGTATACTTTGTCAAAGGTATCATAATTATGCAATTGTTACAATCTAGATTATAATTGCACAAATTAGATATATCAGCTATTACAATTATGTAATTTGGGTCTCTTCATCAATATTCCATTAAATATTGAATAAATTATTGTTGATATAACACTAGACGTCATCTTAATGACATAATAACTAATGTGTTGTTAACACTTGTATTAACATGACTTAATTATATTTTATAATTCATATGATATCATAATTGTGAGGATAAAAAAATGTGAGACATGTTAGTGTATTTGAGGTGCAACACATTAACCATCACATCATTATCATACAGTCCCATGTCAACAAAATTTATTAACTATTTAATAAAAATCTTAAAGAGAGACCAAAATTATACAATTATGATACCTTGATGGCCTAATTTGAACTTGTGATCAAAATGACATAATTATGATACTTACAAAACTAAAAGTAGAATTAAACCAAATTAAAAAATGATTTTAGCTTTTAAAATTTTAAAAACTTAAAACTAAAATTTTGCCAAGTATTGTGTTCCTTCATTGCTATGATTTTTGCAAGTCCTTGTTACTCATGTTTTTTTATCTTAATATTTAGGCTAAATTGTAACTTTAGTCCTATTTTAATTTCTGATTCTTAATTTAGTTTTATATTTTTTCCTACAATTTTAGTTTTGATATTTTAGAAAATTCACAATTTTATTGTAATTTTCAATTTTGCATGTCATGGTTGGACCATGGTTATTAAGATCTTCCTCACAAAGATTTCCACCAGGCTGTTGAAGTCAATGTTATTGTTTGTTGCAAACTGTGTTTAGAGTGGAGTCGATGGAGTTGTTTGAGGGGAGGTTGTGATATTGGGGTGGATGATTTGAACTTGTTCAAGGCTAGTAGTTTGAAGTTGTTGCCGTTGGGAAGTTTCTAATGGATGAAGGGTATCTTTAGAAAAATAAAAATAAAAGAAAGTATATTATTAAAAAGAAAGGTATAAATAATAATTACCTAACATTAACAAAGAAGTTAATCCGTTCAAAAATAAGAAAAAGTAAAAGAGAAAGAGTGTACTAGTTTTGGGCCAATTAGAGGGAGAGTCCAATAGCCCATAAGAAATGTTTTCGCATCTTGAAGCCCAGTTGTTTTAGGGTGCGAAAAAATGCAGTGCGGCGCGGCGAGTGGCTTATATATTACGACAGAGGGTATAAGCATGACCATCATTCAACGTTCTCTCTATTTGTCGTTGTAGCGCCGCAGCCAGCGGGTATGTTTTCAACCATTTCCTGCGATCTGTTCTGTTCGTTTACGATAGATCTGTTAGTGTTTTATCTTCCGTTTTGTTTTTTCTTATGAATGAAGTCTTATATTTGACAGTTGAATTTGGAAAAAGATGTCTCACCGGAAGTTCGAGCACCCGAGACATGGTTCCCTTGGCTTTCTCCCAAGGAAGCGAGCTTCTCGTCATCGCGGAAAGGGTGATCTACATTTTTTGTTTGTACCTTTGGATGTTTGATACTGTTCTTCATCTCGACATTTATAAATGATGTTGCAAAGGGTTTTCAGATCTAAAATAACTTGAAGCGTTTGAAATTATTTTGTTTGTGTTAGGGGATTATTTTATATTTGTGTTATTGCCACTTCCTTGTGATGAGTGAATGAAATTGCTTCCGTAAAATAAGTGACTAATCAAGGCTGGAGTCTCAGAAACGGCTCTTGCCAAAATCCTGTCAACGGGTTTTGGAATGGAAAACAGATGAGCTCGAGAATTGGCATACATTTTGCCATAGGCCTTTGGTTTGGAAGCATTTCTTCATCACTACGGGGATTTGGCACTGACACGTAGAAATTAAAAGGATTTTTTTTAGTTTTGTAGCAGGATGGATACATGTTTGAAGTATTCATCATATACTATATATTTTTTCATATTAGTGAGGTTTTTGAGTTTTCGGTGTTCGCTTGGAATATTGATTTTGAATTAGTTTGACTTGAGTTAATGATTTATGCATTGACACGTTGAAAATAAACAATTTTGATGTTCAAATTTTTTAATTGACTTTTGTAGTAGGATTGATACATGTTTTAAGTACACTTCATAAACTATAGATTTTTTTTATGATATTAGTGATTTGAGTTTTTAAGTTTTGGGTGTTTGTTTGCGATATTGGTTTTGGTTAAAATAAGTGGTGATTTATGGCTGGATGTTTTAATTCTAAAATTAGTTAGTAATAAAAAAAATTCTATAAAAAATTTTATTCAACTCAAATCAATCTGAGTGTTGAATCAGTGTGGAATTAAATGTTTTTGAACATATACCTTAAATCAAGATCATGTAATGAGATGCCAAACATGCCGTGAGTATTGCAACAAGTTATGATTTTATTCCTTTTGGAGAAGGGTTTTGCAATTTGTGTATTATATATGTCAAGTTTTGGGTTTGTGGATTCTCTTTATTTGTATTCATCGTTACTATGAAATTTACGTAATCGCAACAATTATAATTTTTGTTGATTGTTTTTGGTGGGGTTTGTTAAATCTTACAAATATTATTTTATGGTAGATGGTACACTATCCCTCTAAAATACACCATTGTTTTTATGTACATTAGTACAAGGTAAGTACTTGTATGGGCTTTAACTTTAAAGAAATTCATGCTGTCTACTTCCTCAGTATGTATACCCTATTTTGCATGATATTAGCTTCCATCAATATGTTGTAGTTGATAATTCTTGTGACATGACTTTTGAATTGCCACTGCAGTGAAGGCTTTCCCAAAAGACAATCCTAGTCAACCATGCGGGTTGACTGCTTTTGTGGGCTACAAGGCTGGAATGACCCACATTGTTAGAGAGGTTGAGAAACCTGGATCAAGTAAGTGTGACTTTTTTTTAATTTTAAATTCTGAATGTGGGAAGGGTAATATTTTTTATTGTTAAACTGTAGCATTGTAAAACCAGTATTTACAAATGTAGCTCTACTTCAACATTAAATATCTAATCACCAGGCTAGTTAAAGGTATTTAAATTTTTTGTATTTTTTTCTGTTATAAGTGAAGCAGATAACACTTATAATGGTTTTTCTCAAAGTTTTTGCTATTTAGATTTTAATCATTCACTATAATATCCGGATGCCTTTTATAAGAAAGTTGTTCATTTTCTGTTTTTAACATTCTTTTTAATATCACCATGTGATCAATTTTTGGGGTATTGTTATTTGTTACCGTTGTGGCTTGTATGTTTCTTGTTGCTTGGTACCTAATGACATTTTATGCCAATGTAGAGCTTCATAAGAAAGAGACATGTGAAGCTGTCACTATCATCGAAACTCCTCCATTGGTTGTTGTTGGAGTTGTGGGATATGTGAAGACACCTCGTGGCCTTCGCACACTGAATACTGTTTGGGCTCAGCATCTAAGTGAAGAAGTCAAGAGACGATTTTATAAGAACTGGTGTAAATCTAAAAAGAAGGCTTTTACCAAATATTCAAAAAAATATGAAACTGAGGAAGGAAAGAAAGATATTGAATCTCAGCTTGAGAAATTGAAGAAGTATGCAACTGTCATTCGTGTTCTGGCTCATACTCAGGTAATAGAATGGGTTGTTGTGTCAAGTTTTTTTCCATATTGAAAGCTTCACCGGCTAATGTAATGTGATGTATTTTTTTGTTTACTGAAGATAAGGAAGTTGAAGGGTCTAAAACAGAAGAAAGCACATTTGATGGAGATCCAAGTTAATGGTGGGACAGTTGACCAGAAGGTGGACTATGCATATAGCTTCTTCGAGAAGCAAATCCCAGTGGATGCTGTTTTCCATAAAGATGAGATGATAGATATCGTTGGAGTGACTAAGGGTAAAGGTTATGAAGGTGTCGTAACTCGGTGGGGCGTCACTCGCCTTCCTCGAAAGACTCACAGGGGTCTAAGGAAGGTTGCTTGTATTGGTGCCTGGCACCCTGCTCGTGTTTCTTTCACTGTTGCCAGGGCCGGTCAGAATGGATATCATCACCGCACTGAGCTGAATAAAAAGATCTACAAGGTTGCCAAGGCAGATCATGAGTCCCATTCAGCCATCACTGAATTTGACAGGTACATTTGTGTTTTTTGTTTCTATTTTAGGTTATTTATATCAGAGTGCAGTATTTGATCATCTTGTTTCCTAATGACAGGACTGAGAAGGATATTACTCCTATGGGTGGGTTCCCTCATTATGGTGTGGTGAAGGATGATTATATTATGGTGAAGGGATGCTGTGTTGGACCGAAGAAGCGGGTTATCACTCTTCGTCGGTCTCTTCTCAAGCAGACATCGCGGGTGGCTCTGGAAGAGATCAAACTCAAGTTCATCGACACCTCGTCCAAGTTTGGACATGGCCGCTTCCAGACCACTCAGGAGAAACAAAAGTTTTATGGTCGCTTGAAGGCATAAATTTTTGTTTTGGAGACAACTTGTGATGAAAATTTTGTTGCAAAATAAGACATTTAGTGGTCTTTTTTTTTATTTGAGTCCGACCTATTCTCAGAGTTGTTTCTTTTAGTTGCTTTGAACAACAATTGCATTTTTTTCCTATTTTATTATAATATCAGCCACATTTTTATGGTTAGTACTTAATATTGTATTAATTTTCAAATTTCTTTTTGGTCGAATGGTGGAGTGGTACGATTGTAACAGCTATTTAACGGGATTTCATTGGTGCCCATGATTTAACAATCAAACCATTAAAATTTGTTTAGATTTAAAATCCAATTTTTATCTTTATTTAAATTGGTTTAATTTTTGTGAACCATTATGAAATCAGTGTTGAAGTTTGCTTGGTTTTAAAACTAGTTTTAAAATTGATTTTAAATTGTAAGCCGATTTTAATATTTGTTTATAGATTTTAAAATTGCTTTATCATTTTAAGTGTTATAAATGTCAAATAATATAATTTTTAAACCAAATATCTTATATTTTCTGATTAAAAAAATTAAATGCATTTTTAGTTTATGTGAATTAGTATTTTTTATTTTTGTTTTAATTTTTTTTTAAATCCTTCAACGACAAAAAAATAAAATAAATATATTTTACAACAACTAAAATTAAAATAAATTTTTTTAAGGATCGAAAATTAAAAAAAATGTAAAATTACATGGATAATCCTTTTAAAAAAACACTTACTTTAGTCAAATAGAAAAAAGATTTAATTACTAATTTTTGTTTTTATTTTTTAATTTACTATTTAATGTTTAAAGAAAAATTAAAACTGATCTTTGAAATGAGAAATATATTATCTTACCACTACACTTAAATATTTAATATAAAATATTCTATTAATATAAATTTTATATAAAAAAATAAAAATTTATTTTTTTAATTTATTATATTTTTATAATTTTATATATTATTCTTTTAAATATAATATATAAAATTGAATTCTATTTTCACATAAAGTGTAAAATATGTATATTTATCTAAGTTTTATTTTTATTTTAAATATTATATTTTTATAATTTTATGTATTTTTATTAAATAAAAATATACAATATAAAATATTTTTTTTCATAAATTGTAATTTCATAAAATATTAATATTTTATTATTTTTTTAATATTTATATATGATATTTAGTGATAATATTTTTTTATCTATATTAAGATATTTTTGTTATTTATTATAATAGTATTTTTTATTTATATTTAAATTTATTTAATTAGGTACGAAATTTTTTAAAAGAAGTAAATTATATACTATGTAACTAAATAAAATTGCAGTATTTAACTTTATTTTTTTTATTGACATTATTTTTTATCTATAATATAATAAATAACATGAATATTTTAATATAGACACAAAAATATTTTTAATAAATTGTAAATATTATTTTAAAAGATAAATATAATATATAAAATAAAATAAAACTTATATAAATATACATATTCTAATTTATGTAAAAATAGACTTTAATCTTATATATTATATTTTAAAAGATAATATATAAAATTATAAAAATATAATAAATTTTAAAAATTAATTTTATAATATTATTTTATCTTGTATAAAATTTATATTAATATTATATTCTATAAAAAAAATATTCAAATGAGTACTTAGTGGTAAAAAAGTGTGCATGTTTTTATCTTTATAATTGCATGAAATTTTATTTTTTAGTTTGGGTAATTTCATATATCTAAATTAATTTCTATATTTTACAAAATTAATAATAATATTTGCATTAAATAAATATAAATATTATTTTATAAAAGGTTAAATTTCCTCCCGCCCTCAACCGGTGCTTCAATATAATCTCTACAAATTTAGTTATGTTCCATTTTTAAGTTGATCTGATTTATAAAATAATTATTATAAAAATTAATAAATTTATCATATATGTTTAATAAAAAGGTTATAATATAATATAATTTGTGATGGTATAATATTAAAAAAGGAAGAGTAATAGAAATACACTCTTCTAAAAGTCTTTAGTGTTATTGGTGTATATATATTATTTGTTAACTTAAATACATATTTTTAGTCTTATAAAGTTGAAATAAGTTCATTCTTTATTTTAAGTTTATTTAATAAAAAATAAAAAATATTTTTTTAATGTATATTATATATTTATATGTTTTATCAATAAATATTAATTATTAATATTATTAGATTTGTTAATAAGAAAATTCGAATTTCCAGTATCTCTCCTTTTTTTTCCTTTATTACTAAACAAATCTTATATATTCTTGTTGTCATTGATATTTATATTTATTATACCAAAATACGTAGTTCATTTTAATTGATATTTATTATATTAAAATATATAATTCTGTATCTAACTATTTTAATAATTTACAAAATTCAATAGAAACATGTTTAATATTTCCAATTTTGAAGCATGAAATCAAAGCATGTATTTAAAAGTAAAATCTTGCTCCGGCCCAGCTCGAAGTTATAAACTTGCGGCAGCGCAGGTGTCCCTATTACCTGACTTCTTAATTCTCCCGCTTCTTCTTCTTCTTCTTCTTCCGTCCAGTGCTTGTTCTCTTCTCAAGGTTTGTAAGCGTAACTATTTGTTTGCTCATAACCTATTTGACATTCATTCACGTGCTTTAGTAATGAGTAGAGTCCTTGTTCATCTTATATTTTGTAACTTTATCCATCCAGATAGAATAGAAGGGTTGTTCGATTCGATGACGACTCGAATTGCGCCCGGTGTGGGAGCCAATTTGCTGGGTCAACACGCCGCCGAGAGGAATCAAGACGCCACTGCTTATGTCGGCAATCTCGACCCTCAGGTAACTATTCTTTCTCCACACACTTCCATTCACTCATTACCACTTCTAAGTTCTATTCTAGGGTTTATTTATCCCTTTTCTTCTTTCTGCTGCAGATAAGTGAGGAGTTGTTATGGGAATTGTTTGTTCAGGCTGGTCCAGTTGGTAATATCTTTTTCTTTTCTTTCTTAATTTTAGGTTTAAACAAACTCTAACTCATTCTCCTTTTCATTCCTTTCAGTTAATGTCTATGTTCCAAAGGATAGAGTCACCAACCAACATCAGGGTTATGGATTTGTTGAATTCCGCAGTGAAGAAGATGCTGACTATGTATGTAACTATTCTATTCTGTTATTTCCAACTCACTTCTCCAAACCTACCTAACATGCTCTTCTTCTATTGCAGGCCATCAAGGTGCTTAACATGATTAAGCTTTATGGCAAACCCATCCGTGTCAATAAGGTATGAATACTTACTTATACCAACGGGTACAACTCTCATGTTCTTGTTCCTGTGCTTGCTTCTCTTCTGAATTCAAGTTTTTATTTTCTTCCATTCTAAAATGTTTGGTATGTGTGATTGAAAGTATTAATGCAAAACAAATAACAAAACAAAAACAGTCGTTTACTAACTGATTCATGATTTCCGCGAATCTCCATGACCACTTCTTCTTGAGGGATGTTAGTTCTCTTGTATCTCAGGACTCTAGGCTTATTTATAGCCTTTTGAATGAGAATGTGTGCTAACTGCTAAACAATTTCGTTACATAACCATTATAGTGCCACCATAACACTATAATGTGGCGTTTTTCAACACCTCTGCCATTGGCAATTTGTGAATGGAGGCCAACTATGGCCTGTTTATGTGACAGAATTCTGGCATTCTGCCTTTGATAACCTTGGTGCTAAGTACTAACTACTAGGTAGTATTGAACTTTTATTGTATGCCATTGCTAGATATCATTCTATATAATTGAATCTCTTATTTTTTGCATAGTGATTATTCTTTCATATCTGTATTTTATTTGTACGAACTTTGTAGTACTCTCCATTCAAGTCCTGCTATATTTTTTCCTTGTTTTAACACCCTTGTCACTTGATTAACAAAATATTTAGTTTCCATGCTGCTTGATTGATTTTACAATTTTTTGGTTCCAGGCATCCCAAGATAAAAAGAGCTTGGATGTTGGGGCAAATCTTTTCATTGGCAATCTAGATCCTGTAAGTCACCAAATTATGAAAGTGTTAAACAGACTCATGCAGTTATGCATTGAATTCAAGACTTATGCATGAGTGTTCCTAATGTTGTTGCAGGATGTAGATGACAACCTCAACCAAATTCAAGACTTATACATGAGTGTCACCAAATTATACACGAAGTCGTCGACAACCTCAACCGTGGAATTGCCACCACCAATCTCAGCCTCAGAAGCCCTTATAGTCAACACATTATGCGCGCTTGGCTTGGCCTTCGCCTTCTGGATTGCGAACACTGTCTACTCCATCGAACTCGTTACTCATCCTTCTCTCACACTCTTCTTCATCTGGGTACTCTCAATTCAATTTTCTTTTCGTTTTCTACTTTTCATAGTTCCTTTCTCATTTTCTCATTCTGCGGCGTCGTTTAGATTACAGAGCTCCCCATTGTGACCCTTCTATACAGTCGATATCGACAAAATCGGAAGCAATGCACGGTAACGCGTGTTCCTTAATTTCTCCGAAATCAAGCAATTCTATGATTTCTGGGGTTATTCTAAAGTTTTTGTCGTGTGACTTCTGTTCTTTGTAGTACCTGCGAGCTGTTGGGAGAGGGGTTCTAGGAGTGCCTGTTGGTGAGTTCAAACATTGTTTTATTTATTTATTTTCTGGTACTTTTTTTTTTTTTTTTATTGTTGGGGAGACATCAACTAGTTATAAGACTAAAATAGTGTATATAAGTTGGTTGTGTTAAACTCAACCCACATTGTAACAGAGTCTATCATAGTTATTATTGTTAGGCCATTGGGCCACTCGTTATCAGACCGTTATTGAATCACCTGCATATATCTAGTCTTGCAAACTTGGCGTCCTGAACTTAGAAGTCCATTTTGTAAGATTTAGTTAGACTCAAATCCACATTCTAATATTTATCATTGTAATGACTAATGACGCAGTTTGCAACTTCAGGATTAGTGTGGTATGGGTATAAAAATGTGGGTGGAAATTTAATTTTACTAATAAAACAGCTTTTGAAAAATTAATTTTATTAATAGTAGTATTTTTCAATTTGCAGGGGCACTACTGAATTTTTTAGGAGCTATTGCTGTGGGGGCGCCTGTTACATTTCAGTATGTTAAATTAGTTGTTTGTAGAGTAGTGTTTTTTCTTAGAACTCTCCACATGGAGCTTGTTGTTGATGAGATAAAGGATTAAGTGTAATTACTATTGTTCATTTGTTCCTTTAAGCTAAATATGTGATCTTTTCTGCAACTGTTTAGCCTCTTCTATTATGTCTTCAAATATGTATTTTCAGTTTTGACTTTGAAGATCTCTACGAATAACTAGAGCATGTTGTGACTTTGCAAATTTACTGGACAGGTATCTTCCCAAGACTGTAAATTGGGCTCTTATGATGTCTGTGTTCACAGTGAGTGACTATTTCATTGCCCTTCTCTTGCTTACAGTTACAGCTTCTTGGAGATTGTTTTGGTGTTTTTGATTGGACTTGTCTCTCATATATATTCTGCATTTATATGACTATTGATACTTTGCATTTTGTCTGCATATTCTTTTCCTTTACTTTTTACTGTTTGAAAAAAAAAATTGACCATTTATGCAAATGTTTGTCTTATTAGTTATTAAAGTTAAAATTAAAAAAAAGATGGTTTGGACTTCATGTCTGTTTGAAAACGTGTTTGCTCATAAGCTACTGAGGCATTAGCTTAATCTTTTACAAGGTAAAACGAAACCCCCATCAATTTGCCAGATGCTAGTCTCCTTGATCATGTACAACTTACATTTGATTTGACTGTGGAAGGTTCCAGATTTTAGCCTTTGTTTCTGTTCTTGCTCCTAATCATCTCACCTCAGAAAAGTATAGCGGCCGGCCAGCATATGTTGAAGTGAAAGTCATTGAGTTTTATCATCATAACTTTCAGACTTCCAATGTCAATTCAAAGTTCAAACGCCATTTTCAGTTATTGTTAACAACTATATTTTCTAGCTGTGAAATTAATTTTCAGAGTTTTCTTATCAGTTCTCTTCCTTTTTTTCCCTGAATGATTTACAAGTTTACAACTTTTGTCAGGACGGACATTTTTTAAACTGTGGCCCCATGTTTATGTATACTTTTATAAATTCACATCTAGTGTTATTGCAGACAATTCCAGCGTCATGTGTTCTTGGTTCATCGTGGGCTGACTGGCGACGTATATTTGCACAAACAAAGTATGATCCTTCTAGCAAATAATTTCTTAATTCATTACATATTTGGTTATGTAAAGTTTCTTTTATTGGGATTCTGGAAAATATATTTAATGCTGTATGTTGAACTACTTTTTTGACAGCTCTGTATATTTATTTTGGTCCTTCAATTAGTTACTTTTAATTACAATATTGTTATTATTGTAATACTATTTTAGGCCAAAAGGATCTATAGAGTACCTGATTTGTTTACCAGCACATGGAGCAGTTATTGGAGCATGGTTTGGGGCTTGGCCAATGCCTCTTGACTGGGAGAGGCCATGGCAGGTAATTGATTTCCCTTTTCTAATCCTTTGTCTTTGAATTCATCATTTCATTGACCATTGTTCAGAGCAAACAGGAAGAGCAGTTCTCACCAGAGTTTTGTTATTTCATAAGCCTCAATACATTTTCTCACTAGTTATTATTATGATTATTATTAGCGTTTTATCAATCCTATTTTACTTGTTTAATCCGTGATCATGTTTCAATAATTTATATTCCTTCATGAGTTTATGATCAAATGTTTCTGAAGTATACCTCTCTCACACCATTACCATGTTTTGAGGTTTTTTTTGGAAAGGGAATTTTTCTTAATAGCATGACAGACAGCAGCTGTCTATCGCCCTGTGAACTTTGCCATTAGTTAATTTTATTGTCATTTTTGTTTTTGGCATAGACTACTAACAGAAAGTTAGATCATACACAAATCTAGAATGTGAAAAGATTGTAATTTAAGATAACCAGATTCATCTGTTTTGTGTTTTGACATTGTTTATCTTTCTGAAGTATAAAACATTCGTTCTCCGAACCCAAAACCTGTTAGATTGTTATAGTGGTATAAACTGATGGACTGCTTCTCTAATTGATTTTCAAATGATATAGTTCATTTGATGTGTTGTTTTATAGCATTAACATAGTTTTCATATTATTTGTAGGAATGGCCCATTTCTGTGAGCTATGGGACCGTAGCTGGTTACCTGGTGGCATTGGTTGCATCATTGGGCTTTGTTCTTGCTTGTGGTAGATCACAACATATCAAAAGAGAATGAAGTGCTAGTAGAAGCATCTGATTATACTAATTGGTAAGTTACTTTACCAATAGCTGTTTTCTTTTTTTACTCAGTTGAAATCAAATGGAAAAGATAATTAAGGAGGAAGAGAAAAATAAGACGGTTAACAATAGTCTTAGATATTTCAGCTGTACATAGTGGTTTTTTTTTACAACTGTCAAATCTTAATTTTAAAGTGCATCACATTATTTTTTTTCTTTTGTATTGTGCTGCTAGTGGGTGAGATGTAGAAGCATAATATCTTGATGAACTAGACATGGAAGCTGTCTTCTTTAGGACCTGTTTGTAGGCAATGGATAATGAATTATGATGACAAAGGGAAAATTGGTGCTATAAAACTCCAGGCTCTCGCCATGACATGGTCCAGCATGGGGTTGAATCCATTATGGATCTATTGTAGACAGTATTACCTTGCATTTGTAAGAGGCTAATTTCGTATGCAAATATGTGACCTCCTAGTCACTTGGCTGCAAATCTAACTGTTGTACCAAGGTTTTCTTTCAGTGATTTATGATGATAACGATTTATTTCTATTTTGTTTTAGTAATGTTCAAGAAGTATGCTTTTATTTTGGATTTGCAAAATTTCAAGTATATAATTATTATTTTTAAATTTTATATACATACCACGTATGTATTTGTTAGATAACCCCATTAAGTAGTTAGTTGCAATTGGTTAGTGTGTGTATGGAAAGTAGTTGAATCCAACACTATCGGACTTTCAGATGAAAGCTACAACATGGTTGTTTTGACATTTTTTTTACTTTGGAAAGTGTATTTTCCAGTTCAACATGTTCCAATGCATATCCAAACACACCCTTAGTACTTAGTAGTTACCTATCTGTGAGTTATATTAACAGCGGGTTAGTTGTGTCAGATAGTTTGATTAAGGCATGTTACCAATAAATAAGTATTGGATTGGGGTGTTGAGAGGGAGGATATCCTGTCATTTTGTATTGTAACAGGTTTGGGGCATTTTGGCTTTGGGGAGGTGCAGACCTGCGAAGTTCTGCAAGTTTAAACTTTTTTCTTTCTGCAATTCTGTAGTCCTTTTATTATTCTTTGCCGTCCCTTACAATATTCTGCACATATTGAATTCTAAATATTTTAAGAATAGTTTATTGAATTGGATATTGCATCCAATATGTATATTGTATGATTTGTGTGAGCATCATAAGGCTGGTCCAAGCTAGTACAGAAATGATATAAAATGTATGGTAAAATCTAGCTATTAATACTTATATTTGTACAAACATTTTCTGCTAATGGAGTATAGCTGGTCCAAGCTAGTGCAGAAATGACTAATATCAAATGTAGAAAATCTGAGTATTATTGCTTGCACTGGAATACAATCATGAGTCTGCCTATATAGGCCATTGATAGTCAAGAATAACAAGAAATAAGGAATAAAATATTCCTAATTATTTCCGGTAATCTGTCCTAAATCAGTATTAATCATAGGAAAAAAAATCTTTCCTAAATTAATTACATATTTACAACATCACCCCCCAATCTAGTGAATGAATATCTATCATTCCCAGCTTCCAAGTAAGTTGACTGAAATGTTTTGTTGGCAAGCCATTTCTTAAGACATTTGCTAGTTGGTGCCAAGAAGGAATATAGGTCGTTATCGATTCACTATCCAGCTTCTCCTTAATGAAGTGTAGATCTATCTCAAAGTGTTTTGCCTTGTCATGCTGAACAAGATTATGTGCAATGTTGAAAGTTGATTTATTGTTGCAAAACAACTTCATGAGACCCTCATACTTTATCTTAAAGTCATCAAGTAAAATTTTCATCCACAATAGCTCACAGATTCCTTGTGCCATAGATCTAAATTTTGTCTCACACTTGATCGAGCCACTACACTTTGCTTCTTACTTCTCCAAGTGACAAGGTTCCCGCACAAGAATGTGCAATTGCTTGAAATGGACCTTCTATCACTCATTGAACCTGTGTAATCTGCATTAGTATAAGCCTCAATAGTTAAGCTTCCACCTCTTTTGAACAAGGGTCCTCTCCCTGGAGTATCTTTGAGGCACTGCAGAACACGATTTGCAGCCTGCAAGTGTCTCACCTTTGGATCATGCATGAACTGTCTCCCAACCCTAGTTGCATATACTATATCTGGTCTAGTGTGCGCCAAGTAAATCAGCTTCCCCACTAGTCTCTGGTATTGGGCCTTGTCAACCTTGACACTCTCCTCTTCAATGCTCATTTCATGATTTTGCTCGATGGGAACACCTACAGGTTTACATCCGAGTTTTCTTGTTTCTTGCAAAAGATCAAGCACATAATTCCTTTGAGAAATGAAAATGCCTTGTTTTGAATAAGCCACTTCAATTCCTAGGAAATACTTGATTTTCCTTGAAAAATTCGTTAACTTAACCATTTAAATATATTGATCCTATCAACTACAATTAGTTATTTACAAATTCAATGACAAATTGTATTTTCTGCTGGAAATTTTATGGATTCATTTTCGGATTATACTATTAGAGTTAATTTCATCTTGAAATACAAAATGTATAGCAATTTTTTTTACGTAAACGAAAATGCATTTTTTCCCTATGATTACAAAAATGCAAATTTAGTAATTACTATGTCCTTCTTTTCCATGTTAAACTTTGACCTTAAAATTGATAGTACAATTCGTGACGCGTGATTCCTGAGTTTGAGTTTTCCAGAAATTATCTATTCAACTCAGACATTAACATTAAGCATTGATATCATTTTTTAGGTTGTTTATAAAGAAAATAATTTAACCGGAGTGTGATTTATTCACTGGCGGCTACCAAGTGTAATGACTTTTATGTCTCCTACAATTTTGAAAGAAGCATAAAAAGATCAGTACATTGGTTTTGTTTAACGTAGTTGAATATCATTACCAAAAAAGGAATATCATAATGCTATTAATAGCTTATCACAAGTTAGTCAATAATGAAACAAAACATTGTTCAAAGAAATCACAATTCCTCTCCAAATTAATATATATATATATATATATATATATAACGTAGTTGAATATATAACATATTACCAAAGCATAATGCTATTAATAGCTTATCACAAGTTAGTCAATAATGAAACAGAACATTGTTCAAAGAAATCACAATTCTCTCCAAATCACGAGTTAGTCAATAATAAAACAGAACATTTTCAATCGTGTTATATCAACATTAACATTAAGCATTAATCTCATTTTCTAGGAAAATGTCTCATGTTTACATTGTGAGACTCCATGAAATACACAATATAGGGCATTATCATAACTACCTCTACACGTTTAGGAACGTGGAATTTTTAAAACTAAAACTAATTAGAATTCATTAAGTGAAAATTATAAAAATGATTAAAGGTTCTTAATTAATCTAACGTATTTTAAATTCTTAATACGATAATTACAAAACATATAATGGTGTTGTGGAGCGCTACGTACATCAAATGTCACTGGACTCCCATGAAGGGATGAACATATAAAACTAAGCTATGTGATTCTAGCTTGTGACCTCAAGCTCAATCAGCAAGCACTTAAACCTCTCTCTTGAAAGAAGGAAAAAAAATTAAAGGAATAAGACATAAGATCTTGGTGAGTGCTATAAGGACACTACTGATGAATTGAATTCTTCTACCCAAGCAAGTATTTTATTTATCTCATGGATTTACCCTCACCAGGTTTCTAGCGAATCCTTTATGCATTTGATCGGATCTTCAACTCTCAATTGTTAATACTTCACGTAGACACCTATCTCATTCTCACCATTATATATTACAGGGTTAATTCTCATTATTATCTTAGGATACATTCTTACCACAATCCCTATAGTTGGCTAAACCATTGTTGCTGAGACATTATTACCTTTCTTCCCTCTGATGCTCACACAAATCATACAATATACATATTGGATGCAATATCCAATTCAATAAACTATTCTTAAAATATTTAGAATTCAATATGTGCAGAATATTGTAAGGGACGGCAAAGAATAATAAAAGGACTACAGAATTGCAGAAAGAAAAAAGTTTAAACTTGCAGAACTTCGCAGGTCTGCACCTCCCCAAAGCCAAAATGCCCCAAACCTGTTACAATACAAAATGACAGGATATCCTCCCTCTCAACACCCCAATCCAATACTTATTTATTGGTAACATGCCTTAATCAAACTATCTGACACAACTAACCCGCTGTTAATATAACTCACAGATAGGTAACTACTAAGTACTAAGGGTGTGTTTGGATATGCATTGGAACATGTTGAACTGGAAAATACACTTTCCAAAGTAAAAAAAATGTCAAAACAACCATGTTGTAGCTTTCATCTGAAAGTCCGATAGTGTTGGATTCAACTACTTTCCATACACACACTAACCAATTGCAACTAACTACTTAATGGGGTTATCTAACAAATACATACGTGGTATGTATATAAAATTTAAAAATAATAATTATATACTTGAAATTTTGCAAATCCAAAATAAAAGCATACTTCTTGAACATTACTAAAACAAAATAGAAATAAATCGTTATCATCATAAATCACTGAAAGAAAACCTTGGTACAACAGTTAGATTTGCAGCCAAGTGACTAGGAGGTCACATATTTGCATACGAAATTAGCCTCTTACAAATGCAAGGTAATACTGTCTACAATAGATCCATAATGGATTCAACCCCATGCTGGACCATGTCATGGCGAGAGCCTGGAGTTTTATAGCACCAATTTTCCCTTTGTCATCATAATTCATTATCCATTGCCTACAAACAGGTCCTAAAGAAGACAGCTTCCATGTCTAGTTCATCAAGATATTATGCTTCTACATCTCACCCACTAGCAGCACAATACAAAAGAAAAAAAATAATGTGATGCACTTTAAAATTAAGATTTGACAGTTGTAAAAAAAAACCACTATGTACAGCTGAAATATCTAAGACTATTGTTAACCGTCTTATTTTTCTCTTCCTCCTTAATTATCTTTTCCATTTGATTTCAACTGAGTAAAAAAAGAAAACAGCTATTGGTAAAGTAACTTACCAATTAGTATAATCAGATGCTTCTACTAGCACTTCATTCTCTTTTGATATGTTGTGATCTACCACAAGCAAGAACAAAGCCCAATGATGCAACCAATGCCACCAGGTAACCAGCTACGGTCCCATAGCTCACAGAAATGGGCCATTCCTACAAATAATATGAAAACTATGTTAATGCTATAAAACAACACATCAAATGAACTATATCATTTGAAAATCAATTAGAGAAGCAGTCCATCAGTTTATACCACTATAACAATCTAACAGGTTTTGGGTTCGGAGAACGAATGTTTTATACTTCAGAAAGATAAACAATGTCAAAACACAAAACAGATGAATCTGGTTATCTTAAATTACAATCTTTTCACATTCTAGATTTGTGTATGATCTAACTTTCTGTTAGTAGTCTATGCCAAAAACAAAAATGACAATAAAATTAACTAATGGCAAAGTTCACAGGGCGATAGACAGCTGCTGTCTGTCATGCTATTAAGAAAAATTCCCTTTCCAAAAAAAACCTCAAAAACATGGTAATGGTGTGAGAGAGGTATACTTCAGAAACATTTGATCATAAACTCATGAAGGAATATAAATTATTGAAACATGATCACGGATTAAACAAGTAAAATAGGATTGATAAAACGCTAATAATAATCATAATAATAACTAGTGAGAAAATGTATTGAGGCTTATGAAATAACAAAACTCTGGTGAGAACTGCTCTTCCTGTTTGCTCTGAACAATGGTCAATGAAATGATGAATTCAAAGACAAAGGATTAGAAAAGGGAAATCAATTACCTGCCATGGCCTCTCCCAGTCAAGAGGCATTGGCCAAGCCCCAAACCATGCTCCAATAACTGCTCCATGTGCTGGTAAACAAATCAGGTACTCTATAGATCCTTTTGGCCTAAAATAGTATTACAATAATAACAATATTGTAATTAAAAGTAACTAATTGAAGGACCAAAATAAATATACAGAGCTGTCAAAAAAGTAGTTCAACATACAGCATTAAATATATTTTCCAGAATCCCAATAAAAGAAACTTTACATAACCAAATATGTAATGAATTAAGAAATTATTTGCTAGAAGGATCATACTTTGTTTGTGCAAATATACGTCGCCAGTCAGCCCACGATGAACCAAGAACACATGACGCTGGAATTGTCTGCAATAACACTAGATGTGAATTTATAAAAGTATACATAAACATGGGGCCACAGTTTAAAAAATGTCCGTCCTGACAAAAGTTGTAAACTTGTAAATCATTCAGGGAAAAAAAGGAAGAGAACTGATAAGAAAACTCTGAAAATTAATTTCACAGCTAGAAAATATAGTTGTTAACAATAACTGAAAATGGCGTTTGAACTTTGAATTGACATTGGAAGTCTGAAAGTTATGATGATAAAACTCAATGACTTTCACTTCAACATATGCTGGCCGGCCGCTATACTTTTCTGAGGTGAGATGATTAGGAGCAAGAACAGAAACAAAGGCTAAAATCTGGAACCTTCCACAGTCAAATCAAATGTAAGTTGTACATGATCAAGGAGACTAGCATCTGGCAAATTGATGGGGGTTTCGTTTTACCTTGTAAAAGATTAAGCTAATGCCTCAGTAGCTTATGAGCAAACACGTTTTCAAACAGACATGAAGTCCAAACCATCTTTTTTTTAATTTTAACTTTAATAACTAATAAGACAAACATTTGCATAAATGGTCAATTTTTTTTTTCAAACAGTAAAAAGTAAAGGAAAAGAATATGCAGACAAAATGCAAAGTATCAATAGTCATATAAATGCAGAATATATATGAGAGACAAGTCCAATCAAAAACACCAAAACAATCTCCAAGAAGCTGTAACTGTAAGCAAGAGAAGGGCAATGAAATAGTCACTCACTGTGAACACAGACATCATAAGAGCCCAATTTACAGTCTTGGGAAGATACCTGTCCAGTAAATTTGCAAAGTCACAACATGCTCTAGTTATTCGTAGAGATCTTCAAAGTCAAAACTGAAAATACATATTTGAAGACATAATAGAAGAGGCTAAACAGTTGCAGAAAAGATCACATATTTAGCTTAAAGGAACAAATGAACAATAGTAATTACACTTAATCCTTTATCTCATCAACAACAAGCTCCATGTGGAGAGTTCTAAGAAAAAACACTACTCTACAAACAACTAATTTAACATACTGAAATGTAACAGGCGCCCCCACAGCAATAGCTCCTAAAAAATTCAGTAGTGCCCCTGCAAATTGAAAAATACTACTATTAATAAAATTAATTTTTCAAAAGCTGTTTTATTAGTAAAATTAAATTTCCACCCACATTTTTATACCCATACCACACTAATCCTGAAGTTGCAAACTGCGTCATTAGTCATTACAATGATAAATATTAGAATGTGGATTTGAGTCTAACTAAATCTTACAAAATGGACTTCTAAGTTCAGGACGCCAAGTTTGCAAGACTAGATATATGCAGGTGATTCAATAACGGTCTGATAACGAGTGGCCCAATGGCCTAACAATAATAACTATGATAGACTCTGTTACAATGTGGGTTGAGTTTAACACAACCAACTTATATACACTATTTTAGTCTTATAACTAGTTGATGTCTCCCCAACAATAAAAAAAAAAAAAAAAGTACCAGAAAATAAATAAATAAAACAATGTTTGAACTCACCAACAGGCACTCCTAGAACCCCTCTCCCAACAGCTCGCAGGTACTACAAAGAACAGAAGTCACACGACAAAAACTTTAGAATAACCCCAGAAATCATAGAATTGCTTGATTTCGGAGAAATTAAGGAACACGCGTTACCGTGCATTGCTTCCGATTTTGTCGATATCGACTGTATAGAAGGGTCACAATGGGGAGCTCTGTAATCTAAACGACGCCGCAGAATGAGAAAATGAGAAAGGAACTATGAAAAGTAGAAAACGAAAAGAAAATTGAATTGAGAGTACCCAGATGAAGAAGAGTGTGAGAGAAGGATGAGTAACGAGTTCGATGGAGTAGACAGTGTTCGCAATCCAGAAGGCGAAGGCCAAGCCAAGCGCGCATAATGCGTTGACTATAAGGGCTTCTGAGGCTGAGATTGGTGGTGGCAATTCCACGGTTGAGGTTGTCGACGACTTCGTTGTCTCGTTGCTTTTCCGGCGATCCATGGAGGAGGATCTCCGCACTGTGAAATTTCGAATAGAGTTGAAGCAGGGAAGGAGAAGAAATCGCGGTTACTGATGGGCTTCACCGAATCAGAACACGCTTAAGAGGGAATTACTATGGGCCAACTTTTTTTTTTTTTATTTCCAAAAATGTCCTTCCCATATATTATCATTTCATGGTATAATGACGAGTAAAATCGTGACTTCCTTGTGTAATCATTCTCATTCTCCCCTTAATATAATAAAAATATGATTTGGTTATATAATATATAATGAAATCATAATTCTTTTTGCATATTTATTTTGTTATCCCAAACATAATAACAGACTCACGATTTCGATATTTTTTTACACCTATTTATTATAATAGAATCGTGATTCTTTTGTTATATTTTTTCACAATACAATAGAATTATAATTCTATTATACTATTTGACGTGAAAAAACTAAACAGAATTATAATTTTATTGTATTTTTTTAGATTGAAAAAATACAAAATACATTTTGTGTTTTTTATTGATTGAACACCTGAAACAAAATGTATTGACTAAATCTAAGTGTACTATTTTTTATGATGTGTATTGACTAAATGCTACATTCTTTTGATATGCATATCAACCATATTAAATATAGACATAATCTAAAACGTTTATTTTGTCAGTGTGATCTCAACTGTTGTTATGTCTCACAAGAGAACAATAGATAATTCTAATATAAATAATTGTAGGAATTTGATACAACTCAACACCTTTGGTTGATATTAGGAGTGACAAAATAGGTCTAGCTTGACAAGCCAACGTGTTTATTTTTTGTGGGCTGCATTGAGGTTTCCAACCCACCAATCCATTTTAACCCACCTTATGTTGACCTGCCAAAAAATGGGTTGAGGGAAAATAGGGTAGACCAACCCGCCAAACTTATTTTTTTATAAAAAAATTGATATTTTATACACATTTAATTATTTTTTTTTGTCTAAATAAGTTATTATTCAAAATTTAAAGTAATACATGCAACTTTTATTAGTATTTATTATGTAATATACAAACGATAAAACTAATTAAAATATATATTATTTTATTTCTTATATTTTTGTCTTTGGCGAGTCAACCTGCCAACCCAAGCATATATGGTGCGGGCTTGAATTCTCATCCCACTTTTCTTATGCGAGGTGGGTCAACGGTAGGCTGGGCGGGTTAACCCATTTTGTCACCCCTAATTGATATTCACCATATTGTTGAAAACATGGAGAGTATATATATTATTTTGTATTGTGATAGTGACATGATTTCATCATTTGAGTGAGTATTGTTTGAATGCCTTAGTGTCTTAAAGTCGTCACAATAAATGAGAACATGTCATTTGATGCTTTAAGAAAAACAATTATAGAAGCCAATGAAGGGGAATTAGAAGATAACTTTGAAGTTTACAATTCTGAAGAGGATTAGAGGTTGATCTTTGTTAGTCAGTTATAATGTTTGTTATTAGTGACATGTTTGTTTTCTTCTAATACTTCGAAACTTTGTTAGTGTATTTTATTTTTGTTGCCATATGGAAGTTTGTTGTTATCTAATTTCCATCCATCCCAATATTTTATTAGATTATTTATGTTATAATATTATTTTTCTATATATAGATATGTCATCAGGTAGCGCTGACCCTCCTTGACCCCCGTCACATGACTCTAGTGGGAAAGGGACAACTGTGAAGAAAAGACGATACATGGTTAGACTATTACCACCTCAAGATAGTTTGACATCATCTACCACATCTCAATCTTTTGTCTATCCCAGTTAGTGTAACGACTCGTCTTGTTGCTACGATATCAACAATCTAATATGCAATAATTTCAATTTTTATAAAAAAAAAACTCCCTTAATTTGCTTATGAAAATACAAGTAATTTTGTCCCAACATACCCATTTACTTGGGTGAATATATATATATATATATATATATATATATATATATATATATATATATATATATATATATAGAACAACAACTTAGTACACGTCATCCACATGATGGAAAATTAAAATTTGTTCATGCATATAAGTAAAATCTGAAGTTTACATCTTTGATTCAACAAAATGACTCATAACCTAATTATGGAGGAGTTGATAAACAAAACACAACTCTCTCCCAAAATAATGTCAACATCGTCACGTCGGCTCGGCGGCTCTTCACAAGAATCATACTTCCTGCACCTTGCTGCCGTCATTCTGCTCCCACGAACAATGTTTGCGATCATCACAAGTATCAACCACACGATACAAAATTGCAAGGGTGAGTTCATTATAAAAAGAACCAATAACAAATCCAAATAACCACAATTAACATACGACACAACCAAACATCATGAACTCACACAACATTCATTACTCAATAGCCACATTTCACAATCACTCAACATCCATCCATGGATCCAATCAACACTACTCGGAATGATGCATGCACCTGACTCAACTCTCAGATGCAATGTGGTACGTACCAACAACCAAATCCCAGGAAATAGCCTAAGCATGTTCACACGACACTCTTACTTAGGAAACCCTGCAGAGTTCGTCGAGACCACCCCGGTTGTGCACGTAACTGCCCCCCCATAGGTGATCAGCCTGGGGCCGAAGGAGTTTCCTACTAGGTAACGTGCCCCCTCAGTACAAAGTGCACTCTGCCACAGTTATTCTATTTCCTGTGTCGTATGAGGTATGAATGTGGCCACAAGCAAGTGCCAATGACCATGGACCAATTAAAGCGCCTAAGCATCCCCTCAGAAATGCTTAGATTCTTTAACCACGCTTGTCCCCCACGAATGGGCCATCCGACAAGGTGAATGCACTTCTCCCCCCCCCCATGAACATACACTACACGACGTATGAACATGACCACAAACAAGTACCAATGACCATGGACCAATTAAAGCGCCTAAGCATCCCCTCATAAATGTTTAGATTCTTCAACCACGCCTAAGCATACCACTGCATCTTCCCATGACCATTGATTTTTGTTGAAGAACTACCTTTATTTTAATGGTTTCTCCTAAGACTTGTAAATATTTGTTGGTATAACTTGCATGTTCCATTAGGCTCTTAATGTCTTTATAGGTTACTTCCTCGTTAACATCTTTTGTTTTGAATGGAACGACCATGACAGGTTTATTGTTACTGTCTTTGACATTCAGTAATTGATATTGTGTTGCGGGAGGTAATTCCGATAGGATTAACTCACTGTCCTTTGTTTGCCAGTTTGTTATGACATTTGTTGTTGGATCACTTATGATGTCTTGTTTCCAAGGTAATCTATATCCTTTCTGATGGTATAAGCATGAAACCAATCAAAGAAAAAGACATTAATTTTGACTCTTCCGACAAATTCGTATAACTTGTCTTAGATCTGTCTTCTGTTTGCACCCTTGTAATGTTGGAAAAACCATATCCTTTGAAGTTCATTCTTCGGAGAATGAAAGTCTTTCCTAAGAGTTTCCTTATCAATGCTAAAGTTGTTAGATAACATCATAAGGTTCCATAGAAGAATAAGTTGGGGATTGGATCGACTTTTGATCGTCCTACTGTTCTTGGTTGTAAGTTGTTCTAGGTATACTAGAAGTAGTATCTAATCCTTGGAGGTTTACAATACGGAACTGGTTGTGTGACTCAGATCTGGTTAGTTAGTCCTACTGGAATTAAACGAGTTTTAACCGAAAAGGACCTTCTGACTGACTCATATTCAGACCTAGAGGCTTATATTCTTGATGAAAAAGAATTTCTCCTATTGAAGGTTATTTCTACCTTGCCGGAGTTATCTTGCTTAATTTGCTCTATGGTTGGAGCGGGTCGGGGAACGGACAGTGTGGCCTTATCCATAACCCATTTTTCGGAAAGAGTTATTTCATCCCATTTTATTGTTATTGTTCTTGGGAGAGAAACTTTAGCTTTTGTCATATCCGTGATAAACAAAGTTGTCTCTCCTCTTTGAAATTTTAACAAGACTTTAGATATACAAGTATTCATGACTTTGTACTGAATCCTACAAATCAAAGCTGGAATTGATCCTTATTTCATGTCAAGGCCATGAAAGTGGATATTTAAAAATAGAGAGTCGAAAGTGTTTCTGTCCATTAAACTCACCGTCTTATTTGGATAAAGTATACTTGTTCAATAGAAAAATGTTTAATATTTCCAATTTTGAAGCATGAAATCAAACCACGTATTTAAACGTAAAATCTTGCTCCGGCCCAGCTCGAAGTTATAAACTTGCGGCAGCGCAGGTGTCCCTATTACCTGACTTCTTAATTCTCCCGCTTCTTCTTCTTCTTCTTCTTCCGTCCAGTGCTTGTTCTCTTCTCAAGGTTTGTAAGCGTAACTATTTGTTTGCTCATAACCTATTTGACATTCATTCACGTGCTTTAGTAATGAGTAGAGTCCTTGTTCATCTTATATTTTGTAACTTTATCCATCCAGATAGAATAGAAGGGTTGTTCGATTCGATGACGACTCGAATTGCGCCCGGTGTGGGAGCCAATTTGCTGGGTCAACACGCCGCCGAGAGGAATCAAGACGCCACTGCTTATGTCGGCAATCTCGACCCTCAGGTAACTATTCTTTCTCCACACACTTCCATTCACTCATTACCACTTCTAAGTTCTATTCTAGGGTTTATTTATCCCTTTTCTTCTTTCTGCTGCAGATAAGTGAGGAGTTGTTATGGGAATTGTTTGTTCAGGCTGGTCCAGTTGGTAATATCTTTTTCTTTTCTTTCTTAATTTTAGGTTTAAACAAACTCTAACTCATTCTCCTTTTCATTCCTTTCAGTTAATGTCTATGTTCCAAAGGATAGAGTCACCAACCAACATCAGGGTTATGGATTTGTTGAATTCCGCAGTGAAGAAGATGCTGACTATGTATGTAACTATTCTATTCTGTTATTTCCAACTCACTTCTCCAAACCTACCTAACATGCTCTTCTTCTATTGCAGGCCATCAAGGTGCTTAACATGATTAAGCTTTATGGCAAACCCATCCGTGTCAATAAGGTATGAATACTTACTTATACCAACGGGTACAACTCTCCTGTGCTTGCTTCCCTTCTGAATTCAAGTTTTTATTTTCTTCCATTCTAAAATGTTTGGTATGTGTGATTGAAAGTATTAATGCAAAACAAATAACAAAACAAAAACAGTCATTTACTAACTGATTCATGATTTCCGTGAATCTCTATGACCACTTCTTCTTGAGGGGTGTTAGTTCTCTTGTATCTCAGGACTCTAGGCTTATTTATAGCCTTTTGAATGAGAATGTGTGCTAACTGCTAAACAATTTTGTTACATAACCATTATAGTGCCACCATAACACTATAATGCGGCATTTTTCAACACCTCTGCCATTGGCAATTTGTGAATGGAGGCCAACTATGGCCTGTTTATGTGACAGAATTCTGGCATTCTGCCTTTGATAACCTTGGTGCTAAGTACTAACTACTAGGTAGTATTGAACTTTTATCGTATGCCATTGCTAGATATCATTTTATATAATTGAATCTCTTATTTTTTACATAGTGATTATTCTTTCATATCTGTATTTTATTTGTACGAACTTTGTAGTACTCTCCATTCAAGTCCTGCTATATTTCTTCCTTGTATTAACACCCATGCCACTTGATTAACAAAATATTTAGTTTCTATGCTGCTTGATTGATTTTACAATTTTTTGGTTCCAGGCATCCCAAGATAAAAAGAGCTTGGATGTTGGGGCAAATCTTTTCATTGGCAATCTAGATCCTGTAAGTCACCAAATTATGGAAGTGTTAAACAGACTCATGCAGTTATGCATTGAATTCAAGACTTATACATGAGTGTTCCTAATGTTGTTGCAGGATGTAGATGAGAAGCTCTTGTATGACACTTTCAGTGCATTTGGAGTTATTGTTACTAATCCAAAGGTTTTTCTCTTCAAATATCTTTCATTATATATCTAATTTCATCATGTTTGTGCCACTTATGTAACAGTATCCAGCTAGTAGCAGTTGCTAATACTTTTCATGTTTTGCTATTTTCTTATCTCTCTTTGTTAGCATTTACCATTTTGTTTGTTTAAAAACGTTTGGTATCAAGCCAATGACAATTAAAATAACCAACTGTTTTTAGTCTCTTGTTCTTTAAACACAACCCCCCCATACCTGAAAGGATTCATTTTATTCAAACATTATGTATATGATCTAACATACAAGGCTTTGTGTTGCAGATCATGAGAGATCCTGACACAGGAAATTCCCGTGGTTTTGGCTTCATTAGCTACGATTCATTTGAGGCATCTGATTCAGCCATTGAGGTATGCCTCAGTCTAGTGTTTGAATCATTTGTAGGAATATAGTGTGAGGCCAACCTTTCATTCTTTTGTTATACTTATTCAGTACTTGTGGATCATGAATTGGAACTAACTCACTAAAATATATAACACTCAAGAACAAATAAAAATATATATGGATACATGGTTGGCAATCATTTATATAATGTTAGACTCCTTGACCAGCTTGTGTTGTATGTAGTCTTGGATTCATATGTATAGAAAGCATTGTTGGGAGGGTTTCCCCCTCTAGGGCTTGACTGTACACTGAGAGATTTGTGTCTCTCTTACCGCATGGGATAATACTATAGGAAACCAAAACAATAAAAAAATTCATTGGGGTTATAAAAAAATTCAGCCGAGCTAATGGAGCCTTCTGTTTTTGTTTTTTGCCTAATATGACCCAAAGTATATTCAAATGCTGTAATGCCCCTTCTGAAGAATGAAGACTGGTGGGAAGCATGCTTATTTTGTTCTGTTCATGTTAACTCTTAAGGTTAAATTGGATGGAAGGGGTGAAGTTAACACTATTAATGTTAAATTAGAGAGTGAATTTAATAAATTAGGATGCAAAATTCAACTAAAGTTATAAATCAGGGATATGAAAGTGCCCCTTTTATTTTTATATTAATGTATGCATGAAAATAAATTTGTTATCTGTTTCAATTTTGTTGTCTGGATATCCAAATCATACGGAACAATAGATTATAAAAGCATTCCCACGCCACATATATTGAATTTTTCTATATTTTGTAGGCAATGAATGGACAATATCTTTGCAATCGTCAAATTACAGTGTCATATGCTTACAAGAAAGACACTAAGGGGGAACGGCATGGTACCCCGGCTGGTGAGGCCCTTTCTTGCTACTAGTACTAACTACTTTTTGGGATTAATAAATGCAGTCTGTTTTTGTACTATCTGGCTATCCGCTAATATTTCTTCTATGGTGCAGAAAGAGTTTTGGCTGCAAGTAATCCAACTACACAGAAGAGCAGACCTCATACTTTATTTGCTAGTGGACCTCCAACACTTCCGAGTGTTCCTCAGGCTAATGGTGTTGCTCCGGTGCCTCCCCGACCCTTTGCTAATGGGGTTGCTCCTCCTGCAATTCCTGCCCTCCGTCCTCCGCCCCCTCAAGCTGCTGCATTCCAGCCTATGCCCGTTCCTGGACAACCTACGTGGCATCAGCAACAGCCAGGTCAAACATTGTTACCACCCGCAATGCCACCTCCACCTCAAGTCCAGCAGTTCAGGCCACCTCACCCTGGTATGCAGCAGATGCCACCACCTCCACAAGCTCCTCCCAGGCCTCTTCCACCACCATCAGTAATGGCAAGTCAGCCACCACCTGTTTGGCGACTGCCACCCCCTCAGCAACAGGGTGGACGGCCTTTGCCATACCCTCAGTCCGGAATGCCGCCTCCACCACCTCCCCAGTAACCCTGCTATGCCACTCCCGCCTTTGAATTGAAGGAATGCAAATCGTATGGAATGTTTCTGATCTGAATATCTGGTTTTTGCCCATTTATTGTTAGTTGATTGCGTTATCTTTCTGAACTAGTATAGATTGTAATATGAACATCCTAAGACAGTCAACAGTCATATAATTATCCCCACCTAGAAAAGAGATATTTTATTATTCAGTAGTAGTATTGAATTGAATTGGGTTCAACATGATGTGACATGATTGATAGATAATTTTGTCCTTTAAGAATGTGATCAGAAGTTCAATCTCAAATTTGTTTGTGCGAAAAAACATATTAATTTTTCAGGAAAGATTAGCCCCCCAAATGACTCAGTACTTTCACAGATTAATCATTAGTTCCCGATCATGAGATACTCCTGATCCACCCCCAAACAAAAGCAAGTGAAGAATACTTTTGAACTGAACTCAAAGTAACTAACAATTTTTATATTGAAGACATAAGTCTTTGTTATTTCATTGCATGTTTAAATGATGAAAGTTTCTTCATTATTTATATTTAATAGTTGAAAAAAATGTCATTTTTATTTGATTTTTTTCTTAATTTTTTTAATAAAAAATTAACATTTTATTTAAGTTTGTATGCTAATCAGTCAATCTGCAAGCCAATGTAAGTAGAAGCATACCATATTACCCCTATTTTGAGTGCTATCCTAAGTCAGGCCAACCTTGGGTCTAGGTTAGGGCTGAGGGTTTCAAAAGAAAATAAATTATTTAATTTCTCAACATGAATAATTTATTATGTAAGTTTTCAAAATTCAATGATTTTAAACTCTCAATTTGGTAGTATCTTTGATTTTTTTTTTATCTTGATATTAATTGAGCTAGTAAATCAGTTGTTTTTACGATTTTTCATATGTAGTAAAAAGTTTGATGATTGTTCATTATTGTTAAAAGAATTCATTGACTGCCCTCATTTTTTTAAGGAAAAAGAGTTTGAAGATATAAAATATAATTTATGCATCTTTAATATAATAAAAAAGTTTTGGTGTAATTTTTTCCTAGCCAAAATGTTTAATAAATTGTAGGTTAAATTACTCGGTCCCTATAATTTTATGATTCGTACCTTTTAGTCCCAAAGTGGTTTTTTAGTCCTTATAGTTTATATTTTAATTTTTTTTTAGTCTCTATAATTTAAAAGTGGTTTTTGTAATCTTTATAATTTGTATTTTAATTCTTTTTTAGTCCCTATAATTTGTAAGTGATCTTTTTAGTCCCTATAATTTATATTTTAATTACCTTTTAGTCCTTATTACAAAAAATATATAAAAATAATTAGTTACAAATTGTTATAAATTATCAACTATTTTTTTATTACAAAAATTATCTTACAATAAATTAGTTACTAATTACTTGTTAATATTTTTGTAGTTAATTTAATTGATAATATTACTCATATTTTGATTGTAAGGACTAAAAGGGAATTAAAATATAAAGTATAAAGACTAAAAAAACTACTTTCAAACTATAGGACTAAAAGAAAATTAATTAAAATGTAAATTATAAAAACTAAAAAAACCACTTTCAAACTATAGAGACTAAAAGTAAATTAAAATGTAAACGATGAAAACTAAAAAAAATCATTTTAAAAATACAAATGATGAAACTATAGGAACCAAATGAATAATAAAACCTAAATAGTATTAACATGGTTGAAATGAGAGACTCCACTAAAAATAATCGACATGAGTTAGTTATTAGTAAAACTTATATATACTGCCCACTAGTGTGGGGGGTTAAAAAAAATACTAAGACATCTAATATATAATCGAATTTTAAGGTAAAAACACTACTTTCGATCCTTTATATAAAAAATAACTAATTTATCAAAAGTAGTTATATTGATTAATTTTAATTAATAATATTATACATTTAAATTATACTACAAAAATATTCATAAAATTAAATAATTTAAGTAATGATTTTATTTGATGATGCTGTATATAATTTATCCTACCAAGTGTAACTTATAATTTGTCAATAAATGTATTCACTTATATGAGAAATATGCTTACATTTTGGGAAAATCATATTTAAGCTTATATATTACTATCCAAAATGCATAATCAAGTTGTGATTGTATTTGTCTTGTATGTCGTTGGTTTAATCTATTCTTCATACTGATGTTGATAAGCCTATTTCCATCATATATGATTATAGTTTCAGCAGAACTTCGTTTTTTCTTCTCTTCCTCTGTCCAGATTTTGTTTATCTTCATAATGTATGACGATGAGGAAAGAAACTTTCATTGTTAACGAAGTTGATCTTTATTCGTGGACTGCCTGATATATGAAAATTGTGAATACTTTTAATCATGAAATTTTACGGCCTTGGGTTGTTGCATTCTATTCCTACTCTGCACTATTGGTTAACATAGTTTTACAATAGGGTTGTATGGTGGTGACTGGTGAATAGACAGTGATCCATCTTATTATTTTCAAATTGAAAAACTTGTCAGTAATGGCTGAGCCCATGATCCAGTAGTGTTATTACTTCGTTTTTTATTTGCATAAAATTTTATAAATTAAAGTTTTTAATTCAAAGAAGAAAATGTATGTGCAATCATAGTGCGATGTAAGCATACTGTTGCAAACATATCAATCAAAACACTAAAATAAGCTCCTTAATGGAAAAGAGAGATATCCTGATGATTTGATGTAATATCCTCTCATCCATTGAATAAAAATTGGCTAACACCACACAAAATGTTTAAAATGGTTGTTTATTCCTTTATACAAACCAATTGCTTAAATAGACAGAAAATTTTCTATAAAAAACAAATTGTCGCTTTCTATAAATTGGGAACCTTCTGGTAATATGATTTACATCTCCTTACATAAAAGACCTTCACCTTGATCTCCTTCTTCTGCGATCATTTGAAACTTGCCTTGAAGTTGAAACACGAGTGCTTCCTCTGTGAGATGAAGAAGAAGAAGGGTCCAATGGACTAGTCTCAGTCTGTATGTTACTATCTGTTGTCTGAATTTCTAAGCCAATATCAGCAGTGGTGTCAACATTCCTACTAAAATGAGATGTAGAAGCTGCAGGTGTGGAATCAGTTGCAGCAACATTCCCATCATGAGTTGAATTTGTATTGACACCATTTGTTGGGTGATTATGAATATATGACTCAAGGTCCTCAACTAATCTTTCAGCAGAATCCATCGCAGAATTTAATGCTGATGAAAGGGATGAAAACGAAGCAGCTCCTTGCACTAACAAGGTTGAAATCGGAGTCTGAGAGGAACCAGTACCACGATCATTGCCTGTCTGCAGGCGAGATTGAGCAAGCAAACCATTATTTCTATCAGTTGCAGCATTGGGGGTTTGTGATTGTGACTGAACCCGCGCTCCTAACCCACCAATAAGGTGATGAAACCGCCAGATATTTTGGATTACAGAAGAAGAAGCTCCCTGGCTTATTAGCTGCTGCCTAAAACTCTCAATTCTGGGTGCGGCGGGTCGAGGAGGAATTCTCATACCAGCTCCTTTTAATCCTGACTCACGACTGCCATCAGCACTCGAATTTCCATAAATTGGAATAATGCCAGTTTCAGTGACCTCTCCTTTACAAACAGGGCACTCCCTTGCATTTGAATAGACAATTTGCACCTGATAGAAGCATTGCCAACAAAACAAGTGACCGCAGCAGGCTAACACTGGATCTCTTGCCCTGTCCAAGCATATATTGCAATCATAGAAATTTCCAGTGCTTCCCCCTTCCTTACTGGCATCGGTTTCAGTCCTCCCCAATGCCTTAGCTATTAAATGGGCACCTTTCCTTTTGCACCCTCTCCCACTTTCAACGACTCTTTCCTCAACTTCCTGGCTCTGCATTTCTTCTTCACGAGCATCAGCTGGCGTGCTGGTTTGTCCTGTGAAGTTGGTTATTTGGATCGGAGTGTGAAACAGTGGCCGCCTCTGATACTGCCTGGCTCTGGAAGTTATCGCTTCAAGGCGCCTAATACGGTCCTGCACATGTTCATGGGCGGATTCCAGTTCTTCCAACAAAGAATCAAATTCATCTGGAGAAGCATGAGTTGGTTCCAATGGCTCCTGATTCAAATCAAGCTCCATTATACATACCCCTTGAGTTCTTTTTTCAAATTATGCCATCAACAACATTTCATATGTATCAAGACCCTAATACAATTTTTTGAAAAATAAATGAAAGAATCAAATTCAGATGCTCATGGATTCAAATAAACTTACATAGTTATTCACCAACATAAAAAAACTCAGTTCCTGCCTTGCTCAAACTAGAGAAAAATCTTATTCTCCATTTCTCATATACCCAACAATTTATATTCCACTAAGTCTTTAACATATACAGTTCTTTTTTCATGTTTATGCAATCAACCACGTTTCTCATACAAGTTTATGCCATCAACCACATTTCTCATACAATTTTATGCCATCAACCACATTTCATATGTATCAAGAGCCAGATACAGATTTTGTAAAATAAAAACAATAATAAAAATTCAAATTCAGATGCTCATGGATTCAAATAAACACATACAGTTATTCACCAACATCAAAAACACTAGAAAAACATTTTATTCTCAATTTCTCATATACCCAACAATTCATTTTGCACTAATTCTTAGACATGAGTGACTTTGAACGAAACACAAAAATTCATGACCTAAAACAATGATAATAACGATAAACCCAACTGAATTGTAAGAGAAAAGACTCTAATTGAATAAAAATTTGCGATTGAAAACAGAAAAGCGAAATTGCGTGAAAAGGGGTGAGAAATTACCATTGAGATGAGGATGTTGTTTCGTTGAATTTGGATGAATCGGCGATGAAACGCGTTGCAGTTTATTTGTATGATTCCAAAGCGCCATTCACAGAATAAACATGGGAAGAAGACATACCTAATCGCTAGGTTCTCTGAAGTTTTGATTTTGCAATACACTTCGAGTTTTGCTTCTTTCCCCCTTATTAAATATAAGAAGCAGCATTTAATATTATATTTTGAAAAAGAGTATTGCTTTATTTTTTACACATTTAACTAAAAAATATTACTAGTAATCATTTATTAATTTAACAATTTATTAACTGTTTATTAATTATTTCTATTATATCTTTACCTAAGTCAAATGATAAGGTATTAACTAATAAATTGTTGATTTGAATATTATAAACTTAGTCTTCTTAACTCTTAAATAATATTTCATATTTGAACAAAATGTGATTAAGAGAAAGAACCTACTAAAAGTGATTAACCAAGTTTTTCAATTGATATTAGTCATTAAAAAAATTGTTGGATACTTCGTACCAATATTATGGATAAAAATAAAGCTACCAAATCAGACTAAATAATTATAGTTAGATACAAGTTTTTATGTAATTTTGTTACTATTGTCCAATTAAAATTAGAGTTTTACCTCAATGACCTATGTTATTTCCTTTTGTCTTATTTAAGATCCAAATTAAAAATGGTGCATGATCCTTTTATAAGATTCAATTCATAATATTTTTATATTAATTATTTTTAGATTAAATACACTTAATTAATAACGAGGTTGTAACGACAAACAATAGAAGTGAGAGAAAGGGTAATGGTAACTTTTTTTTTATAAAAAAAAGAATATATATCTTGGACATATTTATTAATATCTATTAAATTAACTACTTTTTTTAATATTAATAAAATTGAGTATTATAAATAAAACGTGAAGGAGCAATACTTAATTTCACATTTTATCTTGCAAATTATTGAAATGAATATCTAAGAAATTGTATCTAAATTATGATCGAAAAACCACACTAAAATTACTTAAGAATCTGTATCTAAATTTTGTCCTTACTAATTTTAAATAACTATAACTATTTAGTAACTTTATTGTTTCTCAAGCAATTTCAAGAGTTATGTATTTTAAAAAAGAGAAGTTTGACTTTTGTATTTCTATCTCTGTATTTTTCTTTAAACTCCTTATAAAAACTTTAAATTTAAATATATTTTTAGTAGGATGTTAAAAACCAAATCAGATCGAGTGTAGGGAGAGAAAATAATGTCGTAGGCCTCGTGACAGAGTGAGGATCGGGGAAGGGGAGGCGTGAGGCGGAATGAGGGTTTAAAAGAGAAGACTCTAAAGTCTAAAGTCTCAACTCAAATACTGAATTTGTATAATTTTTATTTAAAAATTAATTTTATCTTATACAGACGACAGACAAGCCTATTGGATAAAATTCGTTAAGTTCATGGACTTAACGAACCAAATTCAAGTATTGCTTATAATTATACGGATTCGTAAAAGAAAAGCCTGTAATCCGCCCGATCCATGGGTTTAATGGACTGATCCATGAACCTGAACCGTATAACTCCCTAGATAAGGTAATATAGATTGAGATGAAAGGGTAATATAGTAGAAGACATTCCAATAATCAATAGACAAGCAACAGAGATAGTGTCATCCTATATCTGTTTAAAGACATGCAGATGAAATAATAGGATTAAATAACTTGAAGTCTATAAGTGAATAATATTAATATTATGAGGAGTGCTAGCAAGATGCACTCTTCCATTGCTTGAACAATAAACATAGACACAGACCTTGAAACATTGCTGAAGCAAATAACGAGTTGTCAAGCCCTTGGACATGATGGATGCCCCAACAATGGGGTGAATTGAGGGAGGGAGGGGAACTAGTTGAAGTGCAGGGAGAATGTGTTCCTCAGCATATGAGCCCAGTGGTTGACATGAATAAGCTACAATATCTCCAACCTTCATATCAGTGACCCCAACACCCACAGCAGTGACCTCACCAACACCCTCCACACCTACCATATCACGTTATTATAAGCTAATAATGTTTCATATCCTATTTACTCTTCACAAATACAAGAAACATTAATTAATTGTTTTTGTAGCAGTAAGAGAATGGAACCTGGAGTGTAGGGTAAAGAGGGGACTTTATAAACTCTTGTGCGAAAGTAGACATCAATGAAATTAACCCCAACAGCTTTGTTCCTCACACGGACCTCGCCTTCTTTTGCCTCTCCGATTTCTACGTCCTCCCATTTCAGAACCTGTCACTCCACAATTCAGTGTTGAAGACTATGTGACTGAAACATAAATAAGAAAAAAACAGACCTGAGGGTCACCAAGTTGCTCAACTCTGATAGCTTTCACCATTTTTCTAGTTGCCGATGAGTGATGATAACGAAGCTTTCGTGGTAAATGGACAAAAGACTTCACTGTAATAGTGAACTCTGCTTTGGAACGCCATCAACTAGAACGGGAAAAGGATAATAAAATGATATGTTATAAAAAAAAAAAAAAAAATGAATGTTAAGACTCAGTGTGAATTTATTAATAAATACTATTTTTTTTATGAAAAGTGAGCGCCTAATGGTAAAACTAATTAAAGATACCACTAACCTATTATAAAATTTGCTACACGAATGACAGATTTCATAATATATGTGATTTTATTACGGGATATAGTACTACTATTTATGCGTACGTTGATTCTATCGCTAAACTAAACAAGAATTGAATTCTAATTCTTAACTCTCTAAAATTTATTTTTGTTCAGTTTTGTACTTGTGTAGATTGTCTTTGAGTTCGGTTGAGGATCTTTCAGGTTGTTGTGGTACATTTGTGACGGTGTGCGGGGCAATAGCCACCTGGAGAGATTTCAACACCCAAGTGAGAAAGCCTTTAAGAAAAAAACACCCCAGTGAGAAAGCAACAAAAATAATAGTGAGTATATGAAAAAGGCATAGTTGAAAAGGAGTTCTTTTTTTATCCGTAAAAGTTAAAGAGAATATTAAAAAATTTATAATAACTTAAGTAGCATGCTCAATCAAAATGAATTAGATCCCTTGATCGGGAAGTAGAATCTATGACTATTAGTGTATATAATACAGGCAGGCATCTGGAGGTGACATGTTTGGTGGGTTTTCTTTTCTAGCATTAGCTGAATATATGCTATGAAAGAACCCCTTATTGAGAGTCAATAGTTGGATTCCAAGCTATCGAGAAGATATGAATAGAGGTAGAAATGAAATGGTAAAACTCCAAGAAGCCAAATTTAAAGCTTACAGCTTGATTATCATTATACAATTACAGTGCAAAGAGTTTTTACAACCTTATCGTTCTCCTAATGCAAATCAGCCATACATAGACAAATGTACTACAGTAGTCAGACAACCCTGTAGGCTGTAGGACTCTTCCAGCTGCATCCCATTCCAAATTTTGTGAAATCCAGAAATCAAAGACAAAGGCAACACTGGAAGTCTGCAATTCTAAATGAAATATTAATAATAAGGGGCCATTAATTTTCAAGTAGCCCATATCTAGAGTGATGACAGAAAGACTTGTGTAGCTTGTTCTTGGAGGACAACTGATTTAGATGGCATTCGACCTTCCTCTGATTCTGCACATCAAAATAGATATCAGAACTAAATAAATATTGCTATGGAAGAACAAGAACAAAAATGAATTCTCAATAAGGGAAGCATTAAGGCAGGCACGTTGGAGTTTCAGTGCAATAAGCATTTGTTAGACAAAAAAGGAGTTACCACGTAAGTCTTAACCACCACTTCTTATGCAACATGGAAACCAACAGATACCATGAAAATGATGATACAGAAAAACAGTTTCAACTTCAACCTCAAACATTTTTTATACCATGCATGGCTTCCTTGTAAGCACCCAGAGGTGATCCATGGACATCTCGCCAGGTTTGGGCAGCCTAAGTGTTTTGGGTGTCATCCCAACAGACAACCTCTGATTAGTCACCTGCAAATCAAAATTAAACTCTTCAGCTTTTAACTTAAAGAGTTAAAACTTTTTTAAAAAAAAGCCACTTGGATATCCTCATTAGCAACACAGTAGAGCTCATAAAACATGATGTAACTAGGGTCTTAGGCTCCCCAGTGTGTACCCAAGGTATCCTCATAAGATTCAATCTTTTGGATCAATTATGAAATTAATATTCAATCTAAACTTAGTCAGACTTAAATTCATCGTTCCTCCTCAACAGTTTATTTCGCAAAGATCACATGTCCTCCCCCACAGTAGCTAACTTAATAAGAAGATGACGCAGGCATAACAGAACCTAGAAGTTTTTCAATTTTGAACAGATTGGGCCACATTCAAAAGTCAACCTTATTTTCATTAGGACAATTTTCTTAAGAAAAGTGTGCACTGTGTGTTATAATCCATGGCTCAGAGGAGAGAGAAGAGGGAAATGTACAAAACTAAACGATGAAATTTAGTCAAAATGAGAAAATCAGTTTACACAATATATAGCCAATCCTAATAACGCTAGTATCCTATATCTTTAATATCATGTAAAACTTTTTTTTTAAACTTTGTTCGTTTTATAGAGTGATACCATAAAATTTTATACTTATCCTCATTAATATTTAAACTTAAGCTAAATTTGGCAATTTGGATATAAAATTATATCATGTAAAGGCAGCAAGTTATTAGCATGACTTTTCATGCTTACACCTCTAGTTATGTTGTTACCTAAATATATGTTATTTATGACTTAATTACTAAGGTAGTTTAAGTTATAGCTACTAAGTAGTTAGTGTTTGCTGTTCATATTGTGGCAACATATGTTGTACTTGACGGTTCCCTCTATGTTTTGATTGAATGAGATCACATTAACAAAAAATAAAAACACATTTTTGATATATCAGTTTGAGATTGAGACTCATAGGAAGAGTCCTTTATGAGTCAAGAAGAAAAATTAAGTGATTTAAAGACTTATAGGTTTGAGTTAAAATATTAGAATATTAGGATATCATCTATTATACTATTATTTTGCTTTTATTTCTAATTTCTAATTCCGTAAGCTAGGATGATGACACTGTCACTTGTAGGTCATCATCAGTCGCAATTAGGTTATAAGTTGTATTCCTCTTTAGGCTATGAACATCAATAAGGAAATATCAAGTCTTATTTTATATTCTCTGTAGCTTATAGCTTTAATGGTAGATTTTAGGATTAGTGTAGCATAGCTATTTGTGAAGACCCATGGTAATTTTACTTGAGACTGTTACATGCATACATTTACCTTTGTTACCTCACGCTCTATTAAATATTTTTAATTTTTTTTTGGCTCTCCATGGCAGTTGGATTGTAAAAGGGGAGAAAATAGCACCAATGCAGATTGGATTGATGGGGCCAATCGACACCGATGAACTTCCAAGAACTAGGAGATCCCAGCTGCTATATTACACCTCCAACTCTCTTTCTCTCTCCACTTCACTTCCAGTCAGAAACTTAACTTCGTTGTCTTAAACAAACTTATACAACTAGATTGGTGTTAACTAACTTCATATGTAGTTTGCACGTTTAACAGACAAGCTGTGTCCAAACTACGAAAACTGTCAAATTAGCTAGTCGACCATCTCACAATTCACACAGCCATTTCACTAGGTAATACGACATACAAACACAATTCACTAGCACCCCATTAGAAACAACCTGACCTGAAACACAACTGTTACTCGTAGTTGAACCCTTCCCTCTACAAATATGAATCTTTTCTCACACTCACTCGAACCCTAGCTGCACAAAACCTTCCCTATGTGTCAACCCTCCGGTGACCCACTTTGTCCGGTGACCCTCTTTATTCCGGTGATTCTCTCTGCTCTGACATACTCTGGTTTTCATCTTTCATTTTTCTTCTTTCTTTTTTTCCTGAACTGATTTTCTCTCCTTTTCTCCTCTTTTCAAATGTTCTTCACTCTGTTTATTATGTTTGTGTATGTTGGTGCTGAAATTCCCTTTTTCAGAATTGTCCTCTGTTCTGTCCTTTTAATTTAAGAGTTTTAATTCTCTTTTTCAGAATTATTATTTGTTTGTTGTCCTGAGGTTTTCTTATAAAACTTTATTCCACTTATTTTTCAGTTATAGGATAATTAATGTCAGGGACATGAACAAGCACTCAAAACCAAAGCAATGATGTTTTTCATATATATATATATATATATATATTGTCCACCATAGACCGCCACACCATCTGCCATTTAGAAATGGCTCTTAAAGGTGTTCAGGGCAATCCACCGTAAAATGCTATTGATAACCTTGGATGCAATTGAGTTCAACTGTCCCTAAATTAAAGATTCAACCCAAAATCGGATGCTAATGTAAATCTAAAACCCCAAACTGTAGAAAAAAAAATAGAAAACACCAAAGACTAGCCATTATACATTACCAGGCCTTGGATAACATGCTGGTTGCTGTAATAATCACTATGAATAGCAGCTAAAGAATTCAATTGGTGGTACTTCAACAAAATTAAGGAGAGCTAATTATTCTTTGAAGTAACAGGAAGTAGATTTCAACTGGTTATCTACTGTTAAATTGAATTTAAAAATTCTAAGTTTTAAAGACCACTTACCATTCCTGAATCAATTTGTTCAGAAGAAAAATAACCATCCGGGTTCTGAGCTCGAGTTCAGCTGACCCTGAAATGGAGTTTGCAAAAAGGGACAAAATTTCAAGATCCACACTCTCCTTTGTCACATAATTCATGCAGTAGCAATGGAAAAATGCCATACCATCTCTTGAATGCTCTGTTGTGATTCATACGAACAATCAAGACCAGCTGCTTGTGTATTGGAGTTTTCCTATAACAAATACAAATCATACAATCAGTATCTTCCTGATGAATTAACATGTACTTCAAATGAGAAGCACCCACCACTTGCTGCCAGTTAGAATTTACTCCAATAGCAACTGTCTCTGGTTCTGGGCATACCTATTAAGCATTACTACATAAGAGAGGCACACAAAAGGATTTCTTAAGTTAAGGAAACAAAGTCTGGAGCATAAGCATAATGCCTGACATTGCAAAACTAAACTAACCTTCCTTTTTCCAAGAGTACTATCCCTTTTGTTGCTATGACCAACACTGTTACTGATCAGAATCCCTTCTTGAGAACCAGAACATGGCAGGTTCGGTTCTTTGACACTATGAATTGAATCATTCAGGCTCTTACACTTTCTCAATGCGGCTTCCAATGCATTTATAGCAGCAATGTAACTCTCTTGTGATAAAGACCCTACATCACCCAATTGAAAGGCTTGCTGACATAAATTATTATAGCGCTTAGCCCTAGAGTCAGAGACAACTGCATCTGACATAGACAAATCTCCTGCTGTTTGTCTACTCTTGGCATCTTTCGTCCAGCGTTTCAATATATACCGAGGTGGGATGCTGTGTACAGCAGAAATCTGTAGCACAATCATTACATGCCTGCAGAGAAAGCCATTGAATTCAAACAAATAACAGGCACACAACACTTCCAAGGTCGATTCATTCCAGGTGACAACAAAATCTTCATTGTCTTCAAAATCCTGAACCCTAAACACTTTTGTTGGTCCATCTTCTCTTTCTTTTCTTGGATGACAAGCAACAGCTCCCAAAACCTCACTCTGGAACTTCTTAAACACCTCATTCGTGTATAACTCCACCATTTGTTTCCCATACGGCGACGGGGACTTCAACGCTGGCTGTCTATGCAACGTTACAAAATCTGCTTTCGCTTCCTCCTCACACTTATCCTGCAATACCACTCTGTATTGCTCCACAAACTCTTTCAAAGTAGTTTTCCTCTGCACATATTTGTCAAACAAACAGTTCATAGCCTCTGATCTCTGCACGGTAGACAACCCTGCTAAAACCCTGCCTTTCATAAAGGCCGGTACCCACCGTTCGCGATCCTCATAAATATCCCACAACCAACTCTCATCACCTAACTCAAACTTCCCAACCATTTTCCCCCACCTCTTCTCAAACTGCTCCTTTGTCCTAGACCTCAAAACACACTCGTTAAACCTAGTCAAAAACTCCCCACCATGCCGTTGCATCACGCGACCGAGCTTCTCTGGAACCTTGCTCAACACGTGCCACAGACAAAAACAATGCCAAGACTCAGGAGCCACTTCAGCAACAGCTTTCTTCAGCGCCTCGTCGCAGTCAGTGAGCATCACCTTAGGAGCACATCCTCCCATTGCTCTCAACCAACTCCTCATCAGCCACGAAAACGTCGATTCGGACTCGTCAGACACAAACGCCAACCCAAGCAAAAAAACCTGAAAATGGTGGTTAACACCAACAAACGGAACAAAGGGCAATTTGCACTCATTTTTAACATGCATGGTGTCCAAAAGCACCACATCACTAAAGTGTCTGTAATCAAGCCTGGCTTTAGCATCCACCCAGAAAACGGTTCTCAAACGCTGCTCCTCATTAAAATCAACGGCGTAAAAGAAATTAGGGTTTTCGTTTTGCATAGACATGAAAGTATCAAGCAGAAATTGAAGGTCTCCTTCGGCGAAAACCAAATGATGCAGCGTTTTCTTAATCTTAGGCTTCCTCGAAGGACTTGCATTATTATTTGAGTTAGTTTGGTGGTTATGGTGTTTGATGAAGGAAGAGATGATCCATGTGCCGTGGGGTGTTCGTTTGACGTGCATGGAGGCCTTGCAATCAGTTTTGGGGCTTGTTCGGGCCCGTTTGGGCTTGGGTTTTTGAGGGTTCGGTGGAGTGCCGTAGCGGGTGCAGGCGAATTTGGCGTCAATGAAGTTGCCGGAGATTCGAGATCGACGGCTGGCTTTGATTATGGCGGAAAAGCCCACGGATTTGGCGTAGGTTTGGTAGTATGAGAATGCTTCCTCTTTCGAACTAAACTCAGGCCCGGGCTCTGGCTCAGGCTCAAGCTTGGGTTCGGGCTCGGGCTCCATTTGAATCTGCGACTGTTAGGGAAAGAGAGTGAAAAAGGTGTGGGTTTTTTTTTTAAAAAAAAGAGTTTGAGACGGCAAGTTGAAAGGATGTACTCTATACTCCTATAGTACAGTACAGAGAAAATAAAAATATTATAACTTTATGGTGTTACTTAAACTGGGTTCTTGAAACAAGATTTCAAGTTGCATTCTTCTATAAAACCTTTGATTAGGTAGATTTTTTTTTTATGAAAATTAATTATTAATAAATTTGATAGATATTTTGTGACAACACATTAGTAACCCAAAAAAAATATGAATAGAGAAAAGTAAAGAAAAATTACAAAGTTTAAGAAAAAAGTTGAGCATTTTTTTTGTTTAAATTAAATACAAGTCGTTGAAAAACAAAAAATGTTCCATTTGTACAGAGTAGAGTATGTTGATGGAGCTAACTAGTCATGCAATAGGGCTTTCTTGTCATCTCTGTGTTGTTGAACGATCAAAACTGAGCCATGAATATCGAAGTCTGAAGAGGCCAAGACATCATCAACTGTTCCAAGCTATTAAGCACGGACACTTCAGCCCTTTGCTGTGTCCGGTGTCTGACACACGTCCGTGTCAGTGTCCGACACCGACACGACACCCGTATTACGTTCTATATTTTGGACATTACAGGTGTCCACACGTGTCTGTATCCGTGTCGTGTCCGGTGTCCGTGTCCGTATCGGTGCTTCATAGGTTCCAAGTTCTGGACACTCTTCCCAGTCACTCATCCCAACTGTCAACGAACTCTGTCCTCTACCACCTTTTCCTACTACAAACAAAGAGTATATGCCCCCTATCTCTTTGAGAGACTCCAGTGTTTGTGCTCCATCCTTGACAAACTTTTCCACATGGCCTATTTGGCCAGAAGTCACATACGTATTGTAGAAATCAACCATGAAGGTGTTGCCAATCTCATTCACAGTCTCCTCCCTAGACAATGACATTAAGATCTCTTTGTCCTCAGATTCTCCACTCTCAATCTGTTCATTCTGTGACGAGGAACTCAACAAGAATCTAATAATTGTCAAGTTGACACGCGGACTACCCGAAATGCGCAGGCTCCACGCAATAGCCTCGCGGTCATCAGGGCCACCAAAGAAAAGTGTTGCAACATTTTGTATGGATTCAGATGCTACTAGTTCTGAGAAGCCGGGTACCCTTGCAAGTCTTCTTTCTACTATGATACCAACTGAACAGGGGGCATGTCTTAGTACCTTCTGATTAGTGATCCTTATACCCTCTTTACCACTTTCCAGTTTCCCATCAATGCGTTGATGCTTGTGGAAGGGGAGTAGAATAATCGACACTTGAAGATCTTCTGCTTCATTGCACACATCTTCATACAAACATGGGAAAGAAGACACGTTCTTTGTTGGACTAGAATCTTTGTTTCCGCCGTGAAGGTATCTAAAGCATTGTTAATTTCCACCACATCATTGCCTCCATAGTCCTCATCGTCGCTAAGGTCAGCGTTTTCTTTCTCATGGTACAACAGGTTCGACTTTATACTCTTGAACCATGTATTGCTAGTACTGTGGCTAGTATGGCAGATACCTGACGAGGGTCATACACAAGCCAGAATTCGTAGCTCGTCCTCCATTTGTTGTGGCTCAATTGCTGTATGGTTGTTTGCAAACATTTTTTATTCCCCTTTTACTAGAAAAGCCACAAATACTCCTGATTTTATTGTGTTAAGTACTATTGATACCAGCAAAACATTGTACGCCTCTGAATCATAAGTCTGTAAATCAACACAAGAGCCATTCAGTTAGTATACAGATTTGAGATTCGCATTTTGATTAAAGACTTGTTTGGATTAACTTCTCCTTCAATACTCATAGCAAAAAATAACAAGGTAAAATGCATCAAGCTTCTCCATAAGCTAATATCAACTTATGCACCGTAACTTCTGGACAAGTTAATCGTAAATAGCTCCAATAAAAATTAAGTGCCTAAGTTGATTTTCGCTAATACTATTAATTCAATTTACCTTCTTATTTTTCTTTTTCTATAAGTACTTATGGATAGAAGTTTATCCAAATATTGTCTAATTCAACCAAGTCAAGAAATATACTCACAATTACTTGCTTTGCTGCTGCACCAATGAATAGAAGATCAGCATAGCCTCTGGTGTTCAATATGAATCCAAGAAAAATTCCTTCACTAGTAGGAATTTTAAGGTAGCGGCAAACTATAAGAGTACCACCAAGCTTGCTTCCAATGCTCAACAATATCAATATGGCCAAATTGGCTGACCTCTTGTTATGAACTGGCACCAAGGGTTCCTAGAATTCGAGGTCTAGGCCTCCAGAACAGCAAGAAGGAGAGAAAAGGTTTGTATTATTTCTGCTTGAATTCATTGCATTACATTCATATTCTATTTATAGATGCTCTAAGATCATTCTAGTGAATGTAATCCTAACAGATTTTGGCTTTTTGTGCCTTGGAGGAATTTGGAAATAAAACACGAAAATATGCAAAGAGAGGTGCTCTGCGTGGATTGAATTAGCACTGTAGCTGGAGAGCATCTTTTCTAACGGTAATCTTCTAGAATCCTTGCTGACTTGGCTGTGTACCTCATCTTCATTTAACTACGTAATCCTTCAAATATTTTGGTCTGATAATTCTCCTCTTTGCCCCTGCTTCTTCTTCCTTAGTTGGCTCTGTTTCTGGTGCTAATTCTGAGTTCATAGCATTTCCGCCTACTTCCAAAACAACCTTGTCCTCAAGGTTGTAGTCTTTCTTGAGGACTTCCCATTTCTCCCATGAAGCATCTTCAGGTGGAAGCCCAGCCCACTGAACGAGAACAAGCAGATGTCTTCCAATTGGTGTGATGTCCCACCTTGTGTCGATAATCACGAGGGGATGTATCAAGGGTTCATTGTCTTCTGCGATGGCTGGTAATTCAAGGGAGCCTTCCGTGGTGGATGGATTAAAAGGCTTGAGTAAAGAACAGTGAAACACCGGGTGAATTCTTGAGCTTGTTGGTAAATTCAGCTGATAAGCTGCACTTCCAATTTTCTTGGTAATTTGGAATGGTCCATAATACCTTTTTGCAAGTTTCGAATATGTCTCCCCTGTGGCTGATGTTTGCCGGCGGGGTCTTAATTTAACTAACACAAAATCTCCTTCCTCATAGCTGACATCTCGACGTTGCTTGTCCGCTATCTCCTTCATTCTCTGTTGGGCCTTGGTCAACTTTTTAATTAAGCATGCATTCAATGTCTCTCGATTGGTCAACCATTCGTCCACTGCTTGAACATTCGAACTTCCTGTGATATATTGGGGTAGGCTTGGGGGTGGTTTGCCGTACGTTACTTCATACGGTGTCTTCCCTGTGGCAGAATGGACTGAAGTATTATAAGACCATTCTGCCCAGATTAGAAAGCGCCCCCATGAGGCTGGGTTCTAGTGTACGAAAGCTCGAAGGTACTGTTCGACAATCTTGTTCATGGCCTCTGTTTGGCCATCGGATTGTGGGTGATATGCTGAGCTCATACGGAGCTTGGTTCCACTCATCTTAAACAGCTCCTGCCAAAAACGACTTAAGAATAAAGGGTCTCTATCTGATACTAGGCTGCGAGGCATACCATGGAGTTTGCCGGAAAGCTCCATGAATAGCTGTGCGACACTAAAAGCGGTGTGATGTGAGGGTAGAGATCCCAGATGGATTCCTTTCGAGAAGCGGTCAATAATCACCAGTATGACCGAATTCCCACGATAAGGGGGCAGTCCTGAAATAAAATCAAGGGAGAGGTCCTCCCATGGCCTTGCCGGAACCGGAAGTGGGCAGAGAAGCCCCGGTGGGTGACGATGATCTGTTTTAATCTGTTGACAAGTGATGCAGTTGGTTATGTGCCTCTGAATGTCTTCCTTCATCGAAGCCCAGGTGAAATTTTCACGAACACGCGCCATTGTCTTCATGATTCCCATATGGCCTCCTGTGGGAGTTGCATGAAACTCTGTAATGATTGTAGGCAATAAAGGAAGGTTCCGCGGTAACCAAATGCGTCCTTGATGGAGAATGAATTCATCCTTAATGATGAATTCAGAAGGGGTTTCCTTCTCTTCTTCAATTTGCTTCTTTTTGGCCTGAAATTCCTCATTGGTGAACAGCTCCCTTTTGAGTTCCTGCAAGAAAACGCAATTAGGAATTGTTAGCATAAAAATCTGGCTTTGGGTTGTGTCTAATGGGTTTGGAGGGGGCTCAGGGAGACGTGAGAGAGCATCTGCTGCTGAATTGTGTTTGCCGGCACGATAATGGATGGTATAGTCGTATCCCATCAATCGTGCCAGATACACTTGCTGTTCTGGTGTTTGAACCGCTTGTGCCATGAGTTCTTTTAAGCTCCTGTGATCTGTGATGATGCTAAAATGGTGACCCAACAAATATTGTCTCCATTTTTTGACCGCGGCAGTGATTGCGGCGAGCTCTCGGACATACGCGGAGGCTCTGAGGAGTTTTGAACAAAAGGGTTTGCTAAAAAAGGCCAAAGGATGGTGGTGCTGTGAAAGAATTGCTCCCATTCCGGCACCTGAAGCATCAGTTTCAATTATGAACGGCGCGGCAAAATCCGGTAGAGCTAGAACAGGGGCTTTACATAGAGCTTCCTTGAGTCTATTAAATGCATCCTCAGCTTCCGGTGTCCACCCAAATTGGTCCGTAGCCAATAGAGCGGTGAGGGGTGTCGCCAGCGTTGCATAGCCCTTGATGAAGCGCCTATAGAATCCCGATAATCCAAGGAATCCACGTAAGTGCCTTACTGACCGCGGTGGGGGCCATTGTTGCACCGCAAGGACCTTCTCAGGAACTGGTTCAACCCCGCGTGCGGAAACCACGTGTCCTAAGTATTCAACTTGTTGAATTGCAAAGGAACACTTTGACTTCTTAAGGACGAAGCCGTTGTCGGATAAGATCTGAAAGGTGCTGCGTAGATGGTCTAGATGATCATGGAAGGTCTTACTGTAGACCAGTATGTCATCAAAGAAGACAATGAGGAATTTTCGCAGACAAGGTCCAAAAATGGCGTTCATCGTCGCTTGAAAGGATGATGGAGCGTTGCAAAGCCCAAACGGCATTACCAGAAATTCGTAATGGCCGTGATGGGTGCGAAACGCTGTTTTATTGACATCCTCCGGAGCCATTAGAATTTGATGGTAACCTTGGAGAAGATCCAGCTTTGAGTACCAGTAGGCACCACCCAATTCGTCCAACAATTCATCAATTGTTGGTATCGGAAATCGATCTTTGACGGTGAGTGCGTTTAGTGCCCTGTAATCGACACAGAAACGCCACGTGCCGTCTCTCTTTTTAACAAGAAGAACTGGGGAAGAATAAGGGCTATTACTGGGACAAATAATGCCGTTTTGGAGCATGGTATTGACTTGAGACTCGATTTCCTCCTTCTGGAAGTTAGGATATCGATAAGGGCGGACATTGACTGGGGTGGAGTTAGGTAGGAGGTGTATGTGGTGGTTGGTGGCTCGTGACGGGGGAAGCTTTGTGGGTGGTTGAAAGAGGCTTGGAAATTGATTGATGACATCAAGGATGGCGGATTGAGTGTTTGGGGAGTTGTTTGGGGTATGTTCAGGTGAGGGGCAGACACGAATGTGAAAAAATTCACTAGCACCTTGTGTTTGCACTAATCGTCGGAGCTGAGGTGGGCTTATGGCCGTTAATGGAGTTTCCGATGAGCCCTTTAATTCGATTATCCTGTCATCATGCATGAACTTCATCACAAGATTATTATAATCTGTTAACACGGGGCCCAGGGCCTTGAGCCAAGGAACTCCAAATACGACATCAGCACCATATAGGGGAAGAACATGCAAATTCACAGAGAAACTGACTCCCTGAATGTGAACGGTGACCTCTGAGCAGACTTGCGAACATTCAACGGTGTTGCCATTGCCGACAAGCACGCGAAGGGTAGGTGTGGGTTGGGGGTTCAAGCCTAAGGTCTTGACGAGGCGTTCTTGCACAAAGTTATGTGTGCTGCCTCCGTCGACCAAGATCGTGACATGGTGGAAATTAATCCGGCCGGTGACACGTAATGTTTCCGGGGTTCCATAGCCGGATAAAGCATGGAGGCTGATTTGGGCTTGGGTGGGTTCAGTTGGGTCTTGGGTAATTGGGTTAATAATTGGGGTTTCGGGTCGGTTCGGGTCCATTAATGGGTCAGGGTTGTCTATATTAGGGTTATCTGGTGGGTCTTCATCTGCCAAGAGAAGCAAGAATCGCGAGGGGCAGCGGTGGCCTCTCGTGAATTTCTCGTCACAATGGAAGCAGAGCCCGCGCTCCCGGCGGCTTGCTATCTCTTCCGGTGTTAGCCGTCTGATGGGTAGGGGTGGTGGTTTGGGCGGAGAGGGAAGTAACGGAGGGCTGGGTGTGGGGGTGACTATTGAAAGGGGGGTGGGTGAGTGTTGTGGAGGGCTGGGGTGAGGTCTTTGGTGGAAAGCTCGACGGTGCTCAAGAATCTTCTCCTCCTGAAGTCGAGCTAAGCCGGCGGCGTGAACCAATGTTGAAGGCTGAAGAGCCTGGACTTCACGGCGGACGTCTGGTTCAAGTCCTGAAATGAAGCAACTCAGGAGCGAGGCCGGCGATAACCCCGTGATACGATTCGCGAGGGCTTCGAACTGAGCCAGGTATTCCCTCACTGTGCCTTTCTGGGTTAGTTTGAAGAGGAGTCCTGTTGGATCCTCATAGGGAGATTGAGCAAATCGTGCTTCGATTGCTTGCAGGAACCCCGACCACGTGGTGAGCTGGTGGTTTCGAGCCATCCATTGAAACCACGCGAGGGCCGGTCCGTCCATGTAAAAGGACGCGACGGTGAGCCTCTTAGCCTCAGGGGTTGCGTGGTATTCAAAGAACTGGGTAATTTTGAATACCCACCCTGAGGGATCAGAGCCGTCAAATCGAGGGACATCAAGTTTCAGTCTATGTGGATTGGCCGATTGGATCTGTGGTATGGGCATAGCTGAGGAAGATGACGGTGAAGGGGAAGGGTTGGTTATGTTCTCAAGGTTCGTAACTCGATTAATCAATTCGTCAAGCTTCTCGGTGAGGATTAAATGGCTTGAAGCAAGCTTGGCAATTGCCTCTTCGATTCTGTCCATCTTGGGTGAAGAAGACATGGTGGTCTCTTTCACGAAAATCTCTCAATGAAAGCACCAGTTGTTATGAACTGGCACCAAGGGTTCCTAGAATTCGAGGTCTAGGCCTCCAGAACAGCAAGAAGGAGAGAAAAGGTTTGTATTATTTCTGCTTGAATCCATTGCATTACATTCATATTCTATTTATAGATGCTCTAAGATCATTCTAGTGAATGTAATCCTAACAGATTTTGGCTTTTTGTGCCTTGGAGGAATTTGGAAATAAAACACGAAAATATGCAAAGAGAGGTGCTCTGCGTGGATTGAATTAGCACTGTAGCTGGAGAGCATCTTTTCTAACGGTAATCTTCTAGAATCCTTGCTGACTTGGCTGTGTACCTCATCTTCATTTAACTACGTAATCCTTCAAATATTTTGGTATGATAATTCTCCTCTTTGCACCTGCTTCTTCTTCCTTAGTTGGCTCTGTTTCTGGTGCTAATTCTGAGTTCATAGCACCTCTCCAGGCTCTTGAAGACATTTATGAGATTAATCTGTAAGCCTAAGTACCCAAAATATACTGGAAGTACAAAGTCGTAAATAGAATAACCAAGTTTATGCAACAATGTTCTAGCTGTTTTACCTTCCTTGGGAAAAAAACAACTCAATGATGAAACAACTAATAATGCTGTTGTAACCCCAAATTTCTATGATCATTGAACTAGTTATGAGCAGGAGCAGAATGAGCAAACAACTCAGGAGTCTTGAGGTACTTCTGGTTTCGATTTCTTGCGTTTAACCAAACGGCTAACTACTTGTTTATTAAAACCACCAAGGAAGTAATTACAAGGCAACCCAAACCATAAGAGATGTGATTTGGTTTTCTCCAGTTAACCATCACATTGAAGAACAACAAGCACCCCATTTCCGTGATCAATGCAGAAGACACCGCGATTCGCCCCACATCAGATGCTGCAAACCTTAACTCTGCTGCCAAACGAATCACCATAGGGGAGCTTGTGTATGACATCACCAACATAATGATCATACAAAAATAATACAAGGGGGCATTGTCAATGGTGTTAAGCTCTTGATGCAAGTAAAATGAGACGGATAGACCAAAAACACCACCCATATTGCACCACCACATGCTACTAAGCTCACCATACATAGATTGCGCATGGTGTAGTGAATATTCATCTCTAAGCCAAATAAAAACATGAAATGTATGCGACAGAAGAAGCTCACAACTTCATAGTAATTTATTGAACAGGCTGGAAAGAATGTAGCCTGTATATACTCTATATGTGACATTGGACCTAGCACTAGCCCAGCCTGTTAAAAAATTAATGCAACAAGAGTTAATATTTTATAATGAAACTTCAATTCAATACAAATAATTTAGAAGAAAAAAACAACATTGTTCATTAACAAAATTAAGGTGATTAATGATTGATTATTACCAGAACTTGTCCAATTGATCCAGGTTGACCCACAGTCCTAAACACAACGTTGAAGACGTGTGACACAACAAGAATGCATGGCACTTGCATGCCCATCGAGCTTAGGGGGGGTAACTTGATCGTTGTTACAAAACATGGAGTGAGTGGAATCCATTGTGTTTCCTGTGTTTGTCAAAACTCAAAACAAAATTTAATAGGAATCAAACTTAGAGAAGAAGTTGATGAGTTTTTCAATGTTCTAACTCTTTTGCATAAGGGGGGGGGGGGGGGATGAATTCTGTGTTTCAGATCCTAAATTATTGGAAGAAGACACGTAACAGAACATAGGCCCCATTCTTTTTTTTTTTTTTTTTTTACAAAGCTAACAATTAATTATTATTTTTTACATAAGTCAAAATAAATTATTTCTTTAGCCACCGTGATTATTATAAATTACATCAATTAATCTATTATAATTAGAACTAACTGGGGAACCACAACAACAACTTACATTGCAACCGGTAAAAGACACACAGAACCCGACATAAAATGAAAAATATTTTATAATTTGAGTTTGTTCCTTGAAAAATTCGTTAACTTAACCATTTAAATATATTGATCCTATCAACTACTATTAGTTATTTACAAATTCAATGACAAATTTTATTTTCTGCTGGAAATTTTATGGATTCATTTTCGGATTATACTATTAGAGTTAATTTCATCTTGAAATACAAAATGTATAGCAATTTTTTTTACGTAAACGAAAATGCATTTTTTCCCTATGATTACAAAAATGCAAATTTAGTAATTACTATGCCCTTCTTTTCCATGTTAAACTTTGACCTTAAAATTGATAGTACAATTCGTGACGCGTGATTCCTGAGTTTGAGTTTCCCAGAAATTATCTATTCAACTCAGACATTAACATTAAGCGTTGATATCATTTTTTAGGTTGTTTGTAAAGAAAATAATTTAACCGGAGTGTGATTTATTCACTGGCGGCTACCAAGTGTAATGACTTTTATGTCTCTTACAATTTTGAAAGAAGCATAAAAAGATCAGTACATTGGTTTTGTTTAACGTAGTTGAATATCATTACCAAAAAAGGAATATCATAATGCTATTAATAGCTTATCACAAGTTAGTCAATAATGAAACAAAACATTGTTAAAAGAAATCACAATTCCTCTCCAAATTAATATATATATATAACGTAGTTGAATATATAACATATTACCAAAGCATAATGCTATTAATAGCTTATCACAAATTAGTCAATAATAAAACAGAACATTTTCAATCGTGTTATATCAACACGTACGATTGAAAACTTACTGCTCAGACATTAACATTAATCTCATTTTCTAGGAAAATGTCTCACATGTTTACATTGTGAGACTCCATGAAATACACTCTATAGGGCATTATCATAACTACATCTACATGTTTAGGAACGTGGAAATTTTAAAACTAAAACTAATTAGAATTCATTAAGTGAAAAATATAAAAATGATTAAAGGTTCTTAATTAATCTAACATATTTTAAATTCTTAATACGATAATTACAAAACATATAATGGTGTTGTGGAGCGCTACGTACATCAAATGTCACTGGACTCCCATGAAGGGATGAACATATAAAACTAAGCTATGTGATTCTAGCTTGTGACCTCAAGCTCAATCAGCAAGCACTTAAACCTCTCTCTTGAAAGAAGGAAAAAAAATTAAAGGAATAAGACATATAAGATCTTGGTGATGAATTGAATTCTTCTACCCAAGCAAGTATTTTATTTATCTCATGGATTTACCCTCACCAGGTTTCTAGCGAATCCTTTATGCATTTGGTCGGATCTTCACCTCTCAATTGTTAATACTTCACGTAGACTCCTATCTCATTCTCACCATTATATATTACAGGGTTAATTCTCATTATTATCTTAGGATACATTCTTACCACAATCCCTATAGTTGGCTAAACCATTGTTGCTGAGACATTATTACCTTTCTTCCCTCTTATACTCAGAGTTGTCCACCATGATCAAGTCTAAGACTACTAAAGCTTTAAGATATATCCACTCAACTTATGGCATTTCATTCCTCATACTCTCCTTTTACATTAGATTATGACTTAGCCTTCTATTTTCTTATTCATAACCATCATTATCCAACTAGTACCTTACAAAACAATTATAAGGTATAATCCCTCTCATACCCCTAAGGTGGCATAAGGCATTTTCAATTGATGACACACATCTTTTGCATAATTACTAGACATGCATCTCACTCTCTATCAAACGGGAATAACACATTAACACACATACATAACATGATCAATTACTCATAGTCTAGACATCTCATCAGTTCACATCTCACAGTCATTATCATCGCATACATTCAATATATAGTACCAATCATGAAATAGAAACACGTGTTTTACATAATTGATTTACAATACCCATCACCAGGGACAAATGTAAGGGGGCTAGCAGGGGCTTCAATCCTCCCTCCCTCAAAAGCTTTAAGTGTATATAATAATAATAATAAATAATAATAGTAATAATAATTAATAATAAATCTAATAATATAGTATGTTACCAACTTACCATTGATTATAAACTGATTTTTTAATAATTTGTTTTCACTAATTATATATAATCCAACTCAAAGAAATGTATACTAACTAGTATATTCCATAAATGTATGACATCTCTATGGCTTTTTATCGATTGTTATTATCTAGACTAATTATGTTTTTTGTATTATTAGTTAAGTTACTTGTGCGAAACACGAGATAAGATTTTTTATAATATTAAATTGAATTATATGTTTTGAGAAAATGATTAAATATTGTTGAATAAAAACAATTAAAGACCAACTCTTGATATAAGCTATAAGATAATTATTATCAGCATTAAACTATGAACCACATGCAATACAAAAAATCTTATTTTATTGATATTAACTATAATTTATTGAAAACAACAATTAACTTTATGTCGGTTAACCATAATTTACTAAAAACAAAGATGAATTTTATGGGGTTGTTCAAAGTAATGAAAACATAAAGATATTTCATGTTATGGTGACATAAATTTTAAAATTATCACTTTGTTAATTTTCAATAATTATAACATGCATGCATTTTATTGTTCATATTTAAACACACTGAATTGAATTGAATGATACTAGTATCCTTAATCTCATAATTGTTGAAAATTATTTCCATCAGAAGTCTAACATTTTATCTTTCTCGGTCTTGTCCACCTAAGGTGCATGACCACACATATCTTTGATGATCCTTCAAAGTACATGTCTTATTTTTATTTGAAAATAAAGTAACACAAAACTTAGCTTCCTAAAGCTAAAAAAAAGTAAAAGAAATTAAAAGTTTAAAAAAAATATAAAATGATACTTTATCTAATTTGAATATAACCAATGACTTAAAACTTATCAACAAAGAATATTTTGTTTGATAAGAGCTCAATTTCTTTTTAAGATGATAAAAAAAAATAAACATTATCTTCTTTTTTAAATTGAATTAAATATTTTTTAAAAGTAACAATAATTAAAAATAATGTTATCTTATAATATAATTTTTTCATAAATATAAAATATAACATATGTGTTTAAAAATATTTATATGTTACAAAGTTTAATTATAATATAATTTATAGTTTTAAAAATATTTATTTATTAATTATATAAAATAAATATCTATCTTATATTATTTATGAGAGAGAGAGAAAAGTGATTATTATTGGAGTGAAAGTCGACAAAAGAAGTACCGTTATACTAGTTTGGAGCTAAGTTGATCATCGGACTTAGTCAGAGAAGTCCCATTCCTATCCCTGTCAGCTGTTTTTGCTGCCCGTCTTTTCTCAAAACTTCATTTTCCAACTTCTCTCTCTCTCTCTCTCTCTCTCTCAATAGCAAAGCAAGGTAAACTTTGATCTTATTCTCTCTCTAATTCGTTACGGGAACATAATAGGGTTTTTCAATCCCTTCCTTTTTCCATCAAATTCTCTTGTTTGCTTTTCGTTTTTCAGCCTCATCAGACTATTTATTGTTGGTGTTTGATTGATGATTTTGATTTTTGAACAAATCGATGATCTGTCGTGTCCAAATCACCTAACTTGACTCGTCTTTTATGCAGGATCAAGTGAAAACTGATTGTTTTCCATTGAGTCTGATTTAGTTCTTAGCTTCTGCTTCGATGCCTTCAATCATGTCACCTCAGTGGCAAGATAAGGCTGCTGGTTTCTTTTCTTCCTCCGGTATCTTTCACTAAATCGCTGTGCTTTTTTCTCATTCTTTTTTACTTTGCTTCTGTTTGAATAGGGAAATGTTTCTTGGACACCCAATACCTAGAGAAAGAAAAAATAATAAAGAAAAATGATAGATGTAATAGGTATTTGATGTGACAAAAAGAAAGATAGAGACAAATGAAGAGTGTCTAAAATATTAGGGTGCCCAAATATCACTACTGGTTTGAATAAACTTCTCCATAAACACTTAGAAAATAAGAAAGTAATAGAAGAAAAAATGAATTGAGCTTCTTCCATAAGTTAAATTAGCTTATGTCCAAGTTAAAATTAGATTTTGGAGAAGCTAAATGAGAGAAATTCTATGAATTAGCTTATGCTTAAGCTAATTTTAACTTATGGAGAAGCTTAATTCATTTTATTTTCCTGTAAGTGTTTATTTGGAAATTAATCCAAATATAGCCTTTCTGGTCTCTGTTTGTTCAAATATGAGTTTGATGTAGGGGTGAAGCTTAAAGAAGCCAAGGAATCAGCAGGAACATTTGTTGGCGAGGTCACGAAGGATACAAAGAGTAATGTGGCCGAAGTGGCAGGACGAGTGGGATCGATGGTGAAGAGTCGGTGGGCACTTCTTCAGCAGCCATCCACAAGACATGCTGTGCAGGATCGTTTCATATCAGCTGCTGCTACAACAGGTACCCTCCTGAGGAGAGGCTTCTCAGGGACAAAGGATAAGGTGGTTGTGGGAAAGTCCAAGGTTGAAGAGGTACTGTAATTGAGGAAATTATTTGAGATTGTGATGGATAACTTTTTAGAAAGGGTTAATGCATAATGACTAGGTTTCACTGTTTTATCCATTTTGTTCAAAAATTCTGAAAACAAGAAACAGAATGAGCCCTATGTGGCATTTTTGGAAATAACTAAAAATGAAACGGAAAAAAAAAGCACCGTCTTATTCTGGGGATTTTATTTTATTATTACTTGTAATCCTTTCATTTGGGTAAAGGAAGTGCCTTATCCAAAGTGATTCTGGATTATATAATTCTGTCAGTTGTATGTTGGATAGCCTGTGGTTGGGTTCTAGATTGTTTAAGGATGTTATTCTGGACTTGGTAAATGGATTTTTCAAATTTTCTTTGTTTTTTTTTTGTCAGTTGTATCCTTTTCCTTTTTCTAGGTCTTATCTGCCAGTGACATGCCACAATATCATTCACAATGTATTTCTTGCTGCATCAGTTTGATGCTCATATTCTTTACTTCTCTTTCTGATTTATCATCATCTTCATTTATTTCAGGTTGCAAAAATAACAGCACAAAAAAGTAAGACTATCTTGACAGATATTGAAAGATGGCAAAAGGTAAATGACATTGGCCTAACTTTGATCTATTTTTTACTCTATACACCATTTGCAAAATTCTTACTATAATTTTCTTTTGCAGGGAGTTGCGAGCACTGATTGTAAGTTTCTCAAACTACATGACTGAGAAAAAGAGCAGTATTTTCATACACCACAGTCTTTTGCGGGCTATGTAGAATTACTTCCATTGTTCCTGCTACGTAGAATTCCATTTTGATACTTTTACAGTAACTCCTTTTATTATTAGTTGATTATTAATTTATATAGCAGTGTAGCATTCTTTGTCTGTATGTAGTTTTTTACTTTACATTTAAAATTTGTTGCTTGCCTAATGCCTGTATAATGGTACTTAATTATTTACTTATCTTTACCCCAGTATTTGGAGTTCCTATTGAGGTTACTGCACAAAGGCAAGATTGCAGCAAACCTATTCCTCAGATATTAGTCAAATGTGGAGATTATCTTATAGTTTCAGGTAGCTATTTCTAGAGTAAGGCTCCACGTCCATGGATCAGTTTATGTTTTTTTATACAATAATTTTTTTAAAAGCATTTTGATCCAATAGTAATTTCATTATTTTTATTTTAAGCAGGATTGAACTCGCCAAATCTTTTTAAATCTGAAGGGGATAAAAAGGTTATCCACCAGTTGGTTTCCCTATACAACCAAGGTAATTCAATCATTCTTTCAGTAATGGGTATGTTTGAGTTATTATATTCGGATGATGATATATTTGCTACTATAATTGCATGTTGCAGATTCTACTGCTTCGGTACCAGAAGGCACAAATCCTGTTGATGTAGCAGCTCTTGTAAAATATTATCTTGCTAGCCTTCCTGAGCCACTAACCACATTAGAGCTTTATAATGAGATTAGAAGTGCTCGATCCAGTATATATTCCATGAGAAACATACTCAAGAGGCTTTCCAGTGTAAACTACATGACTCTGGAGTTTATAACAGCACTTCTACTCCGTGTTAGCCAGAAATCACTTCTCAATAAGGTAGGAGACTTCTCTACATGGGCATGTGTGTTTGTTTAGTTGGAGCAGGGATGGGTGGGTGGGAGATTGGGCTTCATATGCCTGGGGAGCACTTATACTTGTTCATTGATTAATTAACCGTGTATGGTGGAGTCTCATGGCACATTTGCTGTGCAAATAGCAGCTTTTGAAACATATATGGAAAAGGAATTGAATCTATGCCTTTTATTTGTTCTGCTATCATCATTATCATTTGAAGTTGTTGATTTCCTTTATGATGCTTAATTTGTGTCCATATATTAAACCTTGTATTTAACTAAAAACTAAAAGGCATTGCTTTTGACCATTGAGGTTTTTGTTGTTTTTTTCTTCATTAGCATTCTATAACTCTCTTTTTATGTTTTCTAAAAAAAAATTTAGACCCCCAACTTACCTTCATATTCTTATTCTGGTTATTCTTTAAGTTTGGTTTTTTATTTTGTTGTTTGATCAATATATTGTCCAATAGTTCACTAGGTAAAATTCACTAAAGAAAATGTTCACTTGGTAAATGGAGCATACTGTTGTCCAATATACTTTTATTGAAATGATAAATTTTATTATTCATAATGGAACAAGAATAATCATCACGTCAACTATCCACATAGTAAAACAAGAAAAGAAAAAAGATCGAATATAAAAAGGAATAATCAGCAAAGTTCTGGAACCCTTTTTTGGCTTTGAATATCTATCAAAGCTTATTGCCTAAAAGCACTACTCCTAGAAATTCATGTATATGGAAAAAAGAGGAGGTCTAGGCTTTCACATTGAACTTTCATCAGACTAGTCAGTCATATTTTGGCTCTTTAGTTTCTATAAGGAAAAGAGGCACTGCAGTGCTTTGTGGGTGTGTGCTTAATCAGCTGGTATGCAGTGTATTTGGCTACAGCAAAACACCAGTCTTTTCACTTTTCAGTTAGTGTACTTTTTATATTCTTTGGTATAAGATTGTTTCCTAACTTATTTTGGGCTTTCTGCTTATGGTTATGTTAGAGTTTTGTTGTATGATTTGGAGAAGGATTAGAGAGCTTAAATATTTATGTTTCTGTACTTCTTGCTTACTTCTTGAAGGATTTCCTGTGGTCAGTTTCTTGTGCTTTTCTCCTTTTCTAATATTTTTTTCTTCTGCAAATATCACTATTTTCTCTTCTTAATCTAAAAGCAGAAAGCAAACACCACTATTTTCGTAGATGCATAACTTGCTTTGTTATAGTTAGCTTCTTTCCTCTGTCTCTGCAATATGATCATTTTCATGCTTGCTATTTTTGGTTTCCCATCACTTGGATCACAATAAGAGCAATGTCATAGTCATTACTTGCTTGTTGCTACATGCAAATTGGATTTGAGTAGCATGCTCATCATTTTTTGTTTTCTCTAGATGGATGCTCGGAGCCTTGCTATGGAAATGGCACCTGTTATTATGTGGCAAAAGGAACGGAGACCTGAATTTTATCATCAATATTGGAATCAGGTGTCAAAAAGTCTTTCCAATAAGACTGTGGATCCAACACCTGGCTCATATACTGCCTGGGACATGCTTGCTGGTAGGCTAAATGATGCTAAAACATGTAAATTTTTTAAGATAACCAAATCGACTTAAATTATTATTTATTATTGATTATGGCCAAAAGGATGATGACCCTGTGGGACATTCCACAAAATCGTACCCTAGTCTGTTTGTCATTGGGGATTTTCTAAGTCAAAATGTTCTACATGCAATAATCTTCACTAAGCATAAACTTTAATATCAGCCATGTGAGGAGAGGATCAATAAAAGGCCTAATAAGAAGAGTTGATCACATGAGAGATAACTAGTTAAATAGGGGATTAAGACCATGGAAAACCCTAGGGGGGCATTTGGTATGCATAGTCTTCTTTTGTTCCTTGGATTTATATTTCTAGGAATCTTGTTTCTTTAAGAATCACGATTTTTGAAAATGTTGTAAATATGTTTGGTATGCCCAAATATTCTTGAGAAGGTTAGACAATGTTTTGTGGGTATCCAAACTTCAAATCTTGGATTCCCACTCCCTCCCTTGGGAATGGTTTGTCGGGAAATATGGTTTAAAAAATAACCAGGAATATTAATTTCCTGAAAATCTTTTTTTAAAAATTCATACCAAACATAGAAATCTAAGATTCACGGGAAACTTAATCTCCCTAGCACACACACCCTGAGAGAAACCATTGAAAATTAATGACCTAAATTTCGTCTGCAGAAATATTAATAATGCAGTTATAGATTTGTAGGATTGTTGCTGATTGGATTCTTTTCTTGTTTCTTTTGCTGCAGATGATGGTGAAGCCACAGATGCATCATCTCCTATTCCTTTGGATGACGGCACACCAGTAGATTTTGGTGCAATTGAGGTTGTTCAGTTGCTCACAGAACATCATAATGCAATTTTCACAGATGCAAATGAGACAGTCTGGAAATGAATTGCTTGATTCCTTTTACTGTATTTATTGGTTGACTTGGAATATTGGACTTGGAGTAAACTTTTTTCCCAATCCGGGCATGAAGATCATTATTAGCAGCTATATTTGAAGTTATCCACAATCATCACGCGCGGAAAGATGTTGGATATTACTGGTCCAGTTTTAGTGATAATCCCTATCTGATTTTCGATGTTTTATGCTTTTAGGGGAGCGACTGTTATACTTCAAAAAGGGGGTAAAAGTAGCGAAAGTATTGTACAGCTATTATGTATTGCTTGCAGAAATTCGCCACGAAGTGTGCTGTGTTGTTGTGGTCTTTCGCTTGGACTGATGATATGTGTGATCTTTGTTTTGTGACCTTTGTCTATAGTTTACGTAGAGTCATATATTCATATTCATATATATAGATAAAGGTCAGTTTGCTACACTGTAGTAGAAATGGATCATATAAATCTTGTCCCTGATTGGGAGAATGCTGCAAAAGGGGTACAACAAAGTCTTTTTTTTTTATCGGCAAATGTTATTAGATAGTTTGTTAGTTTTTGTTATCAAGAGAGATTAAACATGTGATCTTTTCCTTTTTTTTTTTTTTCTTAACCATCTTATAAGGTGGAGTAAGTTTGTTTCAAACTTGGAGATTTATAATTTATTTTACTCTTGGGACCCTACAGTGCCTAATTTTTTGGGGGTCGCACGAGAGGATTTTGTTGAAGGCTATTATGTTTGTATTGCAACTCAATAGGACAGAGAGTATAAAGAAATAGTAAAAAGAAAAGATTCTGTTCATGTGTTGTATAGGTCTAGCCTTTGAGGAACACCGATAGCTTTTATTTGCTATTTGTTTATGGTTGTTAAAAGAAGTATCTACAAAATATAATATGGGAAATACTCAAATGTGCAGGTATTAAGTTCCTCAACTAATTAGATATATTGGGCAATTTCAGGTTTTCCTTGATTAAATCAAGTAACTTGATGCTGATAGGAGATATAAGGTTGGTTTGGTGGATGGAAAGAAAGAAGAATGAAGGGAGAAGGAAAAGAGGAGAGGTTGCAAGTTTGAATTTTTTTACCTTATATTTCTAATAAAACTAACAAACTAATATTTGTCTTTAAAAAAATCAAGTAACGAAGTAAGTTCTGATGAGGACATCAAAGATCAGATCCAAATTCAGAAGAAAGTCCAAGACCCAATACAAGGCATGAGAGGGCTCATGACAAGACATAAAATGACCTAATAAGTTTTACATCATATAGTAGCTAATTTGAGGGCAATTCAATTGCATGAGGGGATCCAACATCTAGAGGTCTGCATGTGTGGGTTACTAGTCACATGTATTGTTTGCTTGGAGTGAGAATAGGAGACAATTATTTACTTAAGCATTTAATAAAAAAGAATGATGATAAATTGCTTGTAACTGGTTTTGAGACCTAAAGCTCAAGCTTAATTATGCCTCACTTAACAATGAAGGCATTTTAGTTATGCTTAGAATTTGAGATTTTATTTTTCTTTTATTTTCTACCAAGTGCAAAAGAATTGATTTTTATAAATCATTTTTGAAGTGAATAGACAAAGGACTTTTGTTGGGTTTGTCTCCACTAGGATTCTTCCTGGAACCATTTCATCTTATCAAGAATTTTTCAATTCTTGTGGCGATCCTAAGGCTTATCAAACATCATTGTCTATGGTACTTATCTTGTTCTTTCTTTCACATTTTCTATTTCTTTGTTTAATTTTCGCAATGCTAATTCTGTAATTATGTCCGAATTTCGTGTTTGCATATATCTCGTTTTACTTAACCTTTTTCAGTGTTTTTGTGCCTAAATTGCGTTTAAGAACGTCCTCTTTCACCTCGTTTTGGAATCATTCCAACCTGAGTTTTGTAGGTTGAGAAACGAATAAAAGTTAACAATATGTTTTTGGATGAATCGGTGTGCAATTTCCATCCTATAATTGATCCCAATTGAAGCAAGGTAAGGGAATTCACATCAAGTTCATATATTATTGGCAAATTGGAAACAGGTAAGTTACAACAATCTAGCACTGACTACATACCAAATGGATGGATGATACTTGTAAAACAGGAGCAAAATGATCACCGGGCATAGCGGTCAAATTAAAAATAAACAGTTCATTGATCTGATGAGGTTGGAATGTGCTCAAAGTATTCAAAAATCTCGCTAGGGAAGTCCTTGAAAAAGCCATTTGAACTTGCACTTTGAGAATTTCCTTCCAATCCGAAAGTTGGCAACCTGGTCCCAAGCTTCTGGCTACTGCTGCATGCACATTGTAAACATTTTTTCTCCTCGAACCCATAAACAAAGTTTGGGTCAAAGGGCTCAGGAACAAGGTCCTGGCACTCTGGGAACAGTGGAAAGTCCAAGAGTGGTTCAGGTTCAGGGAGTAGAGGGAAGTTGTACCCTGATGAAGACTCAAACGATGGAACTGTGTGAAGTGGGGTGGCATCAACCTCAACTGCACTCAGATAATCATTTTCCAACTGTTGATAGTTTGGCTTTATCAAATCTTGTAGGTTGATCATCTCGAACACTAGCGTGTTTCCCATATAGGAAGTAGCGTAAGATAGAATTTCCTCCACCTGATTGGAACTGCATGGTGGAACCTGAAATAGATGTACTCACCAAGTTCATGAATTTGCGATTTTTTTATTAATTAAATCAAGTATTTTTCTTAAAGATATAAAAAAAAACTTACTACAATAAAATTGTTGAGACATCAAAGTTTAAGATAGAACATTTTTCACTTTTCCATTATTTGTAAAAAATAAAAGAAAAAGTAGTTAAAAAAATAGTGGTAGCAATTTTTTTTAAAGAAGTGACAATAACAGTTACATCTTGGAAGTTCATAAAGGGAATAAAAACACAATTATATATATTAAAAGATAATTTAGGAATAAGAAATATGTACATTAAAGGGTAATTACCTTATAAATTATAGATAATAACTATAGATTATAGATGATTGTTGAATGAATATTGGACAACTACAAGACAATGTTTGGTTTTCCCTTTGGAAAGCTCTAAACTTAGGTTTAGAAAGTAAATCCATTTTGATAACATGTTTGATTACCTTCAAAAGTACGTTTGAACATAAAAAATTTACTTGATGCAAACTTAATTTTGTAGAAATAAGATTAAGGTTGTTTTTGCAAATTCAATTTGATCCAGACTTAAGTTTAAAAACTTTAATCCAAACATGTACTTAGTCAAAAGTGTATTTTAAATTTGATTTATCAAAATAAAATGAGTTATCCAATCTTCATCCAATGGTTACAAAATACTAAATCCATTTTCTCCTCTCCCTTATAGGAACCACTTAATTGTAAGGACTCCCCTAAACTCTAGGAGGGTATCAGGTATAAAAAAGAAAATTTTGTGGTATTTCTGTTAGATATTGTTTTCTAGTAAAGGGTATAGAATGTATAGACACTTGCGCTGACACACAATATATCTTGAAGTAAAATTAGGATACTCATGAACCTCACCATTTCTTCCACTTGTTGCACTTGATTAAGATGAGCTTTTCCTTTGTTTTTCTTTGGCTTTGACGCTGGTGGCTTCTGCAACATCCTCTCCAACCTTTTCCTCCTACTGCTCCAGAAGTTTTTCACATCGTTGTCGGTTCTCCCTTGCAAATACGTTGCAATTTTGGCCCATTTGTTCCCATATTGTGCCTGCAATTCTATCACCAACCTTTCCTCCTCTGCTGTAAACTTGCATCCACTACACATTCCAAAATTTCGTTATCAAAATTAAGAAACAATCAAATTTTGTACATTATTAGTAGTATAGTAGTACTACAAACACTAAAACACTCGAAACAGCAACAGTTTTTTTTTTTTCTATGCACAAAAGTTAATTTTGTTAGTATCTTTGACTTTTTTCTTATTTCCTTCTCCCTTAACTATTCAACTAACCTTACTTATATCTCCCTCGGAAAAACATTAGTAAGATCAAATTTGGTATCCTATGTTCGTACAAGGATAACACAACAAATTAACATATGAATGTGAATTAGTTGCACATAATTATATTAAAAAGGTGACAGATAGAATGAATGAAAGCAATGAATTACGTCTTCAAGTTGGGTCTAAGTTTGTTAACCCATCTAAGGCGACAAGATTTTCCTGTTCTGGGCAACAAGCCTTTGGATCGAATGGAGCTCCATTCCCGAGGGCCATATTTGCTGACGTGTCTCAACAGCACCTCATCTTCCTCACTACTCCATGGCCCCTTCTTTATCATCTCTAACTCTCTAATTTCCATGCCTCTTTCCTTCCTTCATTCAACTCATCATTTTCATTTATATACATGTTTGAAATGGATATGGTACTTTTGCTCCTGTGTGCTTTCACTCATGGCTACGTCATGCACCTGCGCACGCGAGGAACGTTACGAAAGTTTTGTTTTCTGATGTTTGTGGCGTGGCAGCAGGTGACATGATTTGGCTTTTGATCTACGTGGACGCAATGCAGAGGATTCTTGCTCCCCACTTTGCGCTTGCGACGGTTTTGACGGTTAGTGGGGAACATGCACAACCCCGCCATTTCTTCTCGTTTGAATCAAGATTTTTTTTAAATTTAAACTATTTAAAAATTTACTGCTAAATGAATATAATATTTTTTAAAAAAATAATAATTATAATGCATTTTAAAAGTTTTTTACACTATTATAATATCATAAATTACCTTGTTAAAAAATATTTTTTAAATAATTACCTTTTTATGGAAATAATTACTTAAAACTATATAACATTTTAACAATTATTTATGTAAAATGTTATATAAAATAAATTTTAATTGATTAATTAATTGTGCTAAAATCTTGATACTGTATATGGAAAACTTTTTTTTTCATTAGTAGAAATCAAAGACTATAATCTTATAATAACTCATTTTATACAATCAATTGATTTTTTATAATTATAACATAATTATAACGTAAATAAAGACAATAAGATCTCTTGTTATACACATTTGTTTAAACCAATGCCCCTTAGTTATGTTGCAACTCCCTACTCTCTTCTAACCAAAACTGTAATTATGCATCAAATAAAGGATAAAACGGGCAAAAAAGTCAACACGAGATATTAAACTAATACAAAGGTAATTGCAGTCTCTGAAATCGTGCTTCACATTCTTTTATTGTTGTTGCTGATGGAGTAACTGCAGGATCTCCTTCATCCGCTGGTAACCACTCACCCTCAAGGCCTCAATTATAGTTCTAACTGTTAGAAAAAAAATACCCAACTCTTCAAACCGTTCTTTTATTCATTCTCATGACACAGAATTCTTTTAGAAACTTTATTCAAGTTTTGATCAAGGGTAACCATTGTGGAACTTAAGGGTGCAATGGAGGCATTGTTCAACCACATGCCTCAGGATTTGTGTTTTTCTCAAGCATATTTATCCGAGGGATTTTATATATTCAAATTCATAATTTGTGTTACCAATAGGTGAAGTCGTTTCTCAAAATGTTGAGGCTTTCATTTTTAAGGTTTTTGTTTTCAAATTTTTTAATTTTCTTTTCTAATTCTTTGTGTGTTACTTCAATGGCTCACAAAATCCAAATAACTGGTTATTATTTGTTTGATTTCTAAAATAAATTTCTTTATGTTGTAGAGAATAACCTTCCATTGATGCATGCCAATTTAAGAGTAAAAAGAAATAGGTTGATACATAAGAATTTTTATTGTAAAACCATTTTTTCTTTCTTTTATAATTTTCCTTTTTCCATTGATATTGGCCGATGACCATTCTTATGTTTGTAGGTCAAATATGTGAGGTGCTCTTATATCTTCATGCAGAGAAGTCCACTGAAGCTTTCGTGGTAGATCATGTAATTTGTCTTCTCAAAGATAATACCAGTAGATTTTCCCATTTCTTTCTTTTACTGATTTCACTATTGTTTGACTAGCATGTTCTTTTAGAAAATATATATGTTCACAGGATCATGAAAATATGTTTACCCAAAGCAATCAATAATTCTCAGCAAAGAAGATTAATTATCCCAAAAGAAAGATTAAACCGATCGACTTCTACGTACAATGCATACACTGATACACATAAATTAAAGACCCAAAACCAAACGGATAAAGGTAAAGAGAATTAATGAGTAATGCTAGTTAGTTTGCATTTTTACCTTCAAATATTTTGTTATCTTTTTTTTCTTCCTCAAACTATTGCTATATTTGTTATATTTTTCTTTTCATTTATTTATCTCCCTCTATTAAAAAAGAGTGACAAAGATAAATAATTTTATGTTTACTTTTTTTACCTATTATTTTCATTTACAGAAATTTAAAACTGTCCAATTTTAAATTTGAAAACCTATCAATTTGTTAATTAAAAAGGCTTATTTTATTTTTTAAAAAAAATACTAATTTTTTTAATCAAACCTTCCATTTTTTAAATTTTATTAATTTGTTAGTTAAGCTCCCAACAAAAGAATTCTTTTTTTTTCTTTTTATTTTTTAATATCCTTTTTAATTAGATCATATATTTTTCATTTGTTATTTTTTAAAATTTCCTTTTTTGAATTTTAAGAAATTACCAATTTGTTAATTAAATCTTCCAATTTTTTGACATTAAAAGCCTAAAAACCTGTTAATTAATTACTCATTTTTAAGAAAATATGTTCCACTTCCTGGGTGTTGGGTGTCAGTATTACAGGAATTTGCAAAATCTAAAACTTAACGAAATTAAACGCACACATAACTTGCAAAATCTAAAACTTTGATATGGATTTAAGACTACATTAATGCTACTTTAAAAGTCGCACTCAAGTTTATTTCAAATTAGTTTACTAGACTTTTGGTCCCTTGTATTATAATTGTGTAATTTTAATTACTCAAATTTCAATTGTGTTAATTGGATCCTTTAAGTATTATAAATATGTAATTTTAGTTCTCATATTTTCAATGTATCAATTAAGTCTTCAAGTATCAAAGTTGATCAATTTTAGTTCATTAAATTTCATAATTATCCAATTAGAACTATTTTTTGAGGATAAAAACAACCCAATTGACACAATTAAAATTTTGAGAACTAAAATGATCAATTTGCTAAACCTGAGAGACCTAATTGTCACAATTAGAACCTAAGAGACAAAAATTGTATAATTGTCATTCTTGATGGACCAAAAGTACAATTAAATCATAGAAAAATAAATTTTAAATATAATTAAAAAATATTTTTGTAATAAATATAATATAAAATATAATTTTAAAAAATTTTAATTTTGTATATTTTAAAACTAGTGTACTTAATTAAATATTAATTTCACAATAATTTATTAATATTTTACTATATTTAATATTAAATGAAGAAATTTAAGCACTAATTAAAATAATTAAAATTGTTTTTTTTATTGATTGAACAATTATTAAAAAGATTGACTTAATTGGATATAAAAAGCCACTAAAACTCATGATTAAATATAAAAGATATGAGGTGGAAAAATTCTATTGATGGAGTGTTTTTTATTAAGAATGTTTACTCGTTAATTTAAAAAGTTGACGTGTCACCTAATATCTCATTATTCAGATTTATATGGAAGTCCAATTATCAGTTCATCAATGGATGTTGGCAAATTTAAGAGGGGGTGGTTAGTTCCCTTTAAATTGGCCTATGTTTGGTTTTCATGATTGATTTACTTTGGCAACAAAGGAATACCAAAGCGTTTAAAGATCAAAATTGGAGCAAGGAGGATATTATGGTCTGGTTACATAAGATGGAGCTGGCTTGGAATCATGCTACCAAGAACCAAGAGGGAATTATCAAGAATAGATCCAACAATATATGTTCAGTTAACAAGTTCACTTGGAGTCCATCCGAAGGAAAACAATTCACTCTCAATTGTGATGGTGCTAGATCTCGAGCAAATGCAGTTATATCATGTGGTGGTCTTTTAAGAAATGATGCAAATGATTCCATGGCGAGCTTCGCCTGTAATCTAAGAGTGAGTTCAGTTATTCAATAAGAGTTATGAGTCATCTTCCATGGTATTCAACTTGCTAGAGAACAACAGATTCTATAAGTAGGATGTCAATCTAACTCAATAGAAGTTATACATCTTATACTTGATGGGTGCAATGAAAATCATGTCTATTTTTAGATCTGTTGAGCTATAAAGAGCATCATTGAGTCTCCAATGGTAGTGTCTTTCAAGCACATTTCCAAAGGATGTAATGCATCAATTGATGCATTTGCTAAACATGTTCTTGGTTTGCCTCGGGAGCTGTGTTTTTTTTTTCATGCAGGCCCCTAGTTTTGCTCTCCCTATTTTGTTGGTGGAGAAATCAACAATCAAAGGGGGTGTATATGTGTTTTCTAGTTTTTTTTGGGTTGTTAAGCCCTTGTAAGTGAGAAAAAAAATATAGAAGATATATAATTATATAAATTAAGAATAAGGTGAAATCTCACATCTAATTGAAGTAGAAAAGTTAAGTACCATATAAGTGAGAAAGACTTATAAATTTAAGTCATAAAATTTTGATTTAAAGCGTGATATAAAGTTTTCTTTATTCATAACTTATTGGTGTAAATCTTTCCGATTTTTACTCCCCTCAATACTCCAACAATCCCTAATTTTATTCTCCCTATTTTGTTGGTGGATAAATCAACAATGGGAGGGGTGTACATGTGTTTTCTAGTTTTTTTTTTAATTTATAATATAAGAGTTAATTAATTGTCAAGCTAATGCTTATGGTATTTAATCAAGAAAAAGATGGATTAACATTCGGATCTTTTTCTTATAACAGAGGAAATCACAATGTCAAATGTTAGAAAATAAATTAAAATAAATAATAAAGTTAGAGGAATAAATGTTGACTTACCTAATTTCCCCCCTTTAATTTAGCGAATCGAATACAGATTTTTCTTTTGGATGTGAATGTCCAGCGGCAACATTTGTGTTGAATAATTTACTTTATTTGTGGTTTGAGGAGTGAGTGAGTGAGTGATGTCTGAGTGTGGCTGTTCCGAGTCAGACCCTTCGTGTGGTTGTTGGTCGAGCAGCAGCAGCAGATCTGTGGCCTCAACTGAACTGAAGCTGTACCGAGCATTCATCTTCTGTGTTCCCATCTTCTTCACTCTCATTCTCCTCTTTCTCTTCTATCTCTTCTACCTCCGACCGCGAACTAGGCTCCATTGGATTTCACACTTTCGCCTTCCCAGCAACAACAACCGCAATAATGCCATCTCCACATTGGGTTTGGGCTTGAACAAAGAACTTAGAGAGATGCTGCCCATTATTGTCTACAAGGAAAGCTTCTCCGTCAAAGATACTCAGTCAGTAATTCATTCATTTTCTTTCCCCTTTTTTAGGATTTTCAACACAACCCCTTCATGCCCAGAAGCTTCAGTAATTGCTGGCCTTACAAGCCACACAACAACTAATAGGATAGGATTTGATATCATCTTAGAATTTGGGTTAGACCCTAATTCAGCTCATGAGATGAGGGTTGTTGCCCATTTATATACCCTAGTTTAGCCATGTCACTAGTAATCAATGTGAGATCTTCAGCACCCCCTTAAGTTGAGGATTGGGCATGGTAGTCCAATCATGGCCCAATTATAGTTTACTTGAAAGGCACACCAACAACCGCTAGGATAGGTCTGATAACATCTTCGAACTTTGGATGGACCTGACTCAACCACAAAAGTTTGTTCATAGGAATGAGATTTTCCCTCTACTTATATACACTGTTTTAGTCATATCACTAATCAATGTCAATGTAGGATGTCAAAAATATTCCCCTCACATCAAAGATAGGACATTTCAAGGATTGTAGGTAGTCCGATATGGGTAGCGTAATAGGCCTAACAACAAACTGCTAGGATAGATTCTGATACCATCTTAGAATCTAGACTTAAGTCTAATTCAACCCAAAAGCTAACTCTTGCATGGGTGAGAATTCTCCCTCACTTATATACACTGTCCTAGTCATATCACTAGTGGGCTCTGATATTCTCAATGTTGTAATAGATTTTAAGTAATCACTTTAGGATAGGACAATGTTGCTGTGTTTTGGAGTTAATGCCAACTAATTTCAGGAAGTGTGTTCAAAAAGATTTCCCAAACACTTGTTTAGAACTTGCTTGTGATGCACTCAGCTTTTGAGCTTCATTTGTTGGACTGGAAAACTGTGTTTTGTTTTTCTTTAGCTTCCTTCATCTACGAGATTCTTTGTTGCAGATGCTCAGTGTGCCTTTTGGACTACCAGGCAGAGGATAGGCTGCAACAAATACCTGCATGTGGCCATACATTTCATATGAGCTGCATTGATCTTTGGCTTGCCACCCATACCACCTGTCCTCTCTGCCGCTTCTCCCTACTAACCACTGCTAAATCTTCAACGCAGGCATCCGATATGCAGGTACATATGAGCAGCTTCAATAATTTTGTCTTGGTCTTTTTTTAAAACTGAATTCGGACTTATACGATGATTTTATGATTACTTAGTTGATAATTGTTGATCAAGGAGTGTTTGCAGGTTACTACTTTGTCATACATGGTTTTGTAATCTTGACCTTTTTTTAGTCCACATGTTCTTCGTTAATAAGAACTCAATACAGTATACCTTTGAATTGAATTCTAAATCTAAAGTGTAAACATCATATATTAATGGATACATTGAATAGAGTAATGCTATATCTTCCTATAAATCGTTCTAATTTTCTATAAAGAAAGTATTAAATAAAAAAGTAAAGACATTCTAATGTGTTGGAAATATGAAAAATATTAAATACTTACCGTATAAAGGCGGTAGGAGGATTAATAGGAAGATATTGTAAAAAGATTAGAATTATTCAATTTTTTAATTGTTTACATTAGATAAGGAGTTATTCTCAATATTTAAAGTTTAAACTTAGTACTGTATCGTTTAGATCACAGATCAATGGTCATGCATGACACATACTGAACTCTAATTGTCACAGAACAATGAAGAAACACAAGCCATGGAATTCTCTGAATCAACATCTCCTAGGGATCTAGAAACCAATGTCTTCCAAAATGTCTCTGGAGAAGTTGCCATCAGCACTCACTGCATTGATGTTGAAGGGCAAAATGTGCAAAACAATCAATAGGAGCATGATGATGCAAAACTCTTTCAGGTAATTTTTTGCTTTCTTATTATTAATTTTTGCTCACTACTCACTAGTGTTTTATGTCGGGGATGTATTTAATGAGGGAAATAGTAAGGAGACCAGTGATCTACACAAGAGAACTAGAGAAGGGGGTGGCAAGAATGAAACCTGGGAACAGTTTCGAGGAACAATAATATTCAATTTATTTAATTATTAATCTTGTAAATGGTTTAATGCCTTTGAAACTGTTGTCTACTTTTCATAAGAGTGATTTTTTTGCTATCTAAAGGGAAATTTGGATATTAAACTTTACATGACATTGGATGAGGAAGCAATCTTCCTTTAGATGACTTTTGGGGGGTTTGTCTGAAGAGCTTGTACAAGACTTATTTTAATAAGCATCATGGAAAAACATATCATTCTTTTTTCTTTTTTACTTTTTTCAATAAGCTTCACAGTCAACCTTGTAATAAGCTCTCATTTTACGAGAGTTTATTGAATAAGTATTTGATTAAGCTGTTTAATAAAACACATCCTAATAAGGTTTCTATCTAGATAAATTTAATGGTATCTTTGCAAACTTTGAATTCCCTCAAATTTTGTTAGACATGTAAAATCATTTATAGTCCTTCACTTAATGGCTTTAACTTTAATGTAATCATAGCCTCTATCGCCAAGTGATCAGCAGTTCAATTCTTTTTGCACACATTCTTCTTCATTTTTTTTTCCAAAGAGACTGAAGAAGTTTAGGGTCTCAAATAGTTATAAAAATGACGCCTTGTTTTTACTTTATTTCCAGTTTTCAAATATTTGGGCAGGAAACAATGAATTATTTTATATTGGTCTGTGTCTTTAAAATAGGAAATGGAGTGAAAATATATATGAAGTGATATTTTTAAAATTATCTAGAAAAAAGTAGTTTCTCAATTCAAACAGGCTCTAAGTTTCAGCATGAGGTGGAGTAAACCTGCGTGCGATCCAACATTCTAAGCTAAAGCCCAAAAGTTTCTAGCATGTGATGTGTTAAAGACAAAACCATTCATAAGCTTCCACCTAACAATTTAAGATTTTTGAGAAAGTCGGGCTTTGATATTTTCTAAGATTGTTTTGAAATATTTTCCTTTTATAAATCTCTATTTAAGGTAAAGCAAAAGATTATTAGGTTCTCTCTTATAATTATTACCCTTTTTATTTGTCTGTCTTTGGATCATTCATGAAACTTGAAAAGGATCATTACTTGATTGGTAAAACTCACATTGAGCAGGTGTATCAAGTTGATAATCAATTCTACTATCAAAATGATGAAATCCAGATATATTGACAAACTTATCCCTTCCAACTCAGTTGAATGAAGCCTCCAGAGTGTGCGCAGCAACTGCACAGATTGATACTTCGGCAAGAAATGTCTTCATTCGGGGAACTACAGCTTTGATGGTACATTTGAATTGACTCATCATTATTGTAACTTATGGTACCCTGAATGTGTCTTTTAAGCATTCTAATTTTGGTTAATGTACCTAAGATAGTTTACATCACAAGTGAAAAGTATTTTATATATTGCTGGTTTTTCTTCTTTTTTTTCCTGCGTTTTTTCGTTAAAAATGCAAAGGGTTTGGTTTTGGATTTAGATCCTGTCTTATCCATTTTGTCGTTCCCACTAATGAATAGCATTTTTGATGCATGCATACTTCAAAATTGGCAACGTGTACATATCTTACCCTTACTAGATAATGCTAAACGTATTACATTCTAACTTCTTGTATATGCCTTTTCATTCGATAGAGATGAAACTATTATTCTAACATGAATATATCATTTTATTTAAATTTGGCTACGATGATTGTTTTTTAACAAATTTTGTGAGATTAAAGACTGGTAATAATATATTGTGAGAAAATAGATGATGCATCGATAAAAATAAAAAAATAATATATGGAGTCGGTGCTTCATGGATAGAACTTCTGTTATCTTTCTTTCAACCCCTTCTATTGTCTTTCACACATTTTTGTTTTTGATTTTATGGAAGGATTTCACGTTTCGAATGATAAACCTTGAAAGGAAATTCAAGTATTCGTTTTCATGAGCGATATCGCGTTATCAGTGAGTGGTTAATGATTGTAAAAAGTTCTATAGCATAGGTATATTTGGAGTATAAAATGAATTTTGTGGGTTACTATTACTTTATTGAGAGATGAAATATTGTGTGACAAACAGTTGTAAGATATTCTCTTTAAATATTTATAGAAAAATAAAAAATAAATAAATTTCTCTAAATTAAAATTACATTGTGCATAAGTTAAAATAAGTTTTAAGAAAAGTTAATATAAAAGAGTTTCTAAATTAGCTTATATATAATGATAAAAAAAAACTTATACATAAACTAATTTTAGTTTATGAACTTATTTTCTTTTTTATTTATTTTTCTTATAAATATTTATAGAGAAATTTATTTAAATAAAACCTAAAAAAATTCTTTAAGCAAAGTAACATATAGAAATATAGATACTTCGTACTACTAGCTAGGATGGTCACAAAAAAATAAAGTAACATGTGTAACTATGTATGAAGAACTTTGTGGGTGCCTTGTGACAACTAAAATCAAACAAGTGATATAATAATTTATTTATGAAATTACTATATCACACATTTATTTATATAATTTTGATTATTAATTGATTATCATATTAGTTTCTTTACTCCATCTGGTCTTATTTTCTAAATGGCGTTATTTTATAAATTTATGAGTTCATATATATATATATATATAATTTGTTATTTTTGTCTCACATGTTTTTCTATGCAAATTTGAGTTTTCATTCTGAAAAATGAGATTATTTTTATATTTTTTTTCATTTTATTTCATACATTTCTCATTTTATGATATATGTTTCATAAATTTTTATATTAAATCAAATGAATATTTTTCATTAATTACCTTATCATAGAAGACTTCAAATATAATTTTTAAAAAAACTTTTTTGATCAATGTTGAAATTTCTTCCAACAGCTCACAACGAATTATATATAAAATGTAGATTACGGCAATGCATATATGTTCTTTTGTCAATACATGTATGTCATATTCATGTTAATATTATGTTGCTGCTGATGAACACAAATATTATTAGATTCAGTTACATCCTCCATTTCAATTCTGATACTAGCTAGAGGCAGAGAATGAGTGTCAATAGGCACAATTTTAAATGAATTATTGCTGTGGCTAGCTGTGTCCTCCCAAAGCCTTGTACAGTTGTACTATACTGCGTTTCACTCTCATTAATCACTCCTCGTAATCAAAGGTCAAAATAAAGGTCTTTTCCTTTTCAAGTTCAAAATTCAGATGTGTGCAATGACGTGCTTGCGGTGGAATCTTTGAAGCGAAAGAGCAACTATGGTTGCCTTTTAGAATGTCGTATGTATGCTGTCTTTTGGAGTCAGTCAAGAGTTTAGATTCAGTTTGTCCTAGACATGGAGTCGGTAATTAAGCACGTGAGTTTTGACGCAACCTAACCTTAATTTGGATCACATAAAACTGATCCCAAAATCCCAAAATCGTACGTATTCGAGAACTCAAAAAAAGAAAGATGATGAAAATGGAAAAGATATAAGACAAAATTAATCAGTTCTTAACACATTAATTAAGGAACTAAAAAAAAGAAATATTTTTATTAAATACATAAAATTGTGTTGTTTATAATTTTTTTAATAATTTTCATAATAAACATTTTCTTTTCTTAATGATCAAGAAATAAAGATAAAAAAATGAAGATGCTCCAGCTAATACTTAATTTATGAGTCAACGAAGACTCACCACAAAGATCATCAATCTTTGATGAGAATCAAAAGTTTCCTTTCAAAAACCAAGACGGACTCTAGTCTCTCTCTTAAGAAAAGTTTAATTTAATCTTCAATTAATGTCAAGAGGGAAGTAGATCTAAGCTATTTAATTATAGTCTTGGCTCTAATTAAAAGGTCTAAAAATGTTTAAGTGCGTCTGGACCTTACTAAAACGCATCTTATAATATTATTTCTTGTTGTTTCATATTTCTTTAGGCAATTCACAAAAAAAAAAAAAAAATTAGGCACTTGTGACTTCTTTTTTGGGTTGAACTCTTATTTAGTACGTACATGAGTGGAAGTAGATACAACGTAGATCATTTGCTGTGTCATATATATTATAGTAGTAATTGAAACTTAAATTTCGGGAATAGACTGGAAGCTATAATTTTCTCATACAATCCAATTGGTGGCTTTTGTAACTCTACCTATTCTAGCTAAGGTTTACAGTGCCAGCAGGCAGCATCGCATTATATTACAAACTTTACTACAAGATGTAAGCTGTAAAAGTTTTATGAAAGTCGGTGTTGTGCTGTACACTTACAGATCGATGTGACCAACTAAGGTAATCTAGAAAAAGGTACCTTAAATTTAAATTTAGCCAAAGGAAACATTTGATAAAAGGTATCGAGCAGGAGCAGGGAGCACGTGTTGGAGTGGAGCAAAATAAGTCTAAGTGATAATAACCGAAATATTATGAAAAATATTTGTTCTTTGCTATCTAACACTTAAAAAGAGAAAAAAATATTAATTATCCGTACTGAATTTCGAGAAGATCTGATCAAGTTGTGTTGAAATAGGAAGAAGTACTTGTAAAAGGAATTCCGACAGCAAATCAATGATACTTTGAGGTGTTTCTGTGTGGGATCGGAGAAAATGTACTTGGAAATCTCCTCTCTAAGTCTATGTATACATGTCCAATGTCGTGGGAGTCAGGTAATGTTCAGAATCACGTTTGCTAATTGCTTCTCTATGCGTTGTGGTTGAGTTTGTGGGTGGTAATTGAGGATTGCCGTAATCTGAGCAAGTGGGAGACCCCATGAGCCAAGTACCTGTCCAGCTTTACGGATCATACAGTAATTAATGGAAAGAGAAATTTATGATGCCATAAAATGAAAAAAATAAAAAATAATTTATATATCATTATTTGCTATGAAAGCGATCCTGATAGAGTGAGTTATGGGAATTGGGAAGAGACACCCACTCTCGTACAAGTTAGATGCGGACTAGTAGATAAAGAAAGAAAGGAATTACTCGCCGTTCATAATAATGTTTCAGAAAGTGCACCCCACCCACGTGCCGTGAATTCAATTTGAGAAAACAATTAAACAAGTCACTTTCGATACAAACAATAAAACATAGGCAGCAGAAAAAGAGAAGACGACACGGACGAGCGTGAAACATTGTACATTTCGACAATCATATTTTTCAGCTTTCTTGTTCACTTTTTGAAAGATTGATGTACAATCCGACAACTTCCCTCTCCACGTTGCATTATTTTTTAAAAACATGATAATATATATATATATATATATATATATATATATCCTCGAGGTTACAAAGTCTTTTATTTACTTTACACTTTTGATCAAGATATGTTGAATTCAGAACTCCTTTACTATATGATAGGGGAGAGAACATAGAGCCTTGTTTGGACGACAAGGTACCTCCTAAAATTGAGAGATTGAGTGTAATTTCTTCCTTACATTTCTATTTCTTGTAACCTTATTTATATATTTCTAGTAACAGAATTCATAACAAATTCTGCTAACAAAATATCCTATCAATTACTATTTCTGAAATATCCTAATAGTTATAGCTTCTAGAATATTATCATAGACGGTAATGGTTGCACATGGCCTTGCTTCAGGTTGTGACATAGTCTTTCAAGCAATTGGGACGCTAAGTGTTCTTGTTGGGCCAGGCTGTGTGGGTGTTGCTAGTAATACCTCCCCTCTCGAAATCCACCTTGTCCTCAAGGTGGTAATGGGCCTTCAAGTCGTCACATGCTTCCCACGTAGAGTCTTTAGGGGCCTAACCCACCCACTGAACCAAGACCAATTTGGTGGTTGGATGGGTTGACTCATCCAGCTTAGAGTCTAAGATGGATAATGGAGTCAAAACAGACTGATTGTCGATGACCTCTAATGGTAGCTGCTTTGGATCCGCTATCGGAATGGGGTCGTGGTGGGGGCGAAGAAGGGAGCAATGAAACACGGGGTGAAGCTTAGCACCTGCCAGTAATTGTAATCGATAGACTACGACTCCAATCTTCTCCATAATCGGAAAGGGGCCAAAGAATCGTTTAGACAATTTGGGATGAGCAGAGCCGGTAACAGAGCGTTAACGCCGTGGGCGGAGCTTGACATAAATCCACTGACCAATATCATAGTTGACATCACGCCGGTGGGCATCGGCCTATTGTTTCATAGCCTGCTGTGCCTTGGTTAAGCGTCGTTGCAAGGAATCATGGATGTCCTGTCGTGAAGTCAAGAGAGAATCAACAGCTTCATTAACAGCTTCATTGTTGGAAGCTCCCAGAATGTAATGAGGAAATGTCGGCGGAGCTTTGCCGTAAATGACCTCATAAGGAGTGAGGCCCGTGTCGGAGTGCACTGACGTGTTGTAGGACCATTCAGCCATAGCCAAAAACTTGAACCAATCAGCAGGGTGAGAGCTAACGAAAGAACGCAGATATTGCTCCAGGACGCGATTCATGACCTTGGTTTGTCCATCCGTTTGGGGATGGTAGGCAGTGCTCATGCGTAGGCGCGTGTCACAAAGCCGAATAGTTCCTGCCAGAAGGAGTTGACAAAGATGGGGTCACGGTCCGACGATAAGCTCCGAGGAAGACCATGGTGCTTACAAACCATGTCGAGGAATAACACTGCGACCCGATAAGCCGTGAAATTGGTCGAGAGAGCTCCAAAATGGACCCCCTTTGAAAAAACGATCTACCACGACTAAGATCACTGTAAAACCATGGGAGCACGACAGGTGAGTGATGAAATTCAGCGAAAGATCTTCCCAAACGCCGAAAGGAATGAGTATGGGTTGCAGGAGGCCATTCGATCATGTCGTGGGTGTCTTGGACTGTTGATAGGTGACACAGTTGCGGACAAAGCGCTTGACATCCTGACAGAGAGTGGTCCAATAAAAATTGGAGCTGACACGGTGGGTAGTTTTCGCAACCCCCAAATGTCCTCCGAGGGGAGTTGAGTGGAATTCGGTGATCAGTGACTCGATGAAGGGGTTGTCGGAGTTTAACCATATGCGTCCTTGGAAAAACAACAAACCGTTAGAGATTGTAAAATCGGTGTGGTCTGCTGGGTGAGCTTTAACTCGGGTCATCTGAGTACAAAATTCTGAGTTGTCCCTCAAAGTTTGTTGGAGCTAGTCCATGAATACGAAATTGGGGATGGACAGGAGGAGGCAATGGCCTTCAGGTGGGTGTGTGACGCGGGATAGAGCATCAGCCACAACATTTGATGCGCCAGCTTTATACTGAATAGTATACTCATAACCAAGCAGTTTGGACAGGTAATGTTGTTGCTCCGTGGTCTGGATGACCTGAGACAGAAGGTCCTTCAAGCTCTTATGATCGATGAGGATGGTGAATGGATGGCCCAGTAAATACTGGCGCCATTTGTGGACCGCTGTGTCGATAGCGTGTAACTCCCTGACATACGTCAAGGAGCGAAGTAGTCATGAACCAAATGGTTTGCTAAAAAACGCTAAAGGATGACCCTGTTGGAGCATGACGACCCTCATTGCCATGCCGGAAGCATCAGTTTCTATCACGAAGGGAAGCTCAAAGTCAGGCAAGGCCAGCACCGAAGCTTGAGTCATTGCTGTTTTCAATTTCTCAAAGGCCGATTGGGACTCAGGGGACCAAGCGAAGGCATTTTTGCACAATAGAGTCGTTAAGGGGGAAGCGATTGTTGCGTAGCCCTGGATAAATTTACGGTAGAACCCCGTAATGCCAAGGAACGCTCTGAGATCCTTGGGAGTGGTTGGTGTTGACCAAGCCACCATAACCTGAATCTTTGCTGGGTCAGGCTCAACTCCTTTCTCTGAAATGATGTGTCCCAGGTATTCAAGCCTCCTTTGAGCAAAAGAACACTTGGATCATTTAAGATAGAATTGGCCCTTGAGCAAAGCTTGAAAGACGAGTTCCAAGTGAGTCACGTGTGCCTGCAGGGAGTCGTTATAGACCAATATGTCATAAAAAAACAACAGCGAAGCGATGGAGGAATGGTTGAAGCAGGGAGTTCATCGTTGCTTGAAACGTTGATGGGGTGTTACAGAGACCGAACGACATCACACGGTACTCATAATGACCCTGGTGAGTCCTAAAGGCCGTCTTCAGTATATCCTCTGGTGCCATGAGTATCTGGTGCAATCCCTGTTGCAAATCCAGCTTCGAGTACCAAGATGCATGGCCCAAATCATCCAATAACTCATCGATTGTGGGCATTGGAAAACGGTTGTGGATAGTGGCAGTGTTGAGTGCTCGATAGTCGACGCACATGCGCCAGCTGCCGTCCTTCTTTTTGACCAAAAGAATAGGCGACGAGAAGGGACTTCAGCTAGCTTGGATCAGTCCTGCAAAGAGCAATTCAGCCACCTGTTTTTTGATTTCTACCTTTTTGAAATACGAGTACCGGTAAGGCCACACATTAATGGGTTCGGTGTGGGGGCGAAGGGTGATGTGGTGGGTGATGGAATGGGACGGGGGAAGGCCATGGGCTGACTGAAAGAGGGAATTGTAGTTGGTGAGCAGAGTGTCAATGGCAGGGATGGTGGGTGTTTGAGGTGGGGGTGGGTCGGGTTCAGGGGCGGGTAAGATCCTAAGTTGGAATAAGGCCGAGGTGGAATTGGTCTAGAGGAGATGTTTGACTTGGGTGGTTGAGACCAAGGTTGGGCCATTGTTGGCGTCAGCGTGAAGTTCAACAGGTTGGCCCAAATGGTGGAACTTCATAATGAGGGAGGCATAATCAATGGTTATGGGCCCAAGAAGCTTAAGCCACTGAATGCCCAAAACGATGCCACAAATGGGTAATAGGTGAAAGGTTAGGGTAAATGGGTGGGATTGAAGGGAGATGGTTGTATCGGGGTAGAGGAGGGTACAGTCGAGGATGACGTCGTTACCTACCAGAACGCGAAGGGGGGATGTGGTTGTGGTGGGGAGACGAAGGAAATTGGCGAGGCGGGGTTGCAAGAAGTTGTGAGTACTGCCACTGTCGATGAGGACAGTGACTTGGGTGTGGTTGATGTAGCCAAAGAGGCGGAAGGTCTCAGGGGTAGGGAGGTCGGACAAGGTGTTGAGACTGATATGAGGGTGGGAGATGGTAGGTCTAGGTCTGAGATGGGGTTGGGGTCTGAGGGAATGGCAAGGTCAATGGTTGTGGGATCAGAGGGGTTTTCGGGGTTCTTGGGGTTCGCGATGAACAATAGGACGCGCCCCTTGCAACAATGGGTGGCACTCCACTTGTCGTCGCAATTGTAGAAGAGGTCGCGTTCGCGGCAGAAGGCGATTTCGGTTGGTGTGCGCTGGATGAAGGGTGGTTTAGGTCGAGGAGATGGGGAAGGTGAGGGAATAGGGGTAGGAGAGTGTAGGGGGACCTGTGGGGCTTGGGAAGTAGTGTGGAGGGGAACAAGAGGATGAGAGTGTGTGGTACGGCGGCGATCGTGCAGCTTGTCCTCTTGCAATTTCGCAAGGGCCACAGCTTCCGGCAAGGAAATGGGTTGGAGGGCCAAGACTTCGCGGCGAATTTCCGGCACTAGGCCGGAGACAAAGCAGCTTAAGAGGAATGGATGAGGGAGTCCGAAAATCCGATTCATGAGGCACTCAAACTCTGTCAAATATTCGTTCACAGAGCCGGTTTGGGCCAGCTTGAACAAGGCACCCTTGGGATCGTCATAGTACGTGGGTGTGAAGCGCGACTCCAAAGCCTAAAGGAAGCCGAACCAGGATGTGATGAAACCATTTCTGAACATCCATTGGTACCAACTGAGCGTGGCACCGTCCAGGTAGAAAGAAGCTAAGGTAATGTGCTCCTCTTCTGGTGTGCCCTGATACTCAAACAGTTGCGTGATTTTGAAAATCCATCCCATGGGGTCGGATCCATCGAAATGCGGAACGTCTAATTTGACAGGTGCTCGTGGTGCAGGTGAATAGTTGGAGGAAGGCACAGGACTGGAACTCCCTTGGTGGTTGAGGCGATCTAAGATGGAATCGACCTTGCTGGCTAGCTCGGCGTGGTGGAGAGACAAACGAGAGATGGCTTCCTCAAGTTTGTCCGTGGTGGTCTTACGGGTGTGGTGGTCAGATCAGTTGATAGGGGAGGGAACAGAGAGCCTTGTTTTGAGGACAAGGTACCTCCTAAATTGAGAGATTGAGTGTAATTTCTTTCTTGCATTTCTATTCCTTGCAACCTTATTTATACATTTCTAGTAACAGAATTCATAACAAATTCTGATAACAAACTCTAAGAACAAAATATCCAATTAATTACTATTTCTGGAATATCCTAATATTCGTAGCTTCTAGAATATTATCATAGACTGTAATGGTTGCATGCTTGTGGCTGAGGGCCTTGCTTTAGGTTGTGACATAGTCTTTCAAGTAATTGGGACGCTGAGTGTTCCTGTTGGGCCTGGCTGTGTGGGTGTTGCTAGCACTATATACTATAAATAAATGTGAATCGTGTCTAACGAGAGATATAAAAATAGACACATTACGGATTTCCTGCCATAGTTTTTTATCAACCTGAGTGCTGATAATGATAGCCAAGTTGGCAATCACATTTTTTTTACTCGTCATTCAAATTAACTACGCGTTCCCAACTGTTGATTAATTTAATATTGAGTTTACTGAACATAATAAAAAATATATAGTATATAGCTAAGCTTGGCTCGCTGCCATAAAACTTGGGGTCAAAGTATAACATAGCTAACCTGACAGTAGTAGTGACTACATATGATTATATAGACCCATTCTGGCTTAAGTTATTAGAGAGGCTGAAAAAGAAATGGAAGATTCAGTTCCAATTTTAAGAAACTCTGATTGTATTGTGCAGGAAAAGTTGATTCCCTCATGGGATGAAGCGATAGAGAATGGTTTGCGAGAATTGGGGTGGTCGGGGATGGCGCAATGCATCCTTGTGTCCATTGCTATGTGCTTTGATGCACAGCAGTCCTTCATGGCAATCTACTCCGACGACTACCCAACATGGCACTGCACAGAGACAGCATGCACCTCATCACGTTCTGACATATGCAAGCTTCCAAAGTCCTCTTGGGCATGGGATGGACCCTCTTCTAAGACAATCATATCACAGTTTGGCCTTGAATGTGCAGGCAGCTTCATCACAGGTTTACCTCAATCTTCTTTCTTCGCCGGTTGCCTTATCGGTTCCTTTCTTCTTGCCTCCTTGGCTGATACATCTCTTGGAAGAAAGAACCTCCTCTTGCTGTCTTGTTTATCAATGTCCATATCTTCTATCTTCATTGTCTTCTCCACCAATGTTTGGATCTACTCCGCCTTTAAATTCCTCATCGGGTTTTGGCGTTCATCCATCGGAACATGTGTTCTGGTGTTGCTGACTGAGAAAGTGAGCACTGAGTGGAGGTTCACAGTGGGAATTGTCGAATATTTCTGCTTCACATTGGGGTATATGATCTTGCCTGGAATAGCTTATATAAACAAGAATTCTTCATGGAAAACTCTCTATGTGTGGACATCCATTCCTGCCATTTTTTACTCTATCATTGCTTACCTTTTTGTTACCGAGTCTCCAAGGTGGCTTCTCATGCAAGGTCGAGAGCAAGAAGCCATGGCAATGCTTAACGGAGTTTCTTCAGTAGAAAATGGTGCTAATTTAACTGCTAGCCTGCTGAAAGTTCCTGCTGCTAAACAAAAGTCTTCAATTTTCCAACTTTACTCATCAATAGCAGAGTTGTTTGAGAGAAGTTGGGCTCTTAAACGGATGGTGGCCATTATGGTGCTTGGTCTTGGGATTGGAATGGTGTATTTTGGCATGCCTTTGGCCGTCGGGAACTTAGGATTTGACATTTACTTGGCAGTTGTGCTTAATGCCTTGATGGAAATACCTTCTTGTGTAGTCACCTACTTCTTGGAAAACTACAGAAGAAAGCCATCTATTCTTGCATTTTCAGTAGCAAGTGGGATATGCTGTGTATTGTGTGTGGTCGTAGGCAGTGGGCAGCAGGTAGCTAAGGTGGGGATATCATTGGTAGCCTTTTTTAGTGCTGTCACGGCTTATAATGTGTTTCTCATTTACATTATAGAGTTGTTTCCCACCAGCGTAAGGAACACCACAACCTCATTGGTGAGGCAAGCAACTGTATTTGGTAACATATTCATCCCATTTTTGATATCTGCAGGAAGGAAAAATGATATTTTCTCCTATGGCGTATTTGGAGTAGTTATAATATCATCCTGTTTGACTTTAGTCTGTTTGCCAGAGACCACAGGAATAGCACTTTGTGATACCATGGATCAACAAGAGAAAAAGCACAGCTTATCTGTGTAAAATGTGTAACAGGGCTCGGAAAGAAATTTTCTTGATTTTGTCAACAAGAGAAAAAGAACAACACATCTGGGTAAAATGCATAACTGGGTCAGTTTATGATGCTTTTGTAGGTTCGCTGTGTTTGCCACATCGGTAGGAAATGTTCTTTATGTTGTCTCGATTATGAAGTGAAAATATCTAAGCAATGCTATAAATGACGGACTCCGTTCTTGAAATTTTCATGTAGTTTTGTATCATTTAAGTTAATTTATGTAATGTCCAATCAACCTCATATGACTTTTGTTGATTAGCAAGTTATCATTTGTGCACTCTCCATGACATCTACATTTGGCTATTATTCCCCGCAGCCGCATCATGTGATATCTACCAGGTTCTCTATGTCATAGTATATTTTTCATGCCCGATCTCCTATGCATTTCTTGCTTTTAGTGATGCTGATTGTACTAGTTCTCTATAGTATTCATTGGTGCATATTTCCTGTAGACTCTGATATCATGTAAAAACATAAATTGTCTACAAAATCCAAATCCTGTAGTGAGTCTGAATATTGTGCAATGTCATTGTTGATTGAATTTGGCTTTCCTCAAACTGTTCCCGTTCCTCTACATGAAGATAACACAAATGTCATTCAAATAGCTACTCATCTAATATCTACCATGGTACCAGCATATTGAAGTGAATTATCACTATATTTGTCAAGTTGTAGATACTACTTGGGTCATTTATCTTTCACATGTTTCCAAATTCCACAGCTTTGCAAATGGCTGATATGTCTACCAATTCTCTCCCTAGACAACTTCATCAGTTTCTTGTTCACAAATTGATGCTTCTTGATCAACCAACATGAATTTGAGGGGGGATGTTACCATATAAAACTCATATATAAAACGGAAATGTTTTCCACTCGACCATCCTAATAGAGGAAAATTATGGTAACCACACAATTCTTAATAATTCTTTCAGAATAACAAATTAACAACCAACCTTAAACTCATTTTCTCTGTACTGTATATCCTCAATAGCCAGTTATATCTAGAGACAAAAAAGAAATAATAGTAAGAAGCAAATAAAGTATACAGAAAGTATAAACATATTAGCATATTATAAATCTAAATCTTCCCATTCATATTATACTGAATTTTAGTTTCTAGAATGAATGAAACGTTTCATTATATGCTTTAAAAAAAATTACACAGACCAAAAATAACTTAACAACCATAAACTTGAGTTATTTATACTTCACAACCTAAAAATGATGCAGATAAGTGACCTTGTTGTTCTCTGTAAGAACCTTGGCTTTCAGAGCAAGAATCCCATCAAGCCTTGCTTTAGCATTATCCAATTTAATGATTAAATCCTTCCTTACATCACTCCCCTGTCAAACAAAGATAAATTACCAGATTCCAACTTCATGTAATATGCATTGATGAAAGAAGTAGTCTACCATGCTATCCATTACAAGGTTATCATTTGCACCAGCCTTCCCTGCAAGTTAAAATTATGAAAATAAAGTTAGGATATCAAATTTAGTTTTACAAAAGGGATTATAAAATGTCTGCAAGTTTAATAGAAAAAAAATAGAAAACGGACTTTTGATTCAGTGTTCAGCCTTGACAAAGCCAAGGTATCCCACTCATTACTGATTTTGTTACAGTGAGCATTTACGGGGTGATTTTAGTTTAACTCAGAAGGCTGAGTCAAATACCACTGGTTCTCAATTTGAGAAATTAAATCAAGCCATGCTATCTTATGGAACCAGTCCAACAATGCGACAGACAGTCATAACTCAAATGCCTTAAAATACATAAACATTGTAATGATCTTGAATCTTGATCACTCATTGCTATTAAATTCATGATAAGTTATTTGAACATGTTTATTACTCTCTCTTTTTAATTTAGCTTTGATAAATGGAAGCAAAGAAATAGATCCTCCTGAAATCGTTGGCAGAGTTTAAGAGTCATTTTGCATAAGACTGTGTGTAAAACATCACACTAAAGTTTAGAGCCATGCCTTCAACTTTACTTTTTTGCCCAACAGCCTTTCCGGTGACCTGCATAAATTCAAAATGGAAGTGACAAAGAGAGACTTCTCACAAAAGTAGATAAATTAAACAAATAAAACCTGAGAATCGGAGGAAATTTTCTTTGCTTTATTCTTCCTTTTAGTCAATAATTTATTGGACAAAGTTATATTATTTCCTAATAAATAAGTAACCTCAAGAAGTTTGCTCAAACGCGTACCAAGGAATCAAGGACTCTAATTTTCAGAGGAACTGAAGGATATATATGGGTATTCCTGATAAACTGTTTAAAGTTATTTGCACGAATAACAAAAAGGCATACCAAATCATGCTTTTTCAGTTCCCTGTTAATCTTCTTAGTATTGACCCATTGGTACCAAAGATTTCTTTTCAGTACAAAGTTGCAACAAACTGAATGAAAGAACTCGCATGAAAAATGAAAGCAGAGCTGGTAACAGGATAAAATTAACGGGACAAGGATGCTGGAAAATAGATTTACTCAGTGAATTAAATGTAACTCCTCCAAATTAAGAATATAAGTAAAAAGAAACTAATATCATCGGAATCAAAAGAATCATAGGAAATAAAATCTGAACTAAATAAATAATATTTTTGGGATGATTTCATTAAGGAAAATGCTAATCAGTGCCTTGATGAATTAAAAATGGAAAGTTTTCTATAGGAAGTGTAGCAGTGAATTCTCCCGTGATTTCCAATGCAACTTCAACATAATATTTAATTTAAAAAAAAATATTTCCACACTTTTCCGCACCCTAGAACCTCAAACACCCAAATAGCACTCAATATTTATACTAGCTTCTTGTCTTGTTCAGGGGTGCAATTTTGAGTAAGATAAACCATTCTTCCATGCAGAACATGTATGTATTTCAAATGAAACTATTTCCCAAACATAATAGTCCTCTGATGTCAACATTTGTTGCTAATTGTTCTCTTGATCGCAGATATTACTTCATGCATTGAGCCTGCGCTCCAAAGGTCGCACACCAATAAAACCAAGAAGAAGAATGAAAGCGAACCTGTTGCTTCTGTAATTTGGCATTCATGTCCTCTGCAACCTTGCTATAGTAGGCTCTGAAAGAGTAAAACAAATTAGATGAATACCCATCAAATGTGTAAGATCATTCCCCCAGTATCTTCAGTTACCTCTTCTCTGAAAGTTTGGCAGATAACCCAACTCTCTCTTGCTGAATAAGATCCAAAGTCTGTTGTAGAGCATCAAGGACAACAACACAGCTCAAGGCATCAGATAAAGAGCGTGTCAAAACAAGCAACAAGGTCAAAATTCTTCATAACAAATCCTAAAGCCCCATATAGATTTATCAAGTTTTCACATCACATCCCCACATTAACTCTAGACTTTATCTGGAAAGCACGACTTTTAATTTAAATTAATTTTACTTTATGAGGAATGTTAGGGTTAGGGTCACACTCTCAAACACACTCTCTTAAACACATTCTCACCGTTACATCGATGAGAGATGTGACCGTAAGCATTCCTCTTACTTTATCGTTGTAAGTATACATTTCTGGCTACCAAATTTGAGTTTTGTGTACCAAGTTAATGAGTGTAAGTGTAACAGCATATCACTTAACATGTAGATGAAATACGGAAATTTATGCAGGCATTATATTTATCACTTAAAGTATAATAATAACATTGAACATATCACGCTTTCCACTTGAGCAGGACCATTGACCACAACGGAGAAAAGACTAAAGAGGTAGCTCAATTATAAAAAATAAAAAATAAAAAATAGAACGCATTCACATTTAAGCTCCAGTGGTCGGTTTGAAATTGCAGATTCAGTTCACAATTTATAAATAAGAGTAAATAATGTATGTAATGACACTGAAAAAAAATTATTCTATCATTCAATCACAAATCCTCGGCGGGTGTACATACTTTTATTAAATTATAAACATATTTATACTTAATCATTACACGCTTAAACATATCATCAATGGTTTTTTATTGCTGAAAAAGTGCAAAGAAATTAAAATCTATAAATAAAGTAATGGTGAGGTGAGTGAGTGCTCCGAAATGGAAGAAAACGATATGAAAACTGAAATGCTAGAGCTGACCGAAGTGGATGTCGTTTTCCAAAGTGCGTATGTTGGTCAATTGCGTTTCCTCTTCGGCCGAAATCTTTGCCGCTTCATCCTCCACATTTGAATTCAATTTCAGTTTTCAATTTTCATTTTCAGATCGATTAAAAAATTTAACAAGGTGGCTGTGAGTGGATTCGCAAGTACCGTTCATTTGAGAGCTCAGAGAACACGAAATTCGAGTTTGTCAACCGTTTATATAAAGCGTTTTGGAGGGAAAGGGTGTTTATATATCCACCTTCCCTTTTCCATTCTGTTGTTCGGCGTCAGTGTTACACTTATCAATTTATTGTATATTTGGATTAAATTATTTAATGAAAATCAGTTTTATTTTATTTTTTAACACATTTATTTACATAAATTATGAAATTAATCATCAAATTAAAAATGATAGTTAGTGAAAACTTTTTTCATGATAACAATTGTAAAATTCCAAACTCACTTTTCAAGTATAGCTTACTTGGAGAGAGAATATACTTGTAATTTTACCAATTAGTGTGTGAAAAAAATATCCAACTTCTGAGGTTTTATATAAAAATTCCAAACCCGCCCTTAATTTACATTTGTTTCTATAAAAAGACATATTGCGTTAATTTTAAAAGGTAAATAGTTATATTACAAAATATATATACTCATTTAAAATGTTCACCCCATTGATAATCAATTACCTCGTGAGGTTTTGGTTCCAGTAGAAAAATTTCCTTTCCCACGAAAGAGTTATACCATTACCAAATAATCACCAAACTAGAAAATCAAAATCATCTTGAATAAAATTATTTTAGCTTAAATTCTCTTGGTTTCTACTTTTTATTCACTTTCTAATGTTGTATTTCAAAGTCATTATTGAGTAATAATTTTTTTAAAAAAAACAAATGTGTTAGAAAATTAGAGACTAAAGTGAAGGTTTTATAAAGAAACAGTATCTGGCACTTGCAATCTCAAAGATTAAAGGGAGAGTTTAGACTATTGCTTTCATATAGTGAAAAAATTGTGAATGCTGCCTCAACTGATCAAGTTTGTTTGATCTGAATGGTGACTTCCTCCATTCAGAGTATAACAATAAACTTGACACAACAATTCTTTGAATTGAAAAGAGCATTTGTGCTTTGTCCATTTATATTCTTATCGCGCTCCTTTTGTATTCACCTCAACCCAACAATAAACCAGTGTACGAAAAGTACAGAACATACACATCTCTCGGCATCTAAGTAAAGCACTCCCATCAGCGTTACATAAAAAAATAAAATAAAATTGTATGTAGCTCATTTCTTGGTTTTATCAAGAACTTCAATGTATCTCTTTGGAACTCCATATTGATCAATCAAATGCCTAGCTAAATCATCGATGACTCCTCCTTGAACCAAAACTTCATTCCCTTTCTTACCTGCAAACAAATGCTTTAGAATTTCAGATAGACAATATAATAAACTTGTAGTATCATTTTATTATTCTTAACTAGAAAGTCAAACTTGACAAGTCAGAACCATGTTGGAAGGGTGTAGTCTCTGACCATCTTCATCAAGCCATTTCCAACCAATATTTTGATGAAATAAACAAGGAAATATACACTCACTGTTAGTTCACCTAATTCCTACTCGGCTAAGGCAGAAGGATGTAAAGGATATGGAAGAGCAAATAAAAGAACATTAAAATTTTACTCGTGCAAGCCTAATCCCTGATTTTATGTTGAGTTTGTTATATTCAGAAGGAAACTGACACATTTACCAAAATAGACCAATGAACTCAAAAGAGATCATAGTGGTCAGTGGTCACACTTACTGCATAAGCTCCCCCACAAGTACCATATTAAATCAGTTTAGTTTCACATGCAAGTCCAATCCCCTGGTTTTGTTGAGTTTGTTACATTCAGAAGGAAACTGACACATTTATCAAAATAGACCTATAAACTCAAAACTGATCATAGTGGTCAGTGGTCACGCTTACTGCATAAGCTCCCCCACAAGTACCATACTAAATAAGTTTAGTTTCCCATATGACCCCTTACTATCTACCCTCCAAGTACTGGAACAAATACCCTCAATCTGTCACACCTCCAATAGCACTACAATTGCCAACTTTGGCTTGCAACAGAAAATAAATACCCTCAAACTCTCATTTTTCTTCATTTACATACGATAATGAGTAATGAAATATATAGAATTAAATATACCAACCTGGGATTACAAAGCAAATACAGACCGTACCACTTCAATGATTTTAATATTATTTATGGTACATGAGAATTCACACAACCAGGTTTTAAGGAAAACGCACTTTGCGATAGTAGTTCCCCAATCAATTATAGTTTCCATATTGTTAAAAATTCAATTTGCTTATTTATAAATAAATAAATCCTTTGGTGGTATAATGTCTTTATTTCCTTGTTTCCTCATTATTCATTAGTACGTTAGCTCATACATATTACCATTAAAATGTTTGTTAATGTGAAAAAGAATGACTATCTGACGTATCAGAAGGCAAGACCAAAATAAAGAAAAGTAAGAAGATGCAACAGCTGGAGACTATACATCAGAGATTTGATTTTTTTTTCTCTTTCCACCTTTGAGACCAAAATGTAGATTTATAATTTCAGGTATCAGCATTTTATCAACCATGGAGAGATAAAACCAAAATATATATTCTATATGAATGTTGAGGACTAAACAACAGAGATTTGATATCTTTTCATTTCCTCCTTTGAGACCAAAATGTAGTTCTATATTCTCTATCAACCATGGAAAGATAAAACCAAAAATATATATTCTATATGAATGCAGATATATTAATCAGACACCACAATATGATATTGGATTTAAACATAGAAAAGCAACATCTAGCAGACATTAGGAATAAAGACATTCATATGCTCGTAAATCCCATATTTCTTGAGGATAACAAAGCACAAGCAAAAATAAAACTTGTATGCAACCATGAAATACCTGGTAGTTCTGCAACAGTGGTACTGCAAGCAAACTTCTTCTGCAGTTCTGATGCCAATGCTTCAGCATCTATAAGAAAAGATTCCATACCAGAGAGTTTGGTTACCTTCTTGTTGCCTTGCCGACGTTCTGTCAATAACTGAATTGTTTTAAGGGCACCTTTACAAACAACAGATTCATTCCCTCTTGTCACAACATGATGAGGTTGCATACGGCTCACAAATGTTGATCCTAAATCCTTCTTGTGAATTTCTGTAGGATATGTTGTTCCTTTTTTAATAGCCCCCTTGAACAGTGCATCACATAATATTACATCAAGAACCACAACGGATTTATTTGTTGGTTTCACAAGATTTTCTTTTTCAACATATTTGAAGACAATATCAGTAGCTTCAGAAGCACTAAAAAGTTTCCCTGTGTCAGCTCCTACAGATGAAAATATGGAATTGACATGTACACTTGGTTTGTAGATTTCAGCCACTTCAAGAGTTTTGGATGAACGAATTTCATTGGCAGACTGAACACTGGGTTGCTCACTTTTCTCCACTTGCCTTTTTTCAGGCTTAAAGGATGAATAATCAGCATGTTTTCGGTTTACTGAAAATAGCATTACTTCCTTTTTGTGTTTATCTTCTTTCACTGATATCTGTACAAATGTGAATATGCGTGAAGAAAGAATCCAGAAACAGCATTGCAGAAAGCTTTACTAGTAGAAGACAAATGATCAAAAGGACCACACACAGTAAAAATAAAAAACATCAATGCATTTTGTTCATGATGTATACATAAAATGGACATATAAGTAACTATCATGCATAATTTAATATTGTGTTTGTCCCATGATGCAGCTTATTTCACAAGAATACATGGATAAACTTTAATTACATTAATAAAAAAACTTCGTTTTCCGAAAACAGCCTCTTTGCATATGCAAGGGTAAGGCTGCGTACAATATCCCTCCCCCATACTTTAATTACATTAATAGTCTCAAAAATTTCCAACGCATCATCAACCTTAAATACATTAGAAAGACAACATTATAAGAAACATCCCGAATTGAGAATCATTCCTTGAGTTGATTTCAGCAGCTATAACCTTCCAAAAGCAATTCATTCACTAAAAACTTTAAAAAAAGCTTGTAAGACAGGAAAATTTAGAATGTCAAATCCCCATTTTTCTATTCAATCTTTTCTCATGGTCATAAATTTGGATAATACAGATTGTTATATAAACTTCCAATTAATATTTGCATATGGAATTAAGGGTACTACTCTGGTCCAACCTTCTATCTCCATTCCAATTCATGAAACAAATCTACAACAGAAAAATGTTGTCAAACTTATTTCTTTACCATAGTGCCTTGGATTACATATCTAACATGCTAAGAGGTTACACATCTAACAAGCTGAGGAGGCTCCAAAGTGTCGGAATGCTTCGTTAGAAGGTGCATCCTGACAGAAAAAGACATAAGGGCAATGCACTACTGACAGAGACCTACTTTGGCACATTCTAGATTCTAATTTTATAACTCATTTAACAATTTAAGGATTTCCCAGTCAATATCAGCAAGCTTCTATTACTATTCTACTTATCCAAGTAAAAAGAAAGCAGTAGACGACAAACCAAGCCAGAGGTGGATTTTGCTTGTAACCACTTTGATAACTTTTTGTAGGAAGATTTTTTGATGTCTAAAGTGATTCCTGAAGGCCTACACGGCAATACATGGTTTGACCTGCAATGCCCAAAAACAAATAATTATTAGATTACTGGAGGTAAGCCTGACTTTTCAATTCAACACAAACTAACAGTGTATATTTAATACAAACTGAAATGAATTTAAGTCAGAAAAAAAATGTTGAATACAAATGACAAAGCACTTGAATAATTATCAAATATATTATGCTGTCCTCCAAATGACAATAACTTGATTAAATGGAAAGTTATTTATTATAACTCAATTAAAACAGTTTTCTTTCATGCCCTCTGCTAAAACCCTTTCAAACAGAAATTCAATGTTTAATTCTTCAGCACTGACGTCCAGAGCTAAATTTTCATATTTAGCTTAAATTCCCTGCTCAGTATAAAAATTGAGGTCTTGAAAAGTCACTACCAAAGTTCTCACTATCTCATCCAATTGAAAGTGCACTCCACAGAGATCATATTTTGGAGCCATTGTTACTAAGCAAACTATCTTTTCAAAATCTCTAAACTACACCTAATTGTCAACTGAAATTCTTGGTTTGCTAGATTTTTTTGGCCAATCTATTTCAAATGGTTCAACTTGGTCAACCAAGAGGCAAAGAGAGAGAGAGAATCCCACCATAGAGTGCTTCCAGGCAAGGGAAGGTCTTTGTCCTTCACCGTTGTGTGCAAAGCTTGAAGAAGGCACTTATCTAACAGGGAATTAACGTCTGCAGTTGATAGAGTCTGTTGGTCATCTGGGTCATTAGCAGAGGCAGTATCCCGTAAATTCAAATCAGCCACGCCTTCAGTTACTTCAGCAGCGGTATCATTTTCATTACCATTTGGCATCGTCAATGCAGGGTTAGAATCAGGTTGGAACTCATTTACATCTAGAGATTCCTCCGGTCCATCACCTTTTGGGTTGTTGTGCTGATCAATTGATGTCTCACCGACAGCCTCAGTCAAATCAGAATCATGAGAAGCTTGTAACAAAGAAGGATCCTCAAAGACAACATCTTCGAAAAAACCTGCATTAGGCACGCAATGCCCCTCGGCAGATTCCCTGCAAATCCAATGAACAGATTGATTCAATTTGTTTTACTTGTACTGAATAAAAGGATCATCAGGCTGTCTCTAGCTACACTTGCCAAAGCAAATCACGATAGTAATGAGTTATTCTCAGCGCCTTTCCACGTAATCCAGCTTTTAATGCTTCAGCACTGCTCATTGTAGTACTCCCAACCTTCAAGAGAATCAATGAATTTTGAGCTGACATGTAACCTATGGAATATTAAATAGTGCATGCACTGACAACGTAAAGCATTTTTTATATTGCCATCCAATCCAACCACAAACAACCATCTGTAGTAAGTTTGTTAACTTTCGCAATAACTACCTTAAAAAACCATGACAATGATTGGTTTCTGATTGGTTGACAATATAATTTTTTCTTTACACTGACAGTGCATAGTAATTAAACTTGATAATACAATATGAAGAAGCAAAGTACATTACGTACTGCAATGGGAGCAGAATTTCCGGGTACTTTGACAGCCCAAGGTTCCCCAGCCCGAAAGGAAGGAAGACCTTCGGGAGGCACAGTTATACCAGGGAACATCAAGTCTGCTCCTCCGATAACGAACCGGGATACCTCACCACCCTTTAGCACGAAAACTGGCAGTAGCTCAGGGACCATCCACAGTGCATAAACTGCATCCAGTCATTTTAATTTTAGTTCTCAGAACTCAAGTTTTGGTTTTGCTACTATGAAGCATGGATACGTTTCCAACGGCGGCACACCCGGACACTTGTTTGACACTTCTTATTAGGTGTCTGATTCAAAAAATATTTTGTTGACTTGAACTCATAAAGTCATCACCTTTACACAATCAATACACTTGAAAAAACATAAAAGATTAGTTTTAAAAGATGAATATAGAATCAATTTAGATATTTTATTATATGTTACTCATATTTTATTTAATTAGAATCTCTATTTGTGTGTATGCAGTGTTCCCATGTCCTATATTTTGTTCGTGTGAGAATCTGTGCTTCATAGCTTGTTAGATTTCAGCATGAAATCAATTGGCATTAAGTGAAGTTGTCAAAAGATATATAAGATGCACACGAGAATTGAGGTAGGCGAGGTGGGACTTCCTAACAGGTCTATTAAATATGAGCAAATAGAATGAAACGACAGCAAACCTGTAGGGAAAATGTCTGAGCCGCGGCCATCAACATCGAAAAACATTGGAAAGCCTCCTTCCACAGCATAAACATGGACACGGTTTTGAAGCTTGGCTATTGTAATCTCTGCCTGTTTAATTCTTCAGTGTGTGTGTGTGTGTGATATATGAAAAGAAACAAAGAAACATGAATGAATCGATGAGGAGTTAATTATTTGATTTACCTTGGGAGGAAGCAAGGCATCTAAATCGGAATCAGAAACCCTTGGGAATTTGTCCTTAATGCTTCGCCTCAGCTTCTTCCGGTCCGCACCAGACAACCTCTGGTGAGATTTCGCCTCCACCGCCTTCTTGAACATTCTCTCACTCACTTCTCTTCTGTTCAGTGTATCAGAGGACACGCCAAGTTTTCCCTATTTCTTTTTTTCTTTTTATGTTCTAACTAACGGGTAACCTAGGCAGACGAGTAAGAGTTACGAGTGGGGTGTTAATCAACCCAGGGCCCAAAAGGGTGTAAAATTATCATAGATTATAACTTCTGAGTTATGATTTATTATTATTTTTTTACTGTTTTAGTATAATTTTTTATTTTATTTGTAAAATTAAAATTATATTATTTTTAACTTACAACTTTGAAATTATAATTTTTTTATCACTTTGAAGTTTTTTTTTGTTTAAAATTTTTTATTTTAAGATTTTTTATTTACTTATATTTTCTTTTTTGTTTTTTTTTATTTCTTAAAAAATTGTAAAAAAATATTTATTTAATTATTAAATAAATATTTTTAATTTTACTTGTTATTAATTTTATTTAATATCTTACATATATTTTTATATGGTTTTATTTGATATATTACATATTTTTAATATTGTTTTATTTAAAATATTTTATATATTAAAAAAATCGCAAATATTTATAACTAATCAAATAAATTTTACTTATTTTTAAAAAAACATTATTCCAAATTCATAACTCCTAACAATCAATCATGATTTTGAGTTTTAGTTAAGTACCATTAAATAACATTTTTTATACATGAATTGATTAATAACTTAATTACTCAATCATTATATAAAAACTTATTTCCATAAATTTGACCGTGAATCTTAATGTATTGGATTTAAAAAGAAACTTATTTAATTAAGTTATATTAAAAAGCTTATTAAAATTAAAATAAATTATAAATTTGTAAGATTTTTATATTGTATGCTCTTAACACACTTGTCCAAATATCCTATAATTCAATTAGTTAAGTTATCAGGTTGCATTAATTGCTAAATTTATTTAACCTATCACACATATTTAAATTACATTTACAATTAATCATGACATAAGTGTCATAAGTGATGATAACTTGTATTGTTAACCAAGTAGATTATGATTGTGTACCAAATAAATTTTATTAAAAGAATAATATTGATTTATGTATTCATAATTTTTTATAAAGATTAATCATTATTTTTTATAGAAATTACTTTTGTTTTGATATCAATGTGAAGAGCAAATAAAAATAATTTTTGTCTTTTTTTAGATTTCTTTAAAAATGTCAAGAACATGTCTAAATTAAAAAATAGGAGTAATAAAATTACAAATTTTTAAAAAATAAAGGATAAGAAAATTAAAATTATGGATTTAAAAAAATAGAAGCACACAAATTATATTTTAGAAAAAAATTACATTCACAAAAACACACGTTTAAATTATAATCTTAACCCATAAATTCATATTAAAACATATTATTTGTTTTTTTAAATTACTAGAGGCACTTTTGAGAAAATAGAAAATAAATGGAAAATAATTTTTAAAGATTTAAATATATTTTAATCTCTAATAGATTTTGAATTTTTTTTTAGACCGTAATAACTTTTGATCCTTGATAATTTTAGAAAATAAAATAAAAAATTATCAAACGATAAAAAGTTAATTTTTTGAAAGTAAAGTTTAAAAAATATTAAAAAAACAAAATTTGAAATTTTATGAAGATAAAAAATATATTTAAACATTTAAAATATATATATATATATATATATATATATTTTCGTTTTTTTAATTTTAATTTTTTCTTTATTCTTCTTCTTTTTATTTCTACCTTAACAATCATAGGAGTACATATATGGATCATCAAATCAAATCTTTATTAGATTAAAAAGAATGATAAATTGAACCTAACCGTATAGACGTTGGGTGGTGATTTAATTTGAGAGGAAAAAAAAAAGTTAATTAGGTTGAAACAAAACACGATTCAAAATAAAAAGACAAGACAAGACGACTGGGACTACTGCCATTTCAAAACGCGCAAGAGAGAGAGAGAGTGTGTGCTTTTTGAAATTTCTCTGAATCAGAACTTTCAATATAGTCAAGACGACACCCCCATTTTTAAAGTTCTAGAGAGAGAAAGAGATCTGATTCATACCTTGCTCCAGATCCTACTATTCAAGCTCTGTTTTAGGGTTCGATTCCGATCGATCCCTAACCGGCGAGCGCGAGTTCCTTCGATTCGTTTCGTTTCGACGACTAAGCTTCTTCTCCGTTTAGGATCCGTTGATCGATTCATCATCCATGGCGGCGATCGAGGACTTGTCGGAGCTCGCCGATTCGATGCGCCAAGCCGCGGCGCTCCTCGCCGACGAAGACGTCGACGAATCCTCCACCAATTCTCGAAGACCTTCCACTTTCCTCAACGTCGTTGCACTCGGCAATGTTGTAAGTATCCTTTTTCTTCCTGTTTCTCTTCTTCCGCATCGTCGTTTTCATCACTTCACTTAAATTCCAATTTTTTTAGGGTGCTGGTAAATCCGCAGTTCTCAACAGTTTGATTGGACATCCCGTTTTGGTAATTTAAACTTCAAACCCACTCTTAAACCCTATTCTATTGTTGTTATGAAAGTGAAACTGTGAGAGTGAGTGTGGTTAATTTTGTATTATTCTGCAGCCTACTGGTGAGAACGGAGCTACTCGAGCTCCTATATGCATTGATCTGCTGCGAGACACTTCGTTGAGCAGCAAATCCATTATCTTGCAGATTGACAACAAGTCACAGCAAGTCTCCGCAAGTCAGTTCCTATTTTCTTCTTCAAACTGCACACAGTACACACCTAAGTGGCTGATCTGTGCAATTCGCTTATTTTCTTTACTGATGGACATGTTCACGTGCTTTGTTTCGTTGTTGTTGCCGCAGGTGCTTTGAGACGTTCGTTGCAGGATAGACTGAGTAAGAGTTCCACCGGCAAGGGTCGGGATCAAATTTATTTGAAGCTACGCACGAGCACAGGTTTGTTGATGTCTGATGATTTGTTTTACTTACCTTACTATCTTCAGGTTATGCAATTTGATAGAGTAATTATACATCTTTGAAAAGGTGAATTGGCTGATATCGTAACATGTTGTTATGTCTTTTTGGACTATCCATGCATAACCACACAAAGAAGTTTGCTTGTCAAAATAAGTTCTTGAAATTACAGTAGCCTTTGGTCCTTTACAATACTTTTGAGTTTCTTGTTGCTTCGTGCAATTAATATGTTATGTTGTCAGATAATTACTGGAAGCTGCCTTGCATTTGAACCCTAAAAGAGTGAATGAGTTTGTTTATTGACAGGCTCCAGTTATACGTGCCGTACCGTTTTTATTTTTTGTAAACTAAGTTTCCTAAATCCTAACATTCTTTCTATCATCTTATCTCTTCCCAGCACCGCCTCTTAAATTGGTTGATTTACCTGGGTTGGATCAGCGCATCATGGATGAATCACTGGTAACCTTCCCAAATTAATTCCCAAACTTCTTGGTTTTTGTTATTACTGAACAGTTTTGGGATTCTGATGTTATTTAATGTGGTCATTGCATAGGTTAGCGAATATGCAGAGCATAATGATGCCATTTTGCTAGTTATTGTACCTGCAGTTCAAGCACCTGAAATTGCTTCATCTCGAGCCCTAAAATATGCAAAGGAATATGATGGAGAAGGTAGACTGTTTCCACTGTTTTTTTAAGGATTATTGTTACGTAAAACTCATGGAATTTTTCTTGAGTACTTGTCTGATTTCCTTCTCTATCAGGTATTAGTTTTTTCATTGTTAATTGACTAAATAGGCAAAAAAATATTTTGATAGGTACCAGAACCATTGGCATTATTAGTAAAATAGATCAAGCTGCATCGGACCAAAAAGCGCTGGCTGCAGTACAAGCTCTCTTATTGAATCAGGGTCCTGCAAAAACATCGGATATCCCTTGGGTTGCACTGATTGGTCAATCTGTTTCAATAGCTACGGCACAGTCTGGATCTGCTGGTTCTGAAAATTCATTAGAAACTGCATGGAGAGCAGAGAGTGAAAGCCTCAAGTCCATATTGACAGGAGCTCCTCCGAGTAAGCTTGGAAGGATCGCTTTAGTGGATGCCCTGGCACACCAGATTCAGAATCGTATGAAGCTTCGGCTTCCTAACCTTCTTTCTGGGTAAGTACCATGTAGTGCAATGACATTTTCTCATTAATTATTAAGTATTGTTGTTTTGACTTGGTTCTTTTTTATAGTAATGGGAAACTAAGAACCGTATAATAGATCAATGGTTCTTGTTACTTGGCATTTATCCAAAGTCTTTTGTGTTTTTAATTTTCATAATTTTTTACTATGTAAATAACTGTTCTTACTAAAATGATTTGTGTTCGAAACTGCACTCTATTAATCTTTACTTTACTGACACTGTTAAGGTTACAAGGGAAGTCTCAGATAGTTCAGGATGAATTGGCAAGGCTTGGTGAGTCAATGGTCACCACTTCAGAGGGTACACGTGCTATAGCCTTGGAACTTTGCCGTGAATTTGAGGATAAGTTCCTACAGCACATTACCACTGGCGAGGTTTGCTGTCTCAAATCTTATATTTTAATTAAAATTAGATTTATTTTTATGTCAGTTATTATTGGGAATGTTATTTCTTTAGCCCCAATTAATCTATAGCTTCATTTTTTGTCTATAGTACCATATCGATTCTAGTGTTACTTTTTATTGAAGGAACTATTTTTTTGGGACCAATTTAAATTTAAGAAGTTGAAGCTCAAGAGACTTTAGAATTGAGAAAGAACATATTTGAGGTTTTACAATAGAGAAATGATTAACTTGCATTTTATGTTCATAATTATTGTTCTGGTGCTCTTGCTCCGGATAAAAAATGTAGTTGGTTGCTTGGTTTACATGCAATATTTATTATTATTACTACAATGCAATTTTAGATAGTGCTAATTAGTATATTTGTTGGAAATCAGAATTAATATTCTGATTCAATTAATAATTGCAGTTTATAGGAACATAATCTCTGATTTAGATAAACAGAATATCCTCAATTTATGTACAATTAATGTAACTAACCTATATAAACATGCACCTACTATGTACTCAGTCATACGGTTTTCACTCAATTTTCCTTTGTTTTCTCCCATTTTAACAATATTATTACTTTTTTTTGTGAGAATTGTATTAGAAATAGAAAGATAAAACTGTACAATGAGATGGAAGATAAGGAATCCTCTGATCAATTAAAGCAAACCAATACAATGACACAAGCAGAAGTTCTGTAAAATTAAATGGTCTAGAAGAGCCGTCCAATCTTTTTGTAAACCATGCCCTGCATACAAAGGTGAAGCGATATACACAATGCACAGTTCTTTACAAAGCAAATTTAAAGGAACATATACACCCTTGAAGGTACAAGCTTTCCTTTCCAACCATACAAACCTCAAGATCCCCTAGACCACACATTGCAACCAAGTTTTGTTTTCCTTGCCAATCTCTTGAAAGTGAACAAGAAGAAGCTGATCCAACATACCAGGACATACCCAATTCTAAATTGTCATAACAAATACTACAACAGCTTATTTCAAATGTAGCTCACAGCTATGATGGATGGATAAATGAGGAAAGTCTCATTTATGATTAATTGATTAGTGAATTATTTTGAAATTTCAGCATTTGGTGACAATTTGTTTTCATGTTGTGCTAATGAATAATGAATTTTATATATGTTGCTTGGGCCTTTTTTTGATATACTATTAATTATCTGACAGGGATCTGGTTGGAAAATTGTTTCTTGTTTTGAGGGGAGATTTCCTGATAGAATGAAGCAATTACCTTTAGATAGGCATTTTGATATCAACAATGTGAAGAGGGTAAGTTTTGAACCACTGTTTGTTGATATCTTTTTTGGTTATTACTCTTGCTTACCCTTTGTCTCTTATCAGATTGTGTTAGAAGCAGATGGTTATCAGCCGTATCTTATTTCCCCTGAAAAGGGATTGAGATCTCTAATCAAAGGGGTTCTAGAGCTTGCGAAAGAGCCATCACGTCTTTGTGTTGATGAGGTAATTTTTTTATGTGTAGAATGAACTTGAATTATATTTAACTTTACTCTCAAGTTTCTAAATGGTTGTTGCTTGTTCCTTATATTTTGTAGTGTTTTTCTTTATATTTTCAGTTGGCTTCTTGATTAGGTTTGAAGTCTGGATCTAGTTTCTAAATGATTGTTGCTTGTTCCTTATATCTTGTAGTGTTTTTCTTTATATTTTCATTTGGCTTGTCAATTAGGTTTGAAGTATGGATCTAGTGTCCATATTCTTTGTCCTTTCCCTTCCATCTGGATATATTCATTCTACCTATTGTGAAAACATGTTACTTGTAGTGGAACTATACATTTTTTTTTTTTAATTTAGATGGGATTCCTTGAATAACTTGTTGGATTCCTCTCAAAGAACATGTTAGGATCCAATTGCCAGGTATGGGTCATGAGTCCCACATTGTAAGTATGAGATTTTTGTGTGGGGTATACATGGCTTGGGCTCTTCGACTACAACAGCTAGCTTTTGTGTTGTGGTTCTCCCAAGGTTCTTATCAGCAGTGGTTCCTGTGAGTCGGGGCGGGGGGAGTCAGATTAGCAGAAGATCGCCTGAGTGAACTAGGAGACAATCTGTCTTCCAAAGGAAAAAGGTGGATTAAGCGTGTGGGATTTAGTAAAATTCAACTATGCTTTACTTGGAAAATGGAGATGAAACCTCTTCCATCACTAGGGAGAATTGTGGGTGAAAGTATTGGACTCCAGATACGGAAGTTGGAGAAGTTTGGATGAATCAAGAAGGAATAGTAGACATTCAATTTGGTGGCAGGATTTACGTATTGTCTGCAATTCATCTTAGGAGGGGAGTTGGTTCAGAAGTGGGATAAAATGGAAAATTGGATGTGGGTCAAAGGTGAAGTTTTGGCAAGATGGATGGCTGGATGGAGGGATTTTGTTGCTGGAGAAATATCCGCGCATGTACAGCATGTCTGAACAACATCAATTTATCCAGCAGTTGGGGGTCACATCAGTAGGAGGATGGGAATGGCAGCTACAATGGAGGATATTATTTAGGGAAGCAAAGATAGACATAGTTGCAAAATTCACAGAGGACATCGAGGGTGTGGTAGTACAAACTAATCAGCAAGATAGTTGGTGTTGGGGGGTGGATCTTAGCGTGAGATACACAGTGAACAGTGCTTACAAACTGCTCAATAGACATTTGTCAAGTGAAAATAATGACGACTTGTTTAATGAATTATGGAAGCTCAAAGTTCCAAGTGTCACACTTTGCTTGTAGGTTGATTCGGGATAGGCTACCAACAAAGGTCAATTTGAGGAGGAGGAATGTGGATCTGAATGAGTTATATTGCCCATTCTGTAAATCTTGTGAGGAGGATGTGACCCATTTGTTCTTCAGCTGTGATAAAATCTTGCCTCTATGGTGGGAAGCGCTTTCTTGGTTAAACATAGTTGGCGTTTCCCCGGAAGCACCCAGAGATCACTTCCTTCAGCAAACATGGTGGATTTCCTTAACTTGGTGCAGATGGTATCATAGGAACAGGATTGTTTTTTCAAATGAAAAATTCAAGGGTCAAAGGATGATGGATGATGCAATATTTTTCTGCTGGATATGGCCCAAAAATATGGAAAAAAGGATTTGACTTCCCTTTTCATTCATGGGCTAGCAATATAAGGGTCGGGTTTTGTACTCGGGGGAAGTGCTATATAGGTTATTTTTTGTGGAGGGGTATCTGGATAATTCCAGACCTATGGATGCCTAATTCTTGCAATACAGCTTGTATTAGGACTCCACAGGTCTACACATAGTATGGCAACAGTGTAAATATAATAGTACCCCTTGTACTAATACCATTATTATAATTCATATTACTTTTGCTGATAAAAAAAATTCAGCACATGTATAATGGTGACTGTCAATTTTATGATTCTAATTCCACTCAACTTGATAGACCGCTATTATTGAGGATGGCAGAATAGGAAATAAAATGAATGTTCTTGTTGTTATATATATTGAGCATAACAGAATGCTGGGCTGGAAAGAAATAGTGGGAGATGGAATGCAGTTGGGAAGAAATGGGCTTATGGGAATATAAGAGGCCAGAATAGTTTAGTACATGATAGAGCATGAATTGGAGGAATGAAGGAGTGGGTTTTGGACTAAGTGGTTATGTGCATCTTCAGAACGCTAGATTTATCTTTTATTTTCTACATTTTATGTTCTTGTAAGGAGCTAGTCTCCATTGTTTTAATTATCAGAAAAAATGAGTTCCTATCAGAAGTCCTACATTGTAATCGTACCTTGCAACTAATGTTGGAATTTGGTTCACTGTCTGCATTTTTCCTAGTTTGTTCCTTCTATTTTACTTGTTACTCATGGACATTCTCTTTGCCTTATGCTCCAGGTACATCGTGTCCTGATAGATATTGTTTCGTCTGCTGCCAATGCTACACCTGGTTTGGGAAGATACCCACCTTTCAAGAGAGAGGTATTGTACTTCATTTCTGTTTTTCTGTTTCTATTTGATACCTGTATTAATATATTATTTTAAATTTGAGTCTTTTCTTGTTGCATATAGTTCCCTTATACATTTTCTTCTTAAAGGTATCCCTTAGGTGGGGACTGCACTTTCTCTTTCTTTTAGATAACATTGTTTAAAAATCTTTCAAGGTTGTGGCTATTGCAACTTCCGCACTAGAAGGGTTTAAGAATGAATCGAAGAAAATGGTTGTTGCACTCGTTGATATGGAGCGTGCTTTTGTCCCACCTCAACACTTCATTCGCTTGGTACAAAGAAGGTAATTTGGACTAATTTCTTGAATGGATCTAGATCCCCTCTCATTGGGTGATCTGTTCCCTACTCTTTATTATTTGTTAGCAACTAATTTTTTTTTTTTGGTAAAATCAATGGAGACACTAGCTCCTCCAAAGAGCAGAAATGCAGAAAGTAAAGATAAATCTAGAGTTTTGCAGATGTACATAACCTCTAGCCCTAGCACTTAACTCATTCCCCTTTCCCCTCAATTCATGCCTACCACATACTACCTATCTTCCCTTCTCATTTTTTCCAACTAAATTCTCACCCCCTCCTTCTGATTACTCCTTGGTAACTCAGCATTTGGTCATAATCCAAACATAATAACTTGGGTTTCCTGTGTTTTGGATATTATCATCCTTATCCCTGTGTGTCTGTCCTTCTACTTCCCAACCATTGTAGCACATACCTTGGTATTGGAGTCTATCAATACTCCCTCCCAAAATTCACCTTGGTAAAGAGTGGGTTGGGTCCCTGTTACAAGTCTGAGAGAAACTTCCACTAGGGTCCCATTGCTTAAAGCATATTGACCTTTCTGTAGCAAAAATTATTTGATTAGGATCCCATTTTTTGAAGCATAATGATCAAATTATGCTGAAACTGAAGAATTGCCATTGGACCGCACTGCATCATTGCAAATTATTGTGCCTCCGTTCTTATCTAGTGCTCCATCTTTTGTGGCATTTTTAGGTAGCGTTTGACCCGACCTTTTTATTTTAGCTTAAATGCTACTTTAGAGCTAAAACTAGGAGCTTTAAATTTAAAATTGTCTGGTAGTTCTATAATTTTTCAAGTTCAAAACTTAATTTTAAGTTAAAATTTCTTGACTAGTGTGTTCTTGGATGTTCTCCATGTGTCCCATTTTCATTATACAGTAAATTCTCTATATCTTTGTCCATGTTGTAATTGATTTGGTCTATATCTTCTTTGGGCATGTGTTCTTGGGCTCTATCAAATCAAACCCACTTTTACCTTGACAGAGCAAATGGTTGGTTGGAATTTTTTTAAGCAGGATCTATTTGCTATGTCCTTTTCAGTTTTCACCAAGGACAATTGTTTATGAATATGCTGCATTTTTTCATTTGATAGTTATTTTGAATAGTGTTGCATAGTTAACCATGAAATTCTTTCTAGTACTTGCCTATAAGTAACATTATACATCTAGATGTCACCCAAATTTATATTTGTGAAGTCATTCTTGATCTAGTAATTCCATGTTATTTACTTTAGGATGGAAAGGCAACGTCGAGAGGAGGAGCTGAAGGGCCGATCCTCAAAAAAAGGGCAAGATGCTGAGCAATCTATACTTAACCGGGTGGGTGGTCAATTACTGTAACAGAAGGATTGTAATTAACTTTTCATTTGTTGATTAATTTTACTCCTTTTTTTTGTGACTTGTTGAATTTAAATAGCTCTTTGTGAACTTATTGTAGGCCAGTAGTCCCCAAACTGGTGGAAGCATGAAGTCAATGAAGGAGGACAAGAAAGAGAAGGAAAAGGACAAATCTGGCCCGGCAGAGAAAGAAGGGCAAGAAAGCTCAAGTTTAAAGACTGCTGGTGCTGAAGGAGAAATAACAGCAGGTCTGTCCTTTTCTATATGCTACTACATTTTGCTGATAGAAATTTCTTGCAGTCTCAATTCCCCCCCTTCAGCACTCTCTTAAGTTGTTTTTTTGTGTAGGTACTCTTTCTGAATTTTGAGTTTTTGACAGAATGCTCCTGGAATTATCAGAAAAATATTATATATAATCTTTGAATTTGAATTGATTTGTGATTTGGGTACTAGTACTGAATTAGTTCAGTGGAAATCATAGTTGTCAATAGCAGCATGCAGCGGCCACCGCCCAGGATGCTACAACAGGATGACCACTATTCTATTTTTTTAAAATATATAAATATATGTATATATTTTTCTTATTATTATATTAATTCTATTTAAATTAATTATTACAATTTTCTATTTGTAAATTATTATATGCTAATATGTTATATATTTGTCTCTATTATATAATATAATTTTATGTATTAATATTGTTTTCTATATTTTTAAATATTATAGAGTACATTATTGTATTATGATAGTATAATAAATAAAAAAAACAGAAAAAAATCCTCCCCAATTGTAGGACTATTTGGGGTGCGTGCCCAACACCCTTCTCACCCAAATAAACCCTAGCCTCTTTCTTCCTGTCAGCAGCCACTTCCTCCTCACCCATGGTTTTTTGGGTGAGACAGGTGTTGCGCCTGCACCTCAAATTGGGCCACTCTCCACCCCAAACAGTCTTACAATTGGGGAGGGTTTATTTTGCTTTTTTTTTATCAGAAAAATTATATATATATATATATAGAATTGAAGTACCAAAGGTACTTTGTACATAGATAGGATTCCATAAACATGGTTCCTCAGTGAAACTAATATAGTTTGATTAGGAACCATATTATGGCTACATATGTAATATACAACTGGTAAAAATCCAAGCAAAAGCTACCCTCTACTGATACAAAAAGCCTTGTCGGATGTGACTTGACCATTGATTAAAGTGAATTGTGAAATCTTTCTCTAAGTTTCTAAGCCAAGTCCAAATTAAGAATATTGCATCCTCGAACAGCTTGTTGCCATTGAAAAGTGCATTGGAGAACAGAATTCTGTTTCGCATCTGCCAAATGGACCATGCTACAGCCAACCACCAACATTGCCATCTCTTGACCCTTATGCCATCCACCTGAACAAATGAATGTTGGAGGAAATGATATTTTGGAGTTAATGGAAAAGCACCTTTAATATTCATCCAAGACAAATATATAAATGTTTTAAAAAAAATATTAAAACATAATTATATTTACATATTATATAATTATAATTATACAATACAGACAAATATATAAATGTATTAAATAGAACAAATGTAGTAATACTAAGAAGAAAGAAAATAAAATACTATTAAATAAATACATACTATTATATATATAGTGGCCATCCTACCATAGTGTTTTTTGGGGGTAGCTGCCCAACACTGCTATTGATTACTATTGCTGTTATGTTGAAAATTCTTTAGAAATTCTTAACTACTATTCTAGAATTTCCAGTTAGATTATGTTCTATTAACTTTGCAACTATAAAGGAACTTAATTGACTAAAAGCTCATTCAACTTTGTTTCTTGGCTATCTAACCTAGAATGGCATGGGAGCTATGCTTAAATACATGAATTTGGAAGTTACAATGTGCCAAAGTATATATTTCAAAATTATTAATAAACTAAAACTACTTTTCTTTATTGTTTTCAGGATTTTTATTAAAGAAAAGTGCAAAAACTAATGGTTGGAGCAGGCGATGGTTTGTGCTAAATGAAAAGACAGGAAAGGTTGGTGACTGTTGGCCGAGTTGATATTTACAGTGTTCTTTAGTCTTTTATCATTATTATTCCTACATCTGGTTTCACTGTCTTCTGACTGACATGCTAGTCTTTTGACTCATGAGTCATGGCTGCTTTTTCTAGATACACAAATATAGATGTCTAAGCTGGCTTAGTGCTATTCTTGTTCTTGATTAAAACAGAGTGCTCTAAAACATTGCAATGTTTTGCAAGATTCGGAAAAGTATCAGGTACTTTGGAAAGATACCAACAATGTGGTTAACCAGGTGTTGTCCCAAATTGTTTGAGGGTTTTATCATTCTTTACACTCCCAACATATAGGACATATATACAAACTTACCACTCAGTATAGGAAATTTAGGATTTCAGGTAAAGTAGATTGCATATAAATTAAGATGGGAAAGCCTTTGTTACCAGCAAGTTATCAACAAAAGATGGAGACTCATATAGTTGAACCACCAGAGAGAATATTCAAAATTATATTTTTTTTGTGTAGAATTGGAGATATAGAAAGCAGTATATTTGGATGCTTCTTAGTCCTTACAAAGTTTGTGGGGGGGGGGGATGATGGGGATGTCACATATAGACATCAAATTGGGTGGACGAAAATAAGTGCTTCTTGCATAATCTGTGACTGCTAAATGTGTATTTAAGTAAATTCTGAGAGATAACTATAAGGCTAGTGATGCTCTATACAGTGAATGCTGGATGTGAAGTACCAACAAAAACAAAAAATAAGGTGTATGTCTTAGAATGCTGAGATTGATGAGTGAAAAAGTAGGGGAGATAAGATTATGAGCAAGAATGTATTGTAGTATTACAGCTTTACTATTACAAACCAAGCTTAGTGAGGCTAATACCATTTGACACTGATTTACTTAGCTTGAAGCCTGTAAGCTTATTACAAATAGGGACACTTGACTTAAAGAAAATACTCTAAATATAATGTGGGCTCCATGACCTAAAAATAGATTAATATACAATGTTGGACATTGGCAAAGTGGTAATTTTCTAGTAAGAAATCAAACAAAGCAGGGATGATGGATGTTGGAGCCGAAGGAAAAGGCAGTAAGGATTACTGGATATTCATTGGAAATTAACTTTGTGGTGGTTGTATAAGAGCTTTCTATTGATTAAACCAGTGAATTTCAGACAAGAAAAGGGAACAGGCCAAACAGCCCCGGGTTGATAAAAAAATGACAACCAACTGCCATAAGATGTCGGCTTGTGTACAGAGAAATTGCCTAAACACGTGTGACAGCCACTGAAAGTTAAAGCAGGGTGAAAATAGAGGACACAATAAAGGAGTATTGGAATGAGGCAGAGGTATTGTAACAGGAGTAGGCAATGGTTGATGTTATCACTCTGATACCATGTTGAAAGCATAGGATTTAGGTAGAAAATAAGGAAAGGAAATTAGAAATACTATGTAAAATGAGATTAATACAAAGCTGGAGTTAAGCTACTATTTATCCTGATAAAGATATCCTACAATAGTCTGAAGACATCCTAACTAGATGCTACTAACACAACTGTCAGAAAGTGGGTTTTTCATGAGTTTAGCTCAACCCTACAAAACCGGCTTATAAGGTGAGGATTACTCTTCACTTATATAGTTTATCTCGGCACTATCTTCATTCGATGTGGGACTTTAACATGTCCCATTTTTCCTCATGGCTCCTCCGCCATGTGGGACTTTCTCCACACCTCCCCTCACGCTCAAGGCTACCTACCTAGAGCGTGCCAACCATAGGGATCCATTTAGAATAGGAGTAGTAGAATAGTAATACATGTATGGGCTGGCCAAATATGACTAATAACAGAATAACTCAAAATATTCTGACAAATTATGTTGCTTCAAAACGCTTCATTGATGTTTTCACTTATGATAATTCCTGCAGATTTCAACTTTTATGTTTGAATCTGTGATGCATCTTGATTCATTCAGCTATGAGATATATAATTGTCCACTTTTAATACAATTTACTGTGTGATATTGACCTTAACCTTTCACTTCACAGCTTGGGTACACCAAAAAACAAGAGGAAAAACATTTTCGCGGTGTTATTACATTAGAGGTATGGAGTGCTTTCATTAATCTTGTACGTTCAATAATTTGATAAACTTTACGGTACTGTGTCTTGTGCATGTTGGAATTCTTAACTAAGTAATTCATGATACTTCCTTGAATAGATTTTGCATGTGCCTGCACTTGGCCAGTTTAATTTAGCGATTTTTATCAAAATTTCCCTTATGGTTGTGTTTTTCTAATTCTGTGTTTGGAAATGTATAATTAGACTTCAAAAGGATTCATTTGAAATATAATGATTTATAAAACCTTTAAAATATGAAATATTAGGCCCCATATTTTATTTTTATTATTATTTTCTAAATTTGAAACAAGTTAGAGTAGTTGATATTTTTCCCAGAAAATTTCATTAACTGTTTGAAGTTTTGTAATAAAGCAATGGTAACTTTGTTAATACAACTGATGTTTAACAAAATGCGTGAATGCTGAATCAGTCTGCTCCTTGCCTAAGCAAACGTTTTGGAGTTTTATTACTAAGGTTAAGTTTACACATGTACCAAATTCTCATTCCGCACATGTTTGCAAACCTTCTGGATAATATATTTACAATAAAGCTGCATACATCTACCCTCCCCATATCCCACTAGGTCGTGCACTGGACCACCCCTTTACCTTTAATTCTGACTATTGAAGATTTCATGCTTAGTTTTACTATGTCATTGCTACATGTTACTTTTAGCTTGTTGATTGACACTGCAAGATGGTTACATTAATGCAAATACCATATGGTCTTTATTCTTAAATGCTTACTTTTTATGTGAAGGCAATTCTAGAAACTAATAATTTCTAACTGTTAACAAGTAAGCAGTAGGTAATATGAAAGCACAATCATTTGAATGTTTGTTCGTTGGATTTTAGATGTATTTGTACAATTAAATTGCTTTTATCTGCATCCTTAATTCATATACGAAGCAACTCTGGAAATTAAGAATTTCTCTTCTTTTACCCAGTAAGATGTAATGTACAACCCACAATCATTTTGATTCTTGCGTATTAGAATTCTTGTTGCTGGAATTTAGCGCTGGTGTTTTGTCCAGCCTTAAGTTGTGAGGGGTGCCTTGCAGGCTGAAGTCCATTTCCTAGATAAGCTGCCAGCAGAAAGGATAAAAATAAAAAAAAAATGAAATAGACCATACTAACCTTGGAAAATATGTTATCCTCTTTTTAGGCTCTGGGTTGGGGACAGTACTAACCTTTGCACACAGTGAAAAAGGACTTTGAGGGGTTGGAAAATATGTGGACTTTTACGCATTCACCTACTCATCAAAGCCTTTTGCATTTGTTTGCAAACCTTTAGTCTATTTATCCTGACCAGAATTAAGGATCTTCGTAATCTGTGTGATGTTGGCGTATTGTATTATTGCTTATGGAGTCACCTTCAAGTAAGTTTGGAATATACAAACAAGGCAAAATTAAATTCTTTCTGCTGGAAAATGCTTATTGAATCTATTGTAAGATCTTTTGGATGTTCTACTTGGATGTGGATGCTCCACAATTTAAATTTGTTAGAACTTAGAACTCATCTTCAAAGCTTTATATTTTACTATGATTTTTGCTAACTGAATATCCACTTGTAATTTACCAAAGTGAAGCTCCACACTTTTGCAGTATGTACTGGCTTTGATATTTATAATGTCAACGAGTGAGTAATGCATAACTTGTAGTCCTGTTAAGTAACAAAAACAAATCCTAATCCCACTAGGACAGTCTTAATAAGCATACAAAATAAATTGCTATGCAGGAATGTAACATTGAAGAGGTTGCAGATGAAGAGGATCCTCCATCCAAAAGCTCAAAGGACAAAAAGTCCAATGGACCTGATTCTGGCAAAGTCAACCTGTTATTTAAAATTACCAGTAGAGTTCCTTATAAAACTGTTTTGAAAGGTAAAATTCTCTTGTTGATATGGCTTTCAATGGTACATGCACACCTTTATTTCTTATAAACTTCTGAAAACATTTTAATTACAATGTGTTTCTCTCTTGCAGCACACAGTGCTGTTGTTTTGAAGGCTGAAAGTGCAGCTGATAAGGTTGAATGGATTAAAAAGATAAGCCAAGTTATACAAGCAAAGGGAGGACAGATTAGGACATCTGATGGTGGCCCTACAATGAGGCATAGCCTCTCTGATGGTTCCTTGGTTAGTTTCTGTGGCTTAAAGGTGTTCATCACACGTGTTGCATTTTTTTATGGTGCATTCATTAGACTTGTATATTAAAGTCAGTTCTTAGAATTTAGATTGTACCTCATTTAACCATTTAATATAAGTTTACTAATCTTGTGATTTTTTTTATTCATAGTTTTTACGCCAATTGATTTCTACATAATTCACTCTTCTTTTTTGGGCTCTTTAAAAACCATTGTTTCTATATAATTATATTTTTTTTGTTATTGTGTGCTATTAGGGTGTTGGTTAAAAAATTAAAATAGAAACTATTAGATAAAATGATGAAATCCAAAAATGCATTTGATACTGTTGGAAATAATGTTACTTAACGTTTGTAGGAAATAGTAGATTCAGTCACATGATAAAATGCATTTATAGTGTGTTTGGTTCTCCGTTTCCTCACACCAAACATGCATTGATTTCAAAGCTTCCTCTCACATACTTTTCTGTTCAACGGACTGGGAATTCCTGCTGCCAAGTGCCAACAAACCAAACAAACACTTAGTGTTCATGGGTACTAGTGTTTAGGAAGTTTCACTCAATTCATATTTGCCCAGGAAAGTCTCCACTAAGTTTCATAGCTCCCTCTCATACTTTTCCGCTCAACGATCTGGGAATTCCTGCTGCCAACAAACCCAACCAAACAAGTCTAGGGATATAATACTTCTACACTCATCCTACTGAGCTATTCAACTCTACTAATCATTCAATCAATTTGTGAACATCCCTAAGCCTTGGAGTCTAATGTTGTCCTACTCAAGCATTAATGGCTCTCTTAATGTTTTAGTTCTGTAAAAAAAAAATGAACAAAAAATATTACCGAATAGGTAATCAAAGATATGTTGGAAATTGTGATAATGATTAACATATCCTTGGGGTATATCCGTAAATGTATCACTGGAGTGGTTTAGTCACAGGAAATAGTATAAATTTATTTTTTGTTCTGGTAAAAATGTATAGTTCATATACTTTTTGTGTTTATAAATGTCAGGGATGCTAAATGCTCACTCAAGCAATTCACGGAACTTGTCTAATTTCTGTTAAGTCCATTAAAGTTTCTTGATTGAGTCAGTATAAGCTGAGGATTTGCATAACAAAATTAAAAAAATACATAAATAAAGAATAAATTGTTATTCCTGAAAATGTGGTTATTGACTGTGTATTATTTTATTTTCATATATCCTGCCTCAGGACACAATGGCTCGAAGACCTGCTGATCCTGAGGAAGAACTCCGATGGATGTCACAAGAAGTTCGTGGATATGTTGAAGCAGTTTTAAATAGTTTAGCTGCTAATGTACCGAAGGTAAGCTTCTGCTTTTAACATTTTCTATTTATATAATTTTTTCAGTTTTTCCAGTTAATGCTTGATGCATTTTCTGGTTGCTTGGTTTACAGGCAGTTGTCCTTTGTCAAGTTGAAAAGGCTAAGGAAGACATGCTGAATCAATTATATAGCTCTGTCAGGTTCAGATATTTGTTTTTGCCTTTTATTCTTATCCTCTTGCATTAGATTTCTTCCTTGCATTTGTCAGTTTCATTCTTGAAGATTTTGAAGGAACATAAAGAAATTATAAAATATCTTTGAATTCTCTTTCCATTTCCTAAAAGTTTTCTGGAGTGTGACTGACAATTTCAGTAACATTTTTCTGCACAGCTTCAGGCCTGCAATGTATCATGGAACTGAATGTTAGTAGATAAAAAGCCAACGAGAAAATAAAAATTTTAATAACTAATAATAAAAATATTCTAATAATAAAATTTCCATGTAATGGTGATGTTGCGTTGAATTAGTGGACAAACTAGGGTAGAACTTCTTCAATGTAAGAATTGAGCATTAATGTTGTTTGATCCATGTATCCAACCTCAGCTGGTGGGGAAAAGCTTGGTTATTGTTATGTAAAGAGATTGTAAAAGCTTTCTGGTTGTGTTCAGTTGTTTTTTGTGTGCTGGTTAATCTCTTCTGGAAAATCATCTAAATATCATACTTTTATTAATTTTTTCTGTTCTCTTGTTCAAACGCCTCTGTACTCTTCCCACCAGTCCAATGTAATAAAATTTTGTGCATACTCTAAAATCTAAAACACCATGATGGGGATTACAGATATTTCATGTCCACACTTCCTTTCTCATGGAAGGCATTACTCTTCTGTTTTCTTCTCATAAATTGCAGTGTGCTTCAACACTCTCAAACAAACTTTTTCAATGTACCAAATGTGGAGTGAAAACTGATATCGGTTGAAGCAAATATAGCTGGATGATGACCAAGCTGGGCAGTGTCACAACAACTCTTAATTAGGAATAGGATGAGGAGCCTCAATGGGGAATGCATGCTGTATGTGAGAGAAAAGAGATGGTTGAAGTTACAGAAAATTTAAATTTGAAAAAAAATGAAAAGGCAGTTTTATCAATTAATCAGTTATTTAACTGAGTATGACGGATTTTTGTCTGAAAGAAAAATGAGGAGGATGCTAACCCATATGTGTGTGTTCAGATACCGTAATTTTGCTTCATAATTCATTATTGATTCAAGTGTTCATGTACAAGTTGCATGCTAATTAATCTGTATGTTACAGTTTTGTATGATAATAACAATTTTTTACATTTAGTTGCTTTGATGTTGGTCTCTGTTTAACATTTTTTTGTATGTTTCCGTGATTAGTGCTCAAAGCACGGCTAAGATTGAGGAACTGCTTCTAGAAGATCAAAATGTTAAGCGCAGAAGGGATCGAATCCAGAAACAATCATCCCTTCTCTCGAAATTGACACGCCAATTGAGTATTCATGACACCCGAGCAGCAGCTGCCTCTGGCTGGTCAAATGGTAGTGCAGGTATGTCAATGTGTAAGTTGCTTTCTTACTCATTTACATATTTATTGGATGGGTGAGTCATCAGTATTAATTAAACGTATTTGTGCACCTCTTTTGTTTTTTAATTGCCCAAGCTTGGCATCATTGATGATTGAATATTATTAGGAATTAGGGTACCGTTTTCTGATATTTTCTGTTACATTCATAGCCTGAACATATTGACCATCGATTTATTAATCTATATCTATCTTCTATATATATATAGGGAATACCAAGCTTTGGTGTACACATTTGTTATCCCACTTTACCCTTATTACTACCTTTATAAATATCTTCTTTACTCCTGTAACTGCACTCTTCAAACAACCGATAGCAACCGTCACATCTTGCAAACCACCCATTATTATTTAACTTCTATTTTTTTTTTCTTTTTTAATTTTTTAAAGATGACATAGAGGCACGGAGTGCATGTTTTGTCCCAGTGTTAATAAAATACATTCACATAACAGTCTATGAATGTCTTTAAATTCACTGATTTTTTTTCATTAGCAGTTACAATTTGCATTTTATTTTGTAAAGTGTACTTCTCCATTTGATTTAAACATATCCAAGCCTCACTTGTCCTGGTAATGAACCTGATTGTATTGTGACTCGTGAGTTAATGTTTTTGTTGAAACTGATTTTTTTCTCTTTCCTTGTTTGGATTCTCGGTTGATAGTAGTTTCTTTCTGTTTTTTTTTTTCTTTTTCCTTTTAGTGTACTTAATTACTTATTCGTTTTGCAGAGAGTAGCCCAAGAAGCAGCAGCGGACCTGGTGATGACTGGAGATCTGCCTTTGATGCAGCTGCCAATGGCCCTGTTAGTCGAAGTGGTTCATCAAGATCGGGATCCAATGGTCACAGTCGACATTCTAGTGATGCTGCCCAAAATGGTGATGTGAACTCTGGGTCAAACTCCAGCAGCCGTCGAACGCCTAATCGGTTGCCTCCTGCTCCTCCGGGTTCTTCAGGTTACAAATATTAACAGGTGGCTGACTAGTGATTGCTTGACAGTTACTGTTTGATACATTTTTGGAGGGTGAGGCTGCTCCCACCCCATTTCATACGGTCATCCCCAATTCTTTGTTTCTGCCGGTATATTTAGGTGAGGAAATGTTTGTGTAAATAGAAGACGACTATAGTTTATTAGTATAAGTTTTCTGGGCATTCGTCTCATTATCCGGAAGTTTGGTATCGAGGTGGACTTGAGTACATTTATCATGTTTTGCTTTTTTTGTTTACGAAGCATTTATCATGTTTTGCTATTCAATATTCTTTTCACTTTAATAGCTTTTATTGTTTCCTTTTTCTCTCTCTAGAATTTGCACTCATTTTGGTTGTAATCAATGTATCTTGTTCTGTAATGATTGAAATAATACACCATGGCTGATGGGTTTATGTGACTACCATTTTGGAGTATCTCTCAATCATGGGCATATTTTATGTAGGTCTAATTAAACTTTTGATCCTTATATTTTATGTTTAATCGCAAATTCGGTCGTTGATTTACTTTTTCAAATTAACTGTTATAGATTGTCGAGTTGGAAGATTTCTTACATTCTCATTTAATTACATATTGTCAAGTTTGAAACTTTTTTTTTTGTATATATTTGGAGATGTAATTATATATTGGTGTTCTATTAGTAAATTATAGTTGCTGTTCTCTTTAAATCAGGTGGAAATAATAACGATTCACAAAGGAGTTTATGAATATTTTTCATTCAAAATAACGATTTAGTGTGCTTGACATTCTTATGGATTATTTTCTCGTCAATACTTAAGACACCATCAGATATGAAGAGTGTTTGACATGCGTCACCAATTCTTTTTTTTCAAACATGCACTATGGGTTTATATGAGGATAATATTACTTGATAGTTCAATTGGAGATGACCTTCCTCACGTGCTCTTCAAACAAAAAGAAGAGATTTTCGTTTAACATTCATTCAAGTGTGCAACGAAATAGCTGTGTTTATTATTGAATTGCCTACATTCTTATTTTTATTTTGAATCATTATAACATTTGTGAAGCATCAACATAATTAAACTCAAATTCACACGGACCAATGACATTTTGATGCCTAAATTCTTATTATTTGAGAAACTGCAAAAAATACCGTTAAAAAATACTCCTACAATATAAAGTCCAGAGTTTTTAAGAATATTATTAAATGTGAATTTCTAACCATTATTAAGCTATTTGATTTTTTTTTTCTAAAACGTAATCATGCAAATTTCAACATGACCAGCATTTAATTTATTGTGATTCGGACTACAAATAGTTCTTTAGGTGTCATATGTTGATCAACTGCATTACTTCTATTTTCTGTTATCTATCTCCAGAGTTATGTTTATTTTCATATTAAAATGGGGCTTGTTATTGCAACAGATGGAAGCCTTTTTATAACCAGAATATTTTAAAATTAAAATTACCGGCAATACCAAAGCCACCTTAGTCACTGCAAGTAAAAATGAATAAAGAACTTTGAAGACAGTTTCTATATCTATATTGAAACCAAGCATCTCACACAAGTTAACAACATATTTAAAAAATGGACTATCACAGAGTTAATATAAAAATAATAATGATACAATTCAATAATAGGAGAAACCATGAAGAGCTAACGGCACAAAATTTCCTGGAGCAATCTGTTCTATTAACACTTTGTAATACTCTATAGACACTCGTAGCCATATCTAGAGATAGCCGTAATATAACTAGCATTGAAAAAATACAACACACTAAGAACACTAACACACCCTTGTTTTCTAAAGATGCTTGCTTCCTGCGGACTTCATTAACCTCGGACCTGATTTATTAAGAAAAAAAAATCAGATCCCAAAGAACTAAATAATTATTAGCATCATCCATTAGGAAAAGAAAATAATGTTCAAGCTTTGATAACCAAGCATCAACCACAAAGCAGAGGGCAAAGGTTCAGAAACAGTAAATAATATCAACTATCTTCATAGTATTTTCGTCCGATGGCTGACAATATTTTTATTCCCATGAACAAGGTTTTCAAAGTCTCCGTAGGTACTGTAGAGTAAACCTATGAGTCTTTTACAAATATTTGATGTAGTATAAAATGTTCATGAGCCCATTTGGTTCGTCATTATTAAATGGCACTTTTCATGATAAATATACAGAGCATCAAACAGTGGAATTGCATCTAATAAGAGAAGAAATGAAATGAAATTAACAACTAGCAGTAGCCCTGACTATAAAACAATCTTTTATTGCTTTGATTTTATTTGCTAAAACTGATTCTTTAACCAATTTTCATCCTATAAAAATGAAAGTAGATAGTAGAATGCGGGGGTAAAACATAAAGCTCTGGTAGTCTTGAATAAGTATCATGGTTAGCCATCGCCATGGCATGTGGCATGCCTTGGGATAGACAATGGACCCTCCCTAAACTTCCTTTCAGCAAGAAAACAAAAAACAACAACCGGTTTCTGAAAACTGGATTAGTCATTGATCTTGAAACAAAAGGCTTGATCAAATGTCAAATTGTGGTTGAACTGAAATTGTATTTATATAAATTTCTACAAATTAATATTATATTTTAGATATAGTATAGACTATAGATAATTAAATAAACCAAAAAATATGAAAATTTAAACATCTAAAAGTATATACGTAAAGTAGCAAACACAAGTCAAAATAAAAATGCCATTAAGTAGCAAGCCATATAATTCTAAAATTTTATTCTACATAGCAAACTACTGATAGAAAGATTTAAGATTTTATCTTTTTCTTCTTTATCACAACTGTAATTTTACTGAGTATTTAGCACTGCTATAAACTTCTTCTCTTGGTTGTCATAGATGTTCAACTACTCTACTGTTTTAAAGATACTCTCAAAGTGAACCAGTTACTAGATCTGAACTAGCTCTTACGCTCATATAGTGACAAATTACAGAAAGCTTGTGATGTAAACTCTCACCTCAAAACAGCATTGTCCCTGAGTAGATGACCAAACTGCATGGAAATATGGGACTTCCAAGATTTGAGATCACTTCCATCTTTTGTCTGCAAGGGCAACAGATCATTTGCAAAATGAATAAAATATAGAATAATAATGGTTTCTATATAATTAAATACAATTAATGCCAACAATATCCAGGATAGATTTAACATACTATAGCATCTTGCTGGTCAACGAGATTCCTAATGTCTTCTTTGATATTCTGTATAAGTATATCTTTTCCTCCAATGTCTTTGCTGTACTCTTTGAAAATATTGACATATCTAGTATTTAAGTCCTCCATATACCGCTCCAAAACAAACAAATTTAAGTCTAGAGTACGAACTTTCTGCATCAGAATCTTGAGAACAGTATCCCCAGGCATCCTGCCAACTTGTTGACGGATTTCTTCCACTGGATCAGGAACGTTACTATTTAGTTTCTCATGATTTGCAGAAGAGATATCTGAAGCAGGATAAGAATTGATCCCTCCAAAAGTATTTTGATGAGCATCTTCACTCTCAGGAGGATTAGGATGGGGTGATACTGTCATTTTATCAGCATTACCGTCTCCAGGTGCCAATAGATTATCTTGAGTATGTATCAAATCCTCCAGCATCCTCTCAACAGCATCCACACCATAAACTTCAACTACGCTTAGTGTGCAATAAAATTCAGAACCATAGTGACTTTGAAGATTCAACTTTAGGTATCTCACCCATTTAGGCTGCTGAAGAACAAACCTCTGAGCATGCCTCACATTTGAGGCAGTGAAATTCCCAAGGAAAACCCAAACATCTGTTGGAAAGCTCAGACTTCCGAGAAGTTCAAAAGCTTTTAAGTTGGAAGAATGGTGCTCAAAATTAGCTATTTCTATTGTATCTACCAAGGTTTCTTCAGAAAGTTCTATGATGACGAATTTGTCTTCGGCGGAACATGGATTGCGAAGATACTTATCTTTGTCTCTGCTTAAGATATTAGAGGCGCCTTTGGCTTCTTTGTTAGAACCTAATAATTTTGCTCCCATGGAGGCTGAAGCATAATTGTATTCTGCACCACCAGGCTCCACTCTATGCATAACACTTCCAGAGGAACCAGAAGTGCCAGACTTAATTTTAGAACTAATTGCCCTGCTCTTGAATTCATCAAGACCGAGAGGCACAGCCCAAGGTAAGTGATCAGACATTTGAGCATCCACTACAGTGGGAGTATCACAATCTTCCTTATAATTTGGGAGAATGTAATCATGAGTTTCTTTGAGCAAACATTTATTAGCAGAATTAGAGGTTTTACACTGTCGGTGCTTATCTTCCTTCCAATTTGACAATCGAACTTCAGATCCATAGATGATAAAGTGAGACTAATAAGAATATTGTTTTGATTATTGAAAAGCAAGACCATAATTTCTATTTATTTACCTGAGGGTGTAGGAGTGTAACCATGAGCGCGACTGAAGAGGAAGATTAGAGGCCATAAAACAAAAAGCAACGAGAGAGAGAGTTGAGTTTTAGCTCTTCTTCTTTGTAGAAGAGCTTCACGTGATCTCTGCATTGCACATCACTGCTTTTCCTTTCAAGAATCGATGGATCTGTGTGTGTTGTTTACAAACCAAAATTCAGAAAGATACCATTACTAGTCAAAACACGGAAGGACAAAATCCCTCATATGACAGGTTCCTTCAAAATTATTTTAAGGAAAAAAGTAACTTATTTCTGCAATTGTTTTTATGTGATAAATAGACAACGGTAACACGTTCTTTTTTATAAAAAACGATGCGAACACATCAGTGTGAAAATATATTTTTGTTATATTCTTTGAAGTTTAAATATATTTTTTATCTATGATATATACTTAATTTTTGTATTTGATCACCGATAAATTTATTCTTTGAATCAGCTTATAATATTTGAAGATTTTATTTTATATATTTGTCGTCAGTTAAGTAAGTGATAACGTGTCTGTTAAATATTTCATGACATGATTTTGACAGCTCAAAATCAGTCATAATTTGTTTCAAAATCAAATTTAAAATTTTTAACGGTAAAAAACCCTAGAATCAATCAAAGTAAAAAAAAAAATCTCATAGTGACCCAAATGAATTACTCAAATTGAAATGGAGGAATTTGTATCCTTCTTTTTCTCTTCCTCCTTCATTTTGCTACGGTACAACCCGACAACACTAGCAACCAAATCGAATCATATTACAACAAGTTCAGCCCTTCCATGGCGATCATAATCGTGATCCTCATTTTCGCCCAGTTTCTAATGGGTTTCTTCTCCATTTACATCCGCCACTGCTCTGACTCTCCCTCCACCAACATCCACAACCACCCCGGATCCTCCAAGAGGTCACGGCGTAGCTCTCGCAAGCTCGACCAGACAGTGATCGACACGTTCTCAATGTAAGCGCAAAGCAAAAGCTCTCATTGTTATCAATAAGTATTTGTTATTATTGTTAAAATTATTTAATTTTTTTTCGGAACGTCCTAAATTGAAGTTATCATCCCATGGAAGGAAGGTTCAAAAATTTGGGAGGTCTACTGTAGAGATTGAAGTGTTAGTTGTTGCCACAAGATTAAGTTCTTTGATCGCATGTTCATTGGACACTAGCGATCGGGGACTTATATCGGCTTTTGTAGAGAGGTGGCATAAGGAAACTAACAGTTTCCATCTTCCTGTAGGAGAGGTGCCTATCACCTTCGATGGTTTTTGTCAGCATAATGTACACACTTAAACTCACCAATAATCTGATTTAAAGCATATCTTATATCATGCCAAGTAGTCTCTTGTATAAGGTAACTTTAAAAACATGTTCAACCACATGTGTACTTGTCTTAAAAGATGTCTTAATTTCAATGTGTTGCAGTGTGATCATGTTATTCATGGTTTCTCAAACACTACATAAGTCTCTGAGGCTATTTTGTAGTAGTCTTTTTAAAGCCTAATGAACAAATTCAATCCTGCATATGAAATACACAAAAATAATAAACAAATACAAATATTTTTATCCATTAAGTCCTAAACCCTAATAAAAAAAATGACAATTTTCATACCTGTTTGTTGTTGCGTTTCCTAAGTTCATCACCTTATTCGTTTAGGCTTTAACAATTTTTTTTTTTGTGAGGAATTATCCATAGTTAATTAACATAGTCAACAAATATTGGTCATGGTGAACAAGCAATTTCAAACTTCTTAAGACAACCATCGAACTGATCCTTAGAAGAACAATTAACCAAACTCCCTCAGGCATCCATCATATAATTCCATGCATTTTTTTGACCAACCAGGGATTTACATTTTGCCTTGACATTCTTGTCAATGTGAAACCTACACAACAAGTTGATACACTCAGGAAATACAGTTTTCACTACATTTATCAATTTTAGGCCTCTATCGGTAACAATAACTCCTGGGAGGACATCAAGTCTTAGAAAAAGACCTTGAAACTGTTCTAGAGTCCAAACCATATTATTTAGACATTCTCCTTCCAAATAGACAAAACCAGTCAAGAATGTCATCCTCGTTGGTGTCACACCAATATAGTCAAGTAACGGGAGATTGTACCTGTTTGTTTTGTAGGTACTATCTATCAAAAATATCAAATTATAGGCATTGCATAACTTTATTGTATCAAGATGACACCAGGAGATATCACGCACAACATCTTCATCATTTAATCTATGTCAATGAATATGTTGATTTCATTCAAGAAGCTTCATTAGTTGTTGCATTTCAGTATCATTGCCTCCTATGGAAAAACGGTATGCACTTCTTGCATTATATATTTGTTTGATTGTTGTATAACTATTGGTATTGTGTTCTTTCAACATTAGCAGAATATTTTTTGGTTTCATCATTGACTTTGTCATATCAACAATAATTATCTATTCATCCTTAGTCAATCAACCAACGTATGAATGTCCAACTAATGACTTTGTCATTTCATGATTGTGATTCAGACACATTAACTTCACCATCCATCATTGGCTTCCAACCACTGGTTTTCCACGAAGTTTAAAGAGACACCCACATTTTCTACCACTAGTATCTCTTCTTACAAAATTTTTCTTCCTAGACCTATACTGACCACTCCTTTCACTACCAATTAAGACAAATGAAGTCATTCCTCTCATACCAGCGTTTGTGTCTAACCTCATAATCACTACCACAAATACAATTTCATAAGCAACAGATCGAGCCCAATGTAGAACATCATCTCAGGTAGCAAACACCTATAATGCAATCCACTCAAGTTTAGTCTTCAAGGGACATTCATTTAATTACTTTAATAACAATAAATCATATTAATAGCTTGAGAAGTATTGAATTCATCAGAACAATCAACATATTTTTCATTCACACCAGCTTCGTTCTCATTTTGTTCATTCATATCAACTTCTTTAGACATTATATTGTCATACATCCATTGATCTTCATCCACCTCAACAGGACATTCAAAAATTTCAATCACAAACAAACAACCTTTAACCGCACCATACATATATTATAACACAAAACCCTAACTAATTTTTTATTGCATATAATATTATAAAACATTAAATTGATAATCCTATATATTAAAAACCAATAACATCAACTTTTTCTACTTAAAATTGATAACCATATAATAGATAAAAAATTATAACCTAACCATATGTACTAAAATAAATTATATTATTCAACTTAATTCTAATTCATGAAATTGTAACCACAAAAAACAATCATTTTAGACCACAACAACTCAAATAAATTATACATAAATTATAAGTGTAAATTATTTTACAATTAATACAATTTCCAAAATATAAAAATAAATACTTACAAATTAATTATCAAACTACACTTATTTAAAAATATTTAAAATAATAATACTAATTATTAATGTTGTTTTATTATTTTTTTATAAGTTTAGTCGTTGGAATTTGGAAACAGGATTACGTAAATGTTGATTGTTGAACTATTTATTATTCAAGTTGTGTCCAATTATAATAAGCTTTTTAAGCATATTTTATTACTCATTAACAAAATTTTCAAACCACAAAAGTTGAACCAAACCACATCGCACTTAATTTTCTTGTTTGGTCCGAACTAATTTTTAGGCAAAACCACACCACGAATATTCCTTGGTAGAGCTAGGAGCAAAAGATGTACTTGATGTGTGAGATGTAGTCTTTGACCTCTTGTATCGATGCGACAAGGATGGTGTTGAGATCTATCACGAGCTTTGCGTCACCGACAACAGGGAAGGGAACCTTAGCTTTTGGGACACTATCTCTTGTTACAACTGCTTCTACTCCTACTTATTCATTCATTGAAGATCAGTAATGAGATGAAATGGGGGGAGGACACCAGATTAAGTGATGTTGTCGTGTGTTGCCGACGTACGGATATGTGTATTAGCAAGATATCATATTCGTAAACAAAAATTGTTGGAATTCACAATCCATCAGTTTAATTGAACGGAAAAGATCAAATTGATGCATTTTAAAATACTTTAAGACCAAATTGAATCTTTTAAAAACTTGAGAACTGAATTGATGATTAAGCTTTTTTTTCATGATCTTGGGTGGTTGAATCAAATCACATCATACCTTCTTTATTATTGATTTTTGTTGTCATTATACAACATTACAAAATTTATTACCAATATGCATTTTTTCAATATTCATTCTCACATTAGAGCATATTTCGCAACCCCAATTGTGGAACTGCACGACATAAAGAAGAAAATACATGATACTTTAGAGCCACATGCACTACAAGGTCACGAACTATATTGAGGACATGAATTTGCAGGCATTTGTGTATGATTATACACACACATTGCATATTTTAATCCGGATGCACATCTTGGCCCACATGAAGCCAGAAATCACCTTTTTGCTGCTCTCCGTCAATAGAAACATGTTTCAGCAGTATACCAAACAAAATTTTTCCCTGCTGTAATATATTTATATTAGAATATTGATGCATTAAAATAAATCAAATATATAACTGAAATCTAGTTAAAAACAACTTGGCCAACCTTTACCCTCCTGTAGGATGCTAAAGTTGCCAAAGGTTCATTTGACTTTTGCACTTGTCCCGCATTTATTGTAAGGTTGATTATCTGGCATCGATTACATCCCCCAAGCGACTGGTGAATTGAGAGAGAGAGAGGTCAAACAATCAAATCCCCAAAATTAAGCAAAAGAAATATTGTTCTCTACAAGTAGTGCATACAGCTGTATGAAGGACATTTTCATCACATCATGCATGCTGCTATTGTTTATGTCTTGATTAATACTTCATATGACAATATCACCCATAAACCCTAAAATTGGACAAGGAACAACATTGTACAACTATTTATTAAGGTGGAAGAAGAGATGCAGAATCGCAGGTGGCATACCACAAGGATTGTTGTTGAAGAAAATTGGGCAGCAAGGCATTTAAGTTGTTCATAGATGTTGACTGGGTTGGATCCATTATTGATCAAAGTAAACATCTGGCTAGTGTACATTTGTTTGGGAAAATTCGGTTACATGGAGGAGAAAAAAAACAAAATGTTGTAGATAGTAGTGCAAAGGTTGAATATAAGGCAATGGCACAAGGAGTTTGTGGAATTCTAAGGCTTAAAAAAATTCTAGAAGATTTACAACTTCTTATGACTCTTCCTATGAAGTTGTACTGTGATAACAAGGATGCAATTAGTATTTCCCAAAATCCAATTCAAAATACCCGAACCAAGCATGTAGAAACTACAGACATTTTATAAAATAGAAGGTGGATGAAAGCCTAACTGGCATGAAAAATATTCGTACTTCACAGTAAGTGGCAAGCATTATTGCAAAAGGATTGTTTAGACATGACTTTGAATTCTTTATTTTTTAAGTTGGGCATTTGGACATCTTAGCACCAACTTGCTGGGGTGTCAACAGTTGCACGTGCTTTTATTTTTTATTTCAAATAATTATTCTAGAAGATTTAGGTAGTTAAGATAAAGATTAGACTTAGATTATTCAAATCTAAACTTATTTGATTCTCCCTTATTTTCTCTCCATCTCATTCTTGTATTTATTTGGTAATCAGAGTGGTCAGGATTTCTCCTAGCTATCTCTACATATATAACTCTCTCATATAATTCTTGTCAATCAATAGTAAGAAATATTGTTTTTCTCTTCTAAGGGTTCTAGAATTATTATATTCTAAAATAACTTAACAACTTTGACACCCCCATCAAGTTGGTCCATAGATATCCAAAATGCCCAACTTGCTTACAAGAATTGATCGAACAATATGATAGAAAATCTCTCAAATTCATTTCTTATCAAATTCTCTTGAATTAATTGTCAAACCCTAATATTAATACACTACTCTTATCAAGGGCATTCTTATAAAAAATGTGCTAATGAAGATCTCATCAGAAAAAACAAGCAAAGATGAAATACAAATAGAGACAAATTCACATGGAAATTATATTAGTTTAGCAGATTGCTACATGAGCAGATAATGGAAGTTGTAACGCGGAAGGACAACATCCATGAATTTGCTCAAATCAATACCATTAATCAACACAAGCAGCATAATTCAAGGTTGGTCAAAAAGGGCTATCTATCTACTATGTCCAATTGCACAATAAGAAGAAACTTGTTCTATCGAATCATTGAGAAGGTTATTTGCACTTACACTGAAATACTTGTTTCCAATCCTAATGTATCTCCATCCATCTTCAGCATAAGGCCTACCTCCAGATACCACAAGATTGGGACGAAACCTACTTGCACTGACTTGCATCACTTTTCCATATATGCCCTTCTGTACATCTAATAACATCAATTATAGTTGGAAAACATTCAATATTCCAACATATTGGGGTTGAGAGATAAATAACAATATAACTAATAAAGTTTGATTAGAAATATGAGAACTGAAAATATTGTTGAATGTAGTTCAGGACACAAAAAGGTGGTAAAGTTCACAATGAAGATACACGATAAACAAGGTTGTTGGACCTATTAGACTACCCTTATTGAACCACCTGCAAATGTATAATCTTTTACGCTCGAAATGTCTAGTTCTTGGTGTGAGGGGTGTGTGTTAGAGATCCCATATTGACTAGTGATATAGCCAAAATAGTATATATAAGTGAGAGTAACCCTCACCTTACAAGCTAATTTTGTGGAGTTTAGTTAGGTCTAAATTCAAATTCTAAGATACTATAAGCCCACATTTTAATATGGTATCAAAGTTTATCGTAGGCCCATTGTTTTTTACCACCAGCATTTGCCACACTTTAGGCCAGTATCCCTAAGTGTGAAGAGAAATGTGGAAAGTCGCTTTAATTGCGGCCTCTTTGGGGGATGCCTTAATTGCAACCTCAAGGGTGATGGTTTAGTCCCACATCGACTAGAGATATGGCTTAAATAAAGTTTATAAAGCTTGGGCAGTCCTCATCTAACTAGTCAATTTTATGGGTTGAATTAGGTCCTAATCCAAAATTCTAAGAATACTAATCATAATCCGAACTAATTAAGGAAAAAATCATGATGATAAGACAAGGAAATATGATAACCAATTGTAAGAGATAATAAAGAATCAAGGAAACTAATCCTAGAAGATAATCTAAGATATAAAATACTTTTGGATATTTCCATATAATATTCTAACAGGGAGCTATAATATCAACTTGAAAAAATTGTCATCTTAATTAAAGGAAAAAAGTAATAAGATCTTTGAGAAAACCACACCACAAAAACTAATCATTGTAGTGGGAGAGCCCAAGGACAAATAAACCCTACACAAAAATCCCATACTCCCAATGTGGGATTCAAGTCTCATACCTTACAAAACCCTAACAAAGAGGCAGTAAAAACATACAAGGAAATAAAATCTATACAACATGAAAAGCAGAAAGAAGAAAGCAAATAAAACATAAACCATTCATCACATGCTGCAACGGTTTGTGATATACAAGTGATCGCTAAAGGAAAATTTAATCTTTTCTAAGGAATTTCACATGCCCTTCTATTTTGTTTATTACATTAAAATCCCCTCTGAATCAGCAACAGTGCAATCCTTTATGCATCATTAACTAGGTTTTTAAAATTTGTCAAACATCAATCAAAATATTCTATTGCATTCTATAATGAAACTGAAGTAACGAAAGACAAGGACTGGTATATTATATAAGAAAATGGGTACACGAGAATACCTGAGCTTAATCTTCTATTTAGGTCAGAAACACTTTCCTCAGATACAAGTAAGAACTGTGCTTCATTGGCAAAATTAAGTTTGTTCTTCGGATCTCTACATGTGGCTGCACCTTTGATCTTATTTAACATAAAATCCTGATCGAAACTAGAATACCGTAACAAAGAGCAAGTTTTACCGATGGCTTCACTAAACCATGAATTGGTCTCATTGTCATAACTATATACCTCGTACCTAAGAAAATATAGAAATAAAAAATAAAATAAAATAATTCCAAGCATGAGAGATCAAAATAAAGCTGACACTGTAAAACAATTTACAAACTTCTTAAATGTTCATGTGATATTCTCAGATTCAATTAATCAACACCAGTGTATGTACGTACCAAACTAATGAAATTACCCTTAACGATACATAAGAATACATGTACAACAAAAGATTATAAATTAATAAGGCTTAAATATGTTTATAGTTCTTCAAATTTGAGACACTTTTTTAGTCCCTCAAATTTATGTCCATGGCTATTGTTGTACCTAGAATACATGCATGTACTTAGGAACTAGAATCATCATTAATCTCCCAGTAAACACAAAATTGTAATCTTAGCCAAGGTGTCTATAAATACTAGATCAGCTAAGAGCTTTAGTCACTTGGCAGCTCACCAAATCCTAGCCTTATGCAGAAGTAGAATATAGGAATAAGGCTACAATCACGTGTGGCCTCATTTGGATCAAAAAACTTCAAGAATTGAAGTTAGGTAATACTTGGCAAATGAAATTATGTTGTGATACTCAAGTGGTTCCTTCTATAGCTTCCAATCTAGTGTTCCATGAAAGAACAAAACATATTTAAATTGATTGTAATTTTATTCAGGAATAATTTCTCTATAAAGAAATCATTACTAAATCTGTCAATTCTAATAATCAACTAGAAGAGTAAAATGCCTATTGGAATTTGTAGCAATTAATTTTTCAAAATTTGTATGTGTAGCAACATCTTCACAATTTCTAAGAGGATCAAGAATTCAATATATTTGTTCCAAGCTTGGAACATTTATGCTCTAACTGGAGGGGGAGTATTGGATATAGTAGTTAAACATCTATTCAAATTTGTAACAATTAGTTTTCAAAATCGCATATGTAGCTATTTTTTGTAATTAGAATATACCATTCATGATGTACTCCAGAGTGTATATAATACTAGATCAGATGCGTAACTTACTCAACTATTCAGAAAATTCATTTGCACAATCACAAACTTTCTCAAGCATAACAATAAGTTTGCAAGGGTAAGTTGATCCATATATGGATAATGTACATAACATCATATACCTCTGTCCATATAGTTCAATCTCCTCTATAACACCATAAACATCTGACTCAAGCCGAATTTGCAATCTTTCTTCACAACGTGGAGATTCTACAAACAACATTCCCTGACTGAGGTCTATAAAGGTGCTTATAAAGCCCATTTCAGGAACCTACAAAATTAAGATCAAACAAGTCAAAACTTCACAATCAAGCATAATTTGTGAAAATTGAAAACTCGGTAAACGTGTAACAAAATTCAGAGTGAGGGATAGACAGAGTTGGCTGGAATCTCATCATTAAGACTAGTGAAGGTAGCAACACTAGGAATCTTAGCTTAATACCTGAATCCACAGAAGCTTCATACAGACATGACTAATAAGTATTAGCAAGAGTATAAACCATAAAAGCAAGGGACACCAAACAAATTAGATGAATGAATGTAGAACAATTCTAAATTCAAGGTGTACATCCTCACCGTGGTTGGCAATTTGCTCTAGGCTAAGAATAGGTAGAGCCTCCTCTCATCCTAAAATTTTTATTACCAAAAAGAAGTCTATACTCAAAGCAACCAAATTGATTCAATGTTAAGCATCAAAGATGTATTAAATTAATTATAGCCAATGTTTAACAGCATAGTGCCGAGAAAAATTGAAATACATTTAGAAATTAACAAAGTATTTATTTGGAATTTTGCACAATACAATAATGTATATGTTTGATCATGCAATTGAACTGAGACAGATTTGAAAAAGGATTTATTTTCTTGGAGGATGGATGTCCTTATTAGGGTTCATTCTTCCATAATTTCTCTTTGAACTTATATTCATTACATGCACTTATGAGGTCAAAAAACGCAAGATTATGAAGAACCTTCTTTGTCAGGTGAGTCAAAGACAAGAAGACATCAAATGTGATCATCGGGGAAGTTGGTTTGTTACAAAGGAAGAGGATTTGAGTCTTCTTCACTTAGTGTCAAAGAACATTGTTTTGGCATGCACGAATGAGCATTATGTAAGTTTCCTGAACACTTTCTCGTGAATATTGGATTGTGTCCCTTGGAATAACTCAGACTACTTGTGAGTTGAAATTATCACAACAATTACTTGAGAAAATTGGTTTCAATAGTGCAAGGTCACTGATAACGAAGCAGCTTTTTGCATGGTCTTTTATCCAGTCGTCCAAAAGAGGAGAAAGCATACTGAGGTTGGGAAAGACTCCAACAAAAATTTGTTTCTACATTTCACGTGAGGAATGGATAACTGCTAAATATGAGCTATTTTTTACAATAAAAATATATTGAAAATATCTTTAAAAATATTTATTTAATTTGGCTTAAATATTAAGATTTGATATTTTTCCTTGCAGATATGAAATGAAGAGATTAAAAGAGAAAAAGATCAAGAAAATATCCAAAATATTAGGAAGTCTCAGGAAGATATGATTAAAAGCAAAACAGACCCAAAAGATATCAAAAAGGAAGATTTCTAGCATCAGGCCTAAGTCCACTACAACAACTATAAAAAAGGAGTCAAGCCAATTAGAAAAGACACCACTACAGAATCCCCTTTAGGGAAAATCATTTTCTCCCTTTCTTTCACCTCTTTTCATTGTAAAGCCCTCAATGGCCATGAGTGGCTAAACCCTTAGTTAGGGCCTAGTAGGCCTAAAAATCAAAGCGATGTATGATGTACTCACTATTTATCAATGCAATATCAAGTGTTTTCTTTCCTATTATCTTTTTTATTTTTATCTTGCATACTCATCTTTATATTCTGTTAGGGGTCAGGTGTTCGAGAGAGGGTAACCTTTAATTAAGATTTAAAGAGAATAGGCATGTATCGATTTTAGGGTGTTGACCCTCGAGATAGGGTAACCTTTAATCGAACAAGAAGAAAGGATATCTTAATAAAATCATTGTTAAACATAGAATGATTGCATTATGTCCATGTGTCACAGCAAACATCTAGAATTAAACATTCATGCATTTTATTTATTGAATCTTTTCAAAGACATTTGAGAGATAGGTAAATAAAATAGGCTTGTCATCTTGAGACATCACGGGCAAGTATTCTAACAATGTGGATAGGATAAAATCACCTGGTAAAAAAAATCATAAAATCATACATCCTAGGCAGATAAGGCAGGCTAGGTCCCAACGTTATCAAATTCTGATTTTATTTTATTTTTATCTTCTATTTTTATCTTTTCTTATCTTTATCGTAATCTTTTATTTTTCTTATCTTTTACTTTTATTTTCTTTATCTTCTATTTTTATCATCTTTTAATTTAAATCTTTTATTTTGATCTTTAAATCTTTATCTTATCTACTCTATTTTCTTATCTTTATTTTAAATTCTTTATCTATTGCTTCATTAATCTAAGTACAAACAAAGTTCCTGTGGATTCGACACTCGAACTTCTGAGTACTTTACTACTTGTGACAATTTGATACACTTGCCAACGAGTTAACAATGGACAACAGCTGGTGTGAAATCTTCACTGAAGCTCTTAGTTGTAACTAGGTTAATTATAAATGCATCAGTATTTTAAATGTATATAAATTGTGCTTGTCTTTGTTCAAGTATAAATACATACACAAGGAGGCTACCTGAGAAAAAATTAGTGCATCCAATATAAATTTTCTTCCTTCAGTACAATGGCCGTCCTAGACATTTTGGGTAGTGACTAGTGGGAGCATAGGGACACACATACACACGAGATAATCTTTTAAATATTTATATTTACACGTGTTCCTTATACATTTTCACATTTTTTTTATATTAATACACTTCAAGAATATTTTGTCTATATTATTAAATAACAGTACTGTAGCTGAATCCCTCTTATAGGAGGAGGGAAATAAAGGACCAAGAAATCACAGGAAAATAAATTATTGATATCAGCATCATAAAGATTGATTTCCTAAATTATAGGATATTTAATATTACCCTAATAAACCAGAACATTTAAAGTCATAAAATCAGATAAGAGATATTAATTTGTGAACTTCAAGAAATACTACTATTTTCTTTTCTTCTCTTTATGTACATAATCAAGCATCCAGTTCTTCATCCATCTACCATACAATTAAAGGTTTGAATTGAAAAGGTTCATGAAGACTTGAACATCTAATCAACCCTTCATTTTGGTTCTGTTTTAATCCATTGTTACATGGCATAAACTAACTCCCATGAGAAAAGAGTATTACTGCTATTCACCTACACTTGATCAAAATTTTCAAAGAAAGAAAAACTATTCTCATGCATTCAACCAAAACATACAAGACAAGATGCAGTTCCTGAAGTATGCATCCTGCATCACAGATGATCTAAATTTTAGAGCTCGTCTTTCATACAACAGCTTACCTTTTTCTGTGTAAGTATTTCACCAGTTAGGCTTTTGAGAATCCACTCGCGATCATGTGTCAAGCCTGCACAAAATTTAAGGAAAACCTTTTCATCAAAGGCTATAAGAGAAACTATAGAGAGAAAAAATGACCGGTTCACTAGATTGAATTTTTTTTAAAAAAAAATCAGAAGCAAGTAAAACTGGGAAAAAAAATTGAACGTGTGAGAAATAATGCTGAGAATGTAAGATATATATGCTCTTGAATAGTTCTACAAGGGTGCAATAATGCTAAGAATTGGGCATGATCATTGGAGTGCTAGGAATGAAACAAGAACACTTTGGTTCTTATATTTAAAAACAAAGGAGATACTTAAAATTGTGCTAATTACAAAGGTATAAAACTTATGAGTCACTGTGAAACTATGGGAAAAGGTAATTAAGCAAAGATTAAGAGGAGAGACGAGGATTATGGAGAATCAATTTGGTTTTATGTTGGAAAGGTCGATAACAGAAGCCATTTATCTTTTACAAATATTGATGGAAAGGTACTGAAGTTAAAAGAGACTTGCATATGAATTTTATGGACTTGGAAAAAAACTTCTGATTGAGTGCCAAAAGAAGTGTTGTAGAAGACTTTGGAAAAGAAAGGGGTTCGTGTGGCATATATTCAAGCTATGTAGGACATGTATGATGGGGTAACTACTAGTGTGAGAACTCCAAGAGGCAAGACTAAAGACTTTCCTATAAGCATAGAATTACATAAGGGTCAGGTTTAAGTCCTTGTTTAATCCACTTTTGGATTTGCTAGGGACATACAAAAGACTATTCCTTATTAGATGCTTTTTGTGGATAATATAATATTGATTGAGGAATCAAGGAAAGCAGTTATTCCAACTTGAACTTTGGAGATAGACTTTGGAAACAAAGGGTTTTTGCTTAAGTAGGAATAAGACAATGTATATGCATTGCAAGCTTAGCAAGAGAAGATTGTGACTTGGAAGTAAAAATGGGAGAAGATATCATACCGCAAGTTTGTAAGTTTAAATATATGGGATCAATACTACAAAATGATGGGAAAATTAATGAGGATGTCACACAGAGAATGCAAGCAAGATGGCTGAAATGGAGAAATGCATCAAGGTTATTTGTGATTGCAAAGTACCCACCAAACTTAAAGGCTAATTTTATCGTATTGCTATACATCCACTATGCTCTATGGTAGTGAATGTTAGGCTTTAAAGGGACAGCAAAAGAAAAATGTGAGTGTGGAAGAAATGAGAATCTGATAAAAAAAAATACAAGGAGAGAAAAACCTGTATGATTTCTCTTGGGAGAATAAGAACGAAAATAAACAAAATGAGAAGAAAAGGAATGAAGCAGTGGGAAAAATTTCAAGGTTTTCTGATACCATGTTAGTAAACATGATTCAATTGAGAGGAAAGTATAAAACTTAGATAAGTTCAGTACAAATGGATTACATCAAGACTTTCATATAGGCAACAAACTAGCAACTCACAACTAACAAACACTTAACCAACTATATCTCTAATATATGTGTGTGTGTGGGGGGGGGGGGGATAAATTATTACCATTGTTGCTAAGAGGCCAACTGCTTGCACTGAAACCTCCACAGGATTTTATTGGATATATTGTAATTGATTTGAGATAATAACCAGTATCCACAAAACCCTTATCAAGGCCTGCAGGCAATCAACTGAGTAAATGTCCATCTAAAACAATAAAAACAGAATTATAGAATGTTTTAAGTAGGACAGACCAAACAGTCAAAACAATGTGTGTAACATAGCTTTTAACTAGAGATATTTAACAAAATCCTGGATTATTTATGTGACAACAGAAATACAACAATTGATAAGTTAATTGATGATTAAAAAATACAAACTGAATTTGACTTATAGCTCTACACATTGAAATTATGCAAGGAAGGTTATTGTCCCCTTTAAGATCTCTTTTTTATCTGGAACACAAATTGTGGAAGGATTTTGGAGAGCGAGCATATAAAGAGCCATTGCCCGAAGGGATTCTAGGAAGCCATGCAAACACAAAAGCTTTTTATATACAACAACAATCAAAGTCTTTTCCCAATAGATGGGCTAAGCTACATGAATCAAATGACACAATTGTATTCTATCTATAACTAATTCTTCAACAAAGCCACTTAATTTTGGATCTCCTTTAGATGGTTTTACTTGAACTCTTTCCTGGACTACCTCTACCTCTATAGTTATCAGTCCAATTCTAGTATGATACCAGAGTCTATCTAGTTTTAATGTCAAGCCACTAAGAGATGTAGTCCTGTAAACTTCACACTCCAATCCAGATGTCCATTCTTGCGTGTGAGGGTGTGTGTCAAGATATCCCACATTAGCTAGAAATAAGGCCAAGATACTACTTATAAGGCTTGAAAAATCCTCCCCCTCCCCCCAACTATCTTTTGGGATAGAGTGTTAGGCCTAGTCCATTTCTAACACGTTGCATCAAGTATTGTGCATGCAAAAAAAGAGTTGGTTTACATGCTCAAGGATCCAAAATCAATGTGTTCCATGCAGATGCCCTGATTTGGCGAGTGTGGGCATGCCATTTATTAAGTTTTTCAATGCCATCTGAGATGTTTCTGGCATGATATGTTCACTCAGGAAGTTGGTAACAGCTTACTGGCCAGCAGTGGTAGTTCTGTCTAGCTTTTGGTTGATTTCTTGCTGTTTGGTTTCCGTATTTCTTATCCATTATAGGGTAGTTTTCCAATTACGTGTGACATTCTAATAATGATCTTGGCCTGTTTGATAAGTTCCAATGATTCTGATCTGATATGGGACACTCATCTATTTGGAGTTTGGAGCCACTTGGTGTTTCTTCCTTCTAATTGTCTTCTTTCTCGGGTTGTCCATTCCCGTGGCGTTCTTCTGTGCCTGTTTTGTGGTGATTGTCTTTGGTACTTGCAACTTTCTTTGAAGTTCAATGGATTCAACAGCAGATAATGTTGGAGATAAGATACATAAAATTCACGGAATCACATAGACCAATGCAATGTTTTCCCCAACCAAAACGATTGAGATGATTACCACCCATGAAATCAGTAATCACATCTTGAATGGTCGGGAGAATTGCATCCCCTGCTGATTGAGCTTAGAGCATTGTTTGAGTATTGACAAGCCAGTTCATCTTTCTGATGCTCCTCTTAGAGAAAAGGAAGATGATGAGTGATGTTTAAGATTTGCAACTAAGACAAGATGCTTCATCCCAACTTTGAGCATTGGCAAACAAAAGTTCACTTCTGAGTTGAATGCAGCACCACAGCAAGTAAGAAGGCAGGAAAGTGGCAAATGAATAAGTAATACTAAGTAGCAAATATGATTGCCATTTTCATTTTTCTTTAGACAATATAGTGAGAGAGAGAACAATATCAGCCAAGGCGACTAGAAACCCTCTAGAATACCCAAGAAATACTACTAATGGGCATATAAGGAAACAAAATAGGGCGTCCCAGTACACGAGGCTCCCACCAAGTGAGGTTTGGGGAGGGTAGATATATGCAGTCTTACCCCTACAAGCAGAGGTTATTTCCAGGATTTGAGCCCATGACCTCCAAACCACAAGGCAACAATTTACCATTGCACCAAGCCTTGCCCTCGCATAAAAGAAAAATAAACAACAGCATAAAATCTTTGATATCAGTTAAACAAACTTCCTGAAGAAATTATTAGAAGAAATCCACATAAAAATTTACTAGCTTGTAAGAATCCCATATTGAAAATTGTCAAGTAAGCTTACTATGTAGCTGCATTAAAGCATGCACTATATTCATGTACGCAAATCTATTTGTGCCTTTTCATATGGGAAGGAGAGGGGCAAAAATGCAAATGCAATAAAAAAGCAAGTCCTTGTCATTTAAAGGACATAAGCAATTGGGACTTGAATTCATCAAGTACAAAGAATAAATTGATGTTAGAAAAGGAGGTGGACCTTTCATTTGATTCCCATGGTCAATGTGAATTTGAGGTGACATGAAGGAACTTGCAACAAAATCAACAAATTTCTGAAAATCAGAAGATAAAAAATATAACAAAATTAGATTTGTGAAAAGGGTAACAAAAATCTTGAAAAATATGCTTAATCCAACATTAACACACCAAGCTAGAATTCCAAGCAGAATTAGCAATTCATAACATAGTCTTTGGTGCCCTATTTTAACTCAATAAGTTATCTATTTTCCATATTAAGAAAGTATAGGTTACTCATGAACAAAATGAAAATGAATACAGAACCAGATGAGCTTAAATTGTTCCAAAAGTTGAACAAAAATGCAAAATGGTCCAAAGATTTCAAACCTTGACATCCTCATATGTTGACATGTAGCCAAAGGATATTCTTACAGCTCCAACAGGTTTACCATTGATTATATCAAGATCATCCCAACAAACGTGACCAGCCTAAATACAAAAACAAATAAATAAATAAAAATCATTTGTTACGTTATACAATATACACTCATAACATAGATAAACCAATCATCGTAAGAAGATGGTATAAATACCTCAGTATTTGAAATAAGATCCAAATGAGACAAGCCAAGGTATTTTGCACATGCACCTGGATTGCAGAAGCATCCTGTCTAAACAGATAGCAAATGAAGATAAAAATCAGCATTCAATCAATAACCTTAATGCAAAAGCATTGCAAAAGTACAAATAAACAATACTTTACCAAGATGACTACATGAATTTACAAAAAGAAAATATTAACATGAAGAAATCCATAATTTATACCCTTAGCTGAATTCCTGAAAGTGATGCCAGCTTTTCCACTTCACGGTATCCATACCAAGAGCCATCAGGCCGTTTCAAGTTGAATGAAATTATTGGACCCATTTCATGACACAGTTTCTGGATTAAAATAAAAACAATATTAACTAGTACGAAGTTCCTAAAGACAGATGGAGAAAATAAATGAAATCACTTGAGTGACCTGCTGCTGCTGATATATGTGCATTGTGTGTGCGAAGGTAGTAAGTACATTTTTTTATTTACAAAAACAAGAAAACTATGTCATTTCCGAGGCTCTTATTCTTTTTCAATGCTGTACTAACTACCAACAAATAAGGAATATAAAATAGTATTATGTAGCATGAGGAAAAAACACCTCAGGTACTAAATTCAATGGGAAGGACAAGAAATTGTGCACAAACTAACCATTGAATTATGGTGTCCATAGAGGATGCAGACACTAGATCCATTGCCATGCCTCATGGCCAAGAGCATTTTCCTCGTATACAAGGCAAGAGATGCTATATGTCTACAAGGAAACAATTTTGCATGCTTTTAAAAATAAAAATTCAAAGGAAATAATGTTGAGACAACTTAAAGGAAAACAATATGTTATAATAAATTACTTTAAACTAGAGGGTGTGTGTTGAGATCCCAAATACACTAGAGAGATATGGCCAATGTAGTTCTTATAAAGTTTGGACAATCCTCACTTTACAAGCCAGTCTTGTGGGGTTGAGATCCCAAATCAACTAGAGATATGATCAATGTAGTTCTTATAAAGCTTAGGCAATCCTCACCTTACAAGCTAATTTTGTAGGGTTGAATTATGTCCTAAATCCAAATTCTTAGATGTTGTACCACATCATGATACACCATACCAATTTAATATCCACTTATTCTGAATTTCTATTCCTCTTTTTCTCCTTCCTTACCTACACCCAGTAATATCAACAATCCCCACTCTGCATCAATGGATTATTTTATTCATTGGCTTTCAACTAATTGGTTAAACTTGTGGGTGAATTGTTATTTACAATAGTAAACATGTGTCTGATGTAAAACACATGGATGCAGCAAAAAAAAATTCCCCTTTGTTATCATAAATTTAAGGTATAACATTTTTTTGTTGGTATATGGCACTTGAGACATCAAACAGTATTCACCTTACAAATCATAAATACTATATGCTAACATCCATATATTATGTCTCCAAATGTCAAAAATCGTGATCACCTGCTTCTGAATCTTGAAAATATTTTCTTTCAAATTTTGTTCTGTGCAGTATCAGAAGTAGCATTTAACCAACTTGTGATTAACTATGGTCCAAACATTGACATCATAAAATTTCCCATTTTTTCTGCATCAGTGTTTTTTATATTGCAATTAATTTTGATAGGATAATCTTTTAGAGTCTCTTCTTTTTCTCGGTTTTCTGCTACATTATGCCTCCGTAGTTTCAGCGATATCCGATGCATTGTACTGTATTGCTGAAAACAGCTTCAAATAACTCATTATTAAGAACAGCTACATATTTGAATATATGTCCATTTTGGTCCTCCAAAGATATATGTGTCCACTGGTTGGTCCTCCATTTGTACATACATCAAATCCATCCTTAAATGTCCATTTATGGTATCAATTGGTTCTTAAAGTAACACCAAATTGGTACGTAAAAGAACAAAACTGATGACTTTAATTTATCATTGAAGGACCAATTTGATTAATGCAGGATCAATATATACCTTTGGTCATCAATAATGAACATTTAATCTAAATATTTTATTGCCATTATATTGTTATGTTGTGAAAATGACCTGAGTACAAGGTACAAGTATGTTACAAACTAGCTGTGCATTTTATCTTCAAACAACCCAAGCAAAAATGCATAAATTTCCTCATAAACTACAATGAAATGGCATCGATGTCCCGTTACCAACTGCAGCTGCAACAGCGGCAAATTGACACAATTTTGGGTATGTTACACAAAATTGCAATACAACAGCTCCAACTGCAATGTTATGCTGCTACAGGAGCTGTCACATGCTTAGAATAGCTCTGATTTGTTCTGTTTTACTGTGAATTTGTCAATATTTTTTCCTTGATCAGATGTTGAAAAGCATAAGCAGCTAGTTAAACCAGCCATACAATCAACAAGACCAAAATAAACATCTATCAAAAACCTCAAAGGGTAAATGATATTATGATAGTAACTTTATGTACAAAACTGGATATTTTATATAGTTATCCAAATCTGCATACCTTGATATTGCTGATACAGTTAAAGAATTCAGGATTTTGAAGCCATGGCGGATAGATACTATGCTCAAAAATGAAACAGTCCCATCCTCAAACAGTTCCTCAATACCTTCCCTTCTTTTAATGAAATCAATATCAGCAATCGATGCACTAACCGTTCCTGTGATGGGTCCAACCAATTAAATAACTAACTATAAACCACGATGAGGTAAGTAAATGCTAAGCCACAAACCTCCACTAAAATAAGTCTTCTTCAGTAACTTGGCAGCATCTGCAATGTAAAAGAATAAAGAAGATAATCAATAACAGACAAACTTTTGCAGAGTCAAATTACCATCCATATAAGACATGGGTTCCTTACTAAACTGAGACAACACACTATGTATCAACAGAATTCACAACAGGTATAGAATACAATGAATTACTCAAACATTTTCATCCTGAGATATATAATACAAACATAGATGACTGTCTTGTACTTAATGTCATCAAGATTGATGAATAAACAAAAGTATCAAATATAGTTCTAGGCAAAGTTCAGAATGTTATCACATCATGAAGTCCGCATAAAATTAGAATATATTTGTTGTTCACAATCATTAGCTTACCATTTCGAACAATGAGAGCTCCAAGCCCAGTTGGATAGCCAAACAGCTAATAGAAATGCAGAAGAAAAAACATCAATTTTCAAAGTAGTCCTTGATAAAAAAAAAATTAAAATACATATGCTCATACCTTGTAAAATGAGATAGCAACAAAATCTGCAGGATACTTAGACAAATCAGGTGGCATGGTAGCACATCCCTTTGCAGCATCAATTAAGACCATCCACTGTCCACTTCTTATGAGGAAAAAAAACAGTTAAGCAAATCTACAATCATTGATGCTTCAAAGAAGTTCAGCAGACAAATAAAGTGCTCCCTCTCTCTTTCTCCATATAGATATAGACAATCATCACAAACATACAAAGAGAAAGAGAGAGTGTCTAAGAAAAAACAATGCATTGTCTATTTCTTAAGGGGAAAAAAGTAATCAGATAAGTAAACATACAATCATCAATGCTTCAAAGAATTTCCAAAGACAAATAAAGCTCTCTTAGAGTGACTTAGAAAAAAACATAGTAATTCATCTAGTTAGTCTTTATTGGGAAAAACCCAAGTCCCACATTGACTAGAGATAGTACCAAGATAGAATATATAAGTGGAGGACAACACTCACCCTATGAGCTAGCTTTAGGAGTTGAGTTAGGCCCAAACCCACATTCTAAGATGATATTAGAGTCTATCCTAGATCCATTCAAAGGGCCACCCACCATGTTATCCATGCACGAAGCGCAAAAGTGTTGTTGGGCGTGAAGGGGTGTAGTGGGAAAAACCCAAGTCCCACATTGGGTAGAGATAGAGTATATAAGTGAAGGGCAACCCTCACCCAATGAGTTAGCTTTCGGGATTGAGTTAGGCCCAAACCCACATTCTAAGTGTCTTCTATGGTCATTGGGATCTCCATTATATTGGGAAGGACGAGTAAAACAAACTAACAAAGTGAAAGAAAAAGCATGTAAAAAAATATGCAAAGTACTAATGTCGTTCTACTAATGGTCTTTTAAAGTGGTGTCTTTGGTAGATCAACAAAGAGATTGGCATGTTGTGTTACATGTTTCTTTTTTTCCCTTTCATTCTTCATAGTTTTTGAGGAATTCTTATCATCTTGCCTTTGTACATCTGCTTTCTCTAAATAAAAATTTTGCTTATCAAAAACAATACAAAGTACTAAAATTTAAGTTTCTGTGAACAGGATAATTCTCATTGATGCATCCTCATATTCTAAAAAAAAAATGCAGAAGTCATGATTATTTTATAACACTGTAATGTTCAGGAATGTATCATCCGAAAATATAAACATACACATGCACAAACAAATCCTAAAGTCACACTGCACCTCTAGTATTTAGGAATTTAGCATATATAAAAGTGTAACAACAAATCTTGCATTACATGGGTTCACATTTGAATGGTTGTAGTTTATTTAATTACTATCTATCATATATTCTTTTCAACATACAGAATATTTATCCTTTAAATAAAAACATACAGAATATTTTGAATGAGGACATACAAGCAAATAATAAATTGCATGCATAATCAATTTGACAAGCTGTGATAGGGTCTGCACTGTAAAATAGTTAAATATGCATAACTTGAGTCATTTTTCATGTTATTTGGATAAAAGATACAACGTCATATACAAGGAGTCAATAAAACATAGAGATAGAATGATGTATATTACTGGCAAACTGAAGAAATTCCCAAGATCTTGCTTGAGTCTTCCTTAATAATCTTCACCAAGTCCAAGTCAAATCTCAACCCTGAGAAATTGCACTCTGATGGAAAGGCAAACAAATTATACACATCACCTGCATTGAGCAAACAGATATAAGAAAGTCATCTAAGGCACAGAAACATATCCATGACCTTAAGAGTTACCTGTTGGCTCTTCTTTCAGTGATCCAGCTACTTTTCTCCTCTGAACCTGGTGTGGTGATATCTTTGTAGTAATTGTTTCTCCTGATATTTCAGGATGTAATTCTCCTTCAATATCTACTGCAATGGCTGCTGCTCCTTGACCAAGAGCATATCTATACTAGTTAAGGAGGTACACAGAATGGTGTCATTCATCATCTCGTGTAGCAGAGCAATCATAATGGAAAAAATTAATAACACATCTATATTTATCAGAATGAGGGCGAGCCCTGGTGCAACGGTAAAGTTGTGCCTTGGTGACTTGTTGGTCATGGGTTCGAATCCGGAAACAGCCTCTTTGCATATGCAAGGGTAAGGCTGCGTACAACATCCCTCCCCCATACCTTTGCATAGCGAAGAGCCTCCGGGCAATGGGGTACGAAGTTTTTTATATTTATCAGAATGTGACAGGAACATTTCACTAAAGCAGTGTTATTGCAAGAGAATACTATATTCAATAACAGAGTCAGAAGAGATAAGGCATTCTCTGAATCCAAACTCAAGAAAGTAAAATAAAATCACTAAAAAATAATATAAAAATATTTGAGTCCTCAAATCCCGTTGAACAGAAAAATGGTTTGATAAGTATCGAATAGAGTCACATCAATGCCAAAAAAAAATATCTTAACGACTTCTAGACATCCAATGCCTAGATGAGGAGTGCTAGCAGCACACTCTACTATTAGTTAAAATTTATTGATTGAAAACTACAAAATCATTAGTGGGACTCACAAAATTTTATGATTTTCAATAAATTTCAGCAATGATAAAGTGTGTTAGAGAATGGGTTGCTAGCATTCCTCATGCCAAGATTCATCCCATTTTTCTAAACTTAAAGGCATTGTATCATCTGAACAGCGATGTATTGAACAGTAACTATCACAGTATATCCATTTCTTTTCTTTACAACAGCTCTGTGACCCAAAAGTGAACACTAGAATTTCATTATGTCTTCTACCCCCGTGTTGTAGAGCACTATTACCCTTCACTCTCCTGAAGTGAGCCAAAAGCAATTATTATGAAATTGAATGGTTTACCATTTATTTTTTATCAGGTAGGAATAGGATACTCTCTTATTCCAAGAACGCTATTATGATTCTCCATTGTATACATAAAACTACTGTTACAACTCCATGGAAAAGCCTCTCCTACCAGCTTCAGCGCTGCTGTTGCCCCAGAAGTAAATATACATTTGTATTCTTTGGGAGATGCATTGCAGTAGTCAAGGACCTGCATGAGTGAATGTGATAGTTCAAAAATCTGTGCAGATGTAGAAATCTACAGAACAGATATCAAAATGTTCAAACAAGAAACAGCAATAGCAATAGAACTTTAGTACCTGCTGGCGGGCGTTCTTGACAATGTCAAGAGTTGCAGAACTGGAGTCACTTTGGCTGTCTAGTATCGAAATTAAGGAATTTCAGTTAATAAAGTCAGTAATAAGAATATTGAAGTGTGATGTGAAACAATCGTATAAGATTAGGTAGGATACGAGGATTTGCGTATAGGTTAGTAGTGAGATCATTGAAAACAGATTCCATTTGCAGGTCAGAGTATAGAGTTGCCCCAGCATGATCCAAGTATACAAGATCTGTGAAAAGCGTTATGGAAATAAGAAATCGGAAAAGGAAAGACGAAACAACATCCGGAAATTGATTGATGTATGTATGACCTTGTAATTGTAATCTCTTGAATTCAGTAGCTCGAATTTGATCAACGGACTTGGGGCCGTTAGGGTAGCCGTAGTGTTCACCAAAGTCTCTGAGAAATTCTTCTTTGGCAGCGTCCATGTTCAACGTTCGGAGTTCCAGAGGCGGCAAATGGAGTAGCGAACAAGAGCTGTTACGTGCAGAAACGTTTCTTCCATGAGTCCATGACACATGGACAATAATATATCACGCCTCATGCGTCTTTTCCCCACTTCACCCAGACAGACCACGATATTTTTTATTTTTTATTTTTTTAGTAAATGACCTCTTTCCTTCATCAAAGTCAAAAATATTTTAAAGTTTTCGACGTGTATAAAGTGTCTGGCAGTTATATCCTATTGTTAAGTTTTTTTATCAATTAGATGTTAAGTTACTTAATAGTAAAGGAACCAATTTGAATATTTTTTATGTATTCAGATACTAACTCAATATTAAGTCAGAATTTTCAAATAATTTAATTGTCATTATTTTACATTTTCGTGAACAAAAGTGATCTTTTCCTATTTTTTCTTCTTTTTTTATCAATTATTGCTCAAGCATGAAACCTGATGTCCCATTCGAGGTGACATTTCATTTTTAGTTGAGTTTTTCGTTTCGATTTATTTTTCTTTTGAGTTTTTAAAAATTAAAAATATATAAAATGAGTTAATTATTTTATTTTATTACATTTCACTATTAAATAATGGTGATGATAATAATAATATTGATAACAATCATAATGATATCAAATCAACTTTTATATTTTAATATTTATATTTATTATTTATATATATATAAGATTGAATTATAATTCATTGAAATTTGTGTTTAATTATACTTGTGAGTCCAAAGTATTAATTTATAGTTTTTACTTCATATAATTGATATAAAAAAAATGTATATGAACCTCTTAGGTATTGTTGGGCTATGATGTCTAAATAAGGTTTTGAATGTTTACTAGTGTTAGTGTTAATGTTTTGTGTTAGTTATTTTTTAAAAAAAAACCATATAGATAAAATTAAAAATATTAAAATCACAAAACTCAATCTAAATCAAATCGTAAAAAATTGATTTAGTTTGTTTCAGATTCAATATTATCTTTAAATTGAACTAAATTAGACTACACAAATTTTATGTTTTGTTTGAATGACTTTTTAGTAAAAAGCCGAACCAAACAAGACCGCACCCCAAGGTGGTGGTGGTCAAATGGTGGCGACGTTGAAGGTAGTGGTGGGGTGGAATGATGATGGTGACGTCGAGACTATGATGGTGAAGTGGGGGTGGCAGAAAAAACATGATGGTGGTGGTGTGTATTTTTTAAAATTAAAAATCAAATTTATAAAACCTTTTTTCTTGGCTTTGAAAATGAATGTAAAATTGTTTCAAAATTGAGTTAAAAAAATCACTTCAATTCGATTTTTGTCAAACATGCTTTGTTTTGAAAATTGCATCTGAAAGTTTACAAAGCTGTTTTTTATGTTTTCAATTTTCAATATTTAAACCTTTAAAAAAAATATTTAAAGACTATATTATCTTATCTTTTGTGTTAGATACAATATTTGAGGTTATTGTGCTTTCATTGTTTGACCTTGATGTTGTTGCTTCTTTATGTGTGACTATAAAAGAATTCAGCATGTTCATGACAAAAAGTTTCAATGACTTGCAAATATATATGTGTGTAAGGATTAGATTGTCAAGGTAAGCTAGTTGTTTACTATCATTTATTATGCTAATTTATTATTGAGTTAGTCTTTTGATTTGAGCGTCACAGTTTCTTTTTAACAAGTATCTCTAACCCCTTCAAACGTTCGGGAGTTCGAAGACTATTCTCTAGACATTCAAGAGGTTGAAGATTGAAAATGATATTACACACTATTAAAGACACTTATAAGGAGGAAAAAACCTTAATACCCTTCTACAAGTACAACACTTACCCAAACAAAATGGTAAGAGTGACAATTCATACTCATGTACTACAAGAAAATATAATAGGTGACACACAAACATAAAAGATATACAATGAATGTCTTTCTAATGTTTGAATGGAACTTCACATATTCTCCATGATACAATACTTGACATTACCTGATGAAGTAATCTCATTTACGTGGAGTGATATATAAGTTGTGGTGTCTCTTAACATAACTTAATAATCAATATGATAATCCTCATCATCATTCCATGGTGATACATGTCATAAGCTATTATGAACGACACACCCAGACTAATAATAAGTATGATAATGACTCAGGACATCGTGTAGGAGTAATTTACTCACCATGTCACGAGAAGGGATTTCATAATCAAATGTCTTGTATATTTTATAGCATCCTCCATTGAATCCATAAAAAGCATTAACATTTATCATAATTTATCTTTTTTTCTATCAATATATAAAGATTAAAGATCATTAATAATTCAATTGTTGGTCTTCGTTTAGAGATTCTTACCTATGGTTTAAGCCCTTGGCCTTCTTGGCCCCAATTACGCACTTGTTTCCACCACTAAATTCAAATCTTCATCCTCCTCATCATGTCCATTAATAATCTTTTATTTACATCTTTAAAGTAAAGTTCTATGCATGTCAATATTTTATGTAAATTTTAGAATATTTAACAAATTATAATGGAGACATAAAATCACCATTTTTAAGAATAAATTTAAAGTCTCTTTTTTAAATTAATAGTATTTTTATTCGTAAGGGCTAAACATTTTTTAAGATTTTGAATTTATTTATTTATTTTAGTTAATAGTATTTATTTGTAATAAAGCATTGAAGGGCTAATTGGAGAATTTGGTAAGAGATATATAAATACTATAATATATTTTGATAAACAATAAAAAAAATCACAAATGAAAGTTTTGTGGAAGAAAGAGAGGAGGAAGGGAGGACAAAATTGACTAAAAACAAACGGGGGAAGCTAGATGAGACGAGGGGTAGAGAAGAAGATGACTTGTAAGACAGGAGAAATATAAAGAGAGAAAGAGAGGAAATTGGCGTGGCGTGGCGTGATCGGGGCACAGTCTGAATCTGAAATCCATCTTCAAAATCTCAATTCAATATAGGAGGGAGCTGTGCCCTGCCCTGACGTTAAAAAAATGTCGCTGAATATGAAAACCCTAACCCAAGCATTGGCGAAGACCGCGGCGGTGATCGAGAAGACAGTGCAGACGACGGTGCAGGAGGTGACGGGCCCGAAGGCACTTCAGGACTACGAGCTGCTCGACCAGATCGGCTCCGCGGGGCCCGGGCTCGCCTGGAGACTCTATTCGGGCCGGGCCCGTGATCCCTCGCGGCAGCACCAGTATCCGGTGGTGTGTGTATGGGTGTTGGACAAGCGCTCTCTTTCCGAGGCCCGAATGCGCGCGGGCCTCACCAAGGCCGCCGAGGATTCCTTTCTAGATTTGATTCGGACGGATGCCGCCAAGCTCGTCCGCCTCAGGCATCCCGGCGTCGTTCACGTCGTCCAGGCCCTCGACGAGAGCAAGAATGCAATGGCTATGGTCACCGAACCCTTGTTTGCTTCCGCTGCCAATACTCTTGGCATTGTCGACAATATTCCTAATCTTCCTAAAGATCTCAGGGGAATGGTACCCTATTTTTTTCAATTCCCTATTATATCAGTCACAATTCCTTTCGTGATCTACTAGTTCCTCTCGATCTGCTAATTCTTTTCAGAGTAAACCTCCGTTTTAGTCCTTCAATTTGTCAAGTGCTGTCACAGTGGAGATATAAGGCGGGGGTTGGGTGATTAATGGAGAGGAGAGAGGTCGTGGGTTCGATCCCTCCTGCTAACAAAAAAAAAGTGATGTCACAGTAGTCCCTGAATTTAGAATAATGTCAATTAAATCCTTGCAATTGAAATTTGTTAGTAAAATAAATTGAGTAGGTTGCTGATGAAAGAGCCTTTGCTTTGCAGGAAATGGGAATTTTGGAGGTGAAGCATGGTTTACTTCAAATAGCAGAATCCCTCGACTTTCTCCACAACCATGCTCATCTTCTTCATCGAGCTATATCACCTGAGGTGATAATCTTTCACATTACTTTGACTCAAGGTTTTAAATTGCCACAAAGGTTGTAGTTTTTTGATATTGTCAGAAATGTGGTCGTGGATATATCCAAAAAGAGTTGATGCGGCCAAAATCTTGCTTTGACTTAATTATTTTGGCCCTTAATTCTTTCTAGGCTTAATTACAATTTTTTGCCCTGAAAGTTTTACAATGTTGCGAATTTTGCCTCCGAATTTTCAAAATATCGTGTATTATGCTCTCATGCCGAGAATTCGCCACAATTAAGATATTTTGTGGCGGTTTTTTCCTTTAAACTGCCACAATTAAGACAATTTGCATTGGTTTTTCATTAATTGTGGTGGTTTTTCCAGATGGGGGCAAAATTTCCAACATTGTAAAACATTGGGGCCAAAAACTGCAACTAAGCCTTCTTTTTATTATGACACTTTTTTTAATAAAAGAAATTCTGACAAATAAATAATGTCAGTGCAAGTTTTAAATTGTGGTTGTGGTTTCATCGCGATTCTTAATATTGCGGACAAATGTGACAATTGTGGTTGTGTTGTGGTTGTGAATACCGCAAAAACCTTGACGTGTCTGACATCGTGGTTGACTGTTTTTTGAAGCCTTGTGCCAGTTAGTGACATCTATGTATTTCTGAATGTTACTTTCATAGTTTTGTTTAACTGTGAAAATATTTTTGGCTCTTTGAAATTCTTGCTGAAGTTTCATTTTGCACCAATCACAGTTGATATAAATTACTTTTTGGTTGACAGTTAACCTTTCTTACTCATCCTTTTCTGTTTCACCGCTGTGAAATTTAAGATTGGCTCATTGAATACAAGTTTATACTTTGCAGAACATTCTGATCACCTTGAGTGGAGCTTGGAAACTCGCTGGATTTGGTTTTGCAGTTTCTGCTACTCAGACCTCTGGTGACTCATCTAATCTGCAACCCTTCCATTATGCTGTGAGTGGAAAAATTGATAAGATTAAGAGTTACTACATTAAATTTGTTCACTTGACATCTTTGACATGTTAAATACTGTAATGTTGTCAACTTGTCATTGATTTACTGTTGCATATGATGCGTATTTTTTTTTAATGTTAGCTCTTCTCTAAATTTTGGTATATCTATTTGATCAATTCATTGTTATATTACCAATCATATAATCTTGTATCATGCAATTCTTTTGTATATGTTATATGTTTCTTCTTCATCAGGATCTCAATATTTTCTTCCTTTGATTATTCTTAGACACAAATTTCTGCTTCTAGTAACCTTATATACTTCTGCCAGCAGAAGTCTCTACATTTTGTAATCATACCTGTGCGGTTATTCTTCCTGGTACATGTTGTCTATAGTTTTGCCTTGTGACATTTGATTTCCTTGATTATGTTTGTAATATCTGGATCTAAACTATGATTTACAAGAAAGGCCAAATAAAGTTATCATTCCTAAATGAAAAATTATACTATTTTATCTCTGTATCTTATTCTCATCCTCAGGAGCATTGTAAGTTTTGCTTGAATGACCTGTATCTTATTTCACTTTGACTGCTGTGCAGGAATATGATGTTGAGGACTCTATCTTGCCACTTCAACCATCACTTAATTACACTGCTCCTGAGCTGGCGAGGAGCACTGCGTCTTCAGCTGGGTGCTCATCTGATATTTTCAGTTTTGGATGTCTTGCCTACCATTTAATTGCCCGCAAGCCTTTGTTTGACTGCCACAACAATGTGAAGATGGTACATACAAATCCTTCTTTTTTTACCCTTTTCAAAAACTGGTTGTGGTATCTGAAATAAATGAGCTTGATATCTGTAAAAGAAACATTAATTAGCACAACTTGTGGACAGAGGTTTATTGTGGCCCAGATTAAATCTAGTGTTGAGCCCCCCCTCCTCCTAATTGCTATTAGGTTGTTAGTCGCTAAACTAGTTAGCGACATAATTGCTAGTGTTCTAGGTGTCATTTTCAATACATAAAGTACTAACATACTACTTCAGCTCTATATTCAAAGTCAATGCTAGCAATACTGAAATTAAGTTGCATTGATTTTAAAGTTATCAATGTTCTTTTCAAATTTTCTGATTGGAGATTCAGTGATGGTTGCATGTGTCTTGTCTCTAAAAGAGAGAATATGTTTTTGTTAATTATTGAATAAATTTCACTAGATGCCAGCCATGTTATTGTATGTAACCATGAAAAAAATTGTTCTCTTTCATTTAATGCATATACTTTTTATGTATTTAAACAGAAAGAGGGAAAAGTGATTAGTTTCATTACTTGACAACAATAATGTAGCTATTTTATTTTATTCATTTGAAGGTAATAAGAAATTTTGGTTTTGTACTTATGCAGTACATGAATACCTTGACTTACTTATCCAGTGGCGCATTCTCATCTATCCCATCAGAACTGGTTCCTGACTTGCAAAGGATGCTTTCTCCAAATGAGTCTTCCAGGCCATCAGCAATGGATTTTACAGGTAAAGATAGGCTGGAGAATCAGTACATTTCTTAAATGAAAAAAAGGCGTGACATCAAAACAGTTAAATAGTTTTCTTGGGGAGTTCCTTGTAAATGAAGTTTTAATAGGTGTTCATTAAATAGTTTCTTGGGGAGTTCCTTTTTCACCTTTTGACCTAAACTCTATAATGTCAAATGTCAATAGAAGTGTTTATCTACTCTTGTTGTGTATCAAGAAATTGGGCAAACACAATTTGATTAACGGAAAGTGGTTGCAAACCTCCTTAAATAACAATCAAGATTTTTGATAAACCTCAGACTCGCCTAACAACTGCAGCTACAGCATTTTTGTCAAAAATGAAATGGGTCGTGACAATTTGTATGAGATCAAAACTCCAATTTATAAACTTATTAAGATTTAAGATCCCTTAATATCTCATGCCACAAGGGTGACTCAAAATGGTGTTTTAGTTTAACTTTGATTATGTAAAACTAACATGACAATCATTAACCCATGAAGTGTTTTTGATTAGGATTGCATGTGTAATTCTTCAGGATTAAGTAACTCATAATCAACCGGTTACCATTGAACATTGCAATTAATATAGTGTCTCTGCTGGTTGTTGGAGCTTCTAGATGGTCAAAATCTTGACAGGATATATGCTTCTCATATTTGCAGGCTCACCATTTTTTAGGCATGACACTAGGTTGCGTGCTCTACGCTTCCTTGATCACATGCTTGTAAGATTTTTTTAGTTTAGCCTTTTAGCATTACAAAATGTATAACATGCAAATTTTAGAGTTGAAGTTCTTGATGATGTGTCCTCCTTTCCTTCAGGAAAGAGATAACATGCAGAAGTCAGAGTTCTTAAAAGCATTGTCAGATATGTGGAAAGATTTTGATTCACGTGTATTGCGATACAAGGTATGCTCTATGCTGTTTGGCTATGAAATTTATGTGTTTTCACTTCTGCTAGTGAATTTTGTGTCACGTCTCTCTCCCAGCATACATAATTTGTATTCTCCCGCTAGCATTTATAATCCAGGATACTCTTGCTGTCAATTACTTTGTCTTGTGCCCTATAACTTCAATAGCCAATATGGTCTCTCAAGCTTTCATGGATTTTGAATTTATATTGCACTTGTTAAACTCTTGCCATGCTGTTTGCCCAAATATGTGATTCAATGTTATTACTTCTTTACTCTGATTTCTCTTGAATTTTGAGTATGTTTTTTTCACTATTGTCATGAATGTAATTTGGACAAATAAAATTCATGCAGGTCCTTCCACCACTTTGTGCAGAGCTTAGGAATGTGGTGATACAGCCAATGATTCTACCAATGGTTCTAACCATTGCCGAGTCTCAGGTACTAATATATCTTTCTTTTCCTCACTTCCATATAATACCTAAATTAGTGCTGGTGTTGTCAGCATTGTAATTGAAAATCAATCTTGCACCAAGAAATATTCTTTTGTAGGGTGAATGTTTCACAAAATCCACCATTATATTGAAAATATACATCATTTGTCATTTAATTTGATAGTACTAATTTTTTTTGCATACTCTATCAATATATCTTAAAATTAATGGCATAATTTGCTTACTAAACCAAATGAAAATATTAACCATGTGATTACAAACACTTCAAACGGTCCAATTCCTTAAAATTGCTTGTTTTAAGGTTAGCATGTTAATCTCGGTTGTATTAATTGCTATAGCTGCCATGGTGTAGTGGAGCAGCTCTTGGCTTCTCTTGAATGCTTATAGTGGCACACTTTGCTGTTGTGGCTGGGTTGTGACCAAGAGAAGCTCCAATAAGAAAAATGGATCAAGGCTTTGTTTGGAAGAGCTTATGTACAGCTTATTTGGACTTATATCTTATGATATAAGCACTTGTGTATGTGTTTGGGGAGAGCATGTGAAAATAACTTATGATATTTTCAGCTTATTTTAATAAGTTCTTCAGTATAGCTTATGAAAACAGCTTATAGCTTTTATATAAAAACAGTTTAACCCTATTCCCTTCAATTTTGAAAAGTGAAAACAACTTATACATTAGTACTTATTCAATAAGACCTTAATTAAGTTGTTTATCCAACGGGCAAATGGAACAGAGACAGGTTAAAAGAGGCAGAGGAAGACTGAAGAAAACTGAGAGAAGCTATTAATAATGAAACTGCTCTGATTTTTTTTCTTTCTTTTTCTTTTGCAAATTTGGTTTTGATAGAGCCCAATGGTGTGGTTTGATTCATATAGCTAACCCTGCCTTATGGGGTGAGGCTTGATTGTTTCTCTCCCTCCTCTTGTGCAAAGCTTTTATTTTTATATAAGCCTTTTTTGTTTTGGCTCTATTAGTTGTACATTTATCAGATATCTCATTGTGTGTGTCTCCTTGCTTTATTTGGATGCAAACTGTCTGTTCTCTCTGCTTTATCTTGATCTATAGTTTAGGAAATGAGCGATTTGGTCTGTTATGGTGAAATGAGTTACTATTTAGTTGCAAGTTGCAACAGTTGATTTTTTTTTGGTTTGTGATAAGTGAGGGTAGTGTATCATCAGTAAACCAGATTTACATAAGGGCACAATGGACTCAATTTGAAGTTTTTTTTTATGAAAAAGAAATTCATTAACCCAAAATGAAAAAAATAATTTATTTTTCAGGACAAGAATGATTTTGAGCAATCAACACTTCCAGCACTTGTCCCTGTCTTTAGTTCTGCTGCTGGTGAGACACTATTACTGCTTGTGAAGCATGCTGAGTTTATAATAAACAAGGTAGTTGAGAGTTTATATCAGTTTCTTTATTTTGATGATTGAAAATCTCTGTATCTAGTGACTATGTTTATTCCAACTTATTTTCCATTTACTATTCTCTTAGACTAGTCAAGAACATTTAGTTTCACATGTTCTTCCAATGATTGTTCGGGCCTATGATGATACTGATGCTCGTTTGCAAGAAGAGGTCCTGAAAAAATCTGTATCCCTTGCCAAACAACTAGATGCCCAGGTGAGTACTATTTTCTAATTTTTGAGTAGGTTTGAGTTCTTTTAAACTATCACATGTTTGCCATTGAATCTGTATCACATGTTTGTACTATTTTTTCAACTTTTGGGGACTTTGAAACTCTATGGATTGGACAAGGAAAAGGAAAAATAGAGAATAATGGCTAACAATGTATTATGAGATTGATAGTAAGTTCAAATACAATAACTTAATGCACTCTTAGATTTTTAAAATGTGAGTTTAGGTCTAACTCAATCCCAAAAGTTAGTTCAATGGGTGAGGATTGCCTCTCACCTATATACTCTATCTTGACTTTATCTTTAAGCAATGTGGGACTTGGGTTTTTCCCAATACACCCCCTCACGCCCAACACTTTTGGATTTGGTGCGTGAATAACATGGTGAGTGACCCTTTGAATGAATCTTGGATATGCTCTAATACCATCTTAGATTTTTAGAATGTGAGTTTAGACCTAACTCAACCCCAAAAACTAGCTCAAGGGGTGAGGATTGCCTCTTACTTATATACTTTATCTTGACTTTATCTCTAAGCGATGTGAGACTTGGGTTTTTCCCAATATGCACCTAATATGCTACTACTTAGGTGAGTTAGGTCAAGTGCTAGTCCTATTAGTACAAGCCCAAGCCAAAGCCCAATAATAATAAAATGAATAATCCTACTATATTAATTGTTACCTTATTTTCCCCTTGAGGCTTATATTATCATACAGCCCTAATGTTGTTCAGTCCATAATCCTTGACACTTTTTTTTTGAAACTTCAATTCAAATGTTGAGTATTAAAGTAAGATATCTATTATGTTTCTTATTTTTTTTTGGGTTTCTTCCTTTCAGCTCGTGAAACAAGTGGTTTTGCCCCGTGTTCATGGATTAGCACTTAAAACAACAGTTGCGGCGGTATGTTTTGTTTGAGCTTTTATCTTTATTTGCAATGCCTTAGGTTGACATCATATATGTGGTGTCCTTTTAGCATCCAAACCTAATTTAGTCAGAATAATTAGATCCTTATTATTGGTAGTTAATCAAATGCTAGTTATCAGCTCTTTTTAAAGTTTCATATCACATATTTTCATATTCCACCTATTTCCTCCATTTAACATGTGAACATTCCATTGGCAATACTGTTGTTGTTATTATCTTATTTCAAGTTGCATTATAAACATCCGAGTGAGGTTTAAGCTTCATTCTTCAAACCCTTGCCAGTTAGTGGTGTAGCTTCTACTTCTTTGAACCCTTGCTGCTACTGTGTTTTTGAAGCTCAACTATATGATCTTGTGCACTGGATGGGTTCTGGGATGAGAGGTGACTGATATCTGGTGCCTCTGTTTCTGTATGAATGATTTCTGTGTGTGCTATTTTGGGTTGGATTCTGTGACTGCAACCTTCTGTTGTTGCATTCTGGTTTCTGAGCATGCTAATCTGTTTTTGGGCATTCAAATTTTGAGCTATGCTTGGTCTCTGAGTGATGCTTTTATGGTTCCCCTGTTTCTGCCACTTAATCTTGTAACAATTAACTTAACTGTTTTAGAAACCTTTGTTTTGTTATAAGGGTTATCTTTGATAGGTTAGAAGCCTTTTGTTTTCTTAAAAGGCTTGTCTTTTGTGGTTAGGACCTTTTGTTCTGTTGCAAAGGCTTGTACATAGTCCTTACAAACTTGTATCTAATATGCATGGAACATACTTAAATGCAAGATGTGATTGTAATTTTATTATTATGTCTTGTTTGTGTTATTTTGTATGTGTGCATTCTTGAATATAACTTTATATAATAGGTAGGGTTTTACCTTTCATGTTATAATATCATGTTTTTCTTTTCTACCTCTTCAATCTTAGGTAGGACCTTTGAGTTTGACAATGTTACACCTTATATGCAAACCTGTTGTCTGTATTTTTCTAATTGGTTTGACAGGTTAGAGTCAATGCATTGTTGTGCCTTGGGGACATGGTTAGCCGACTTGATAAACATGCTGTCTTGGACATCTTGCAAACTATTCAACGCTGTACTGCTGTTGATCGCTCCCCTCCAACCCTTATGTGTACCCTAGGGGTTGCAAATTCTATTTTCAAGCAGGTAAATTTCAAATGATGAACCTGACACGAATCACAGTTTTTTTTTTATGTTATTGACTGCTATGATCTTTGGAGTTGTTGCTAAATATTATTTGGAGTCATACCTAAGTCTTGTTTTTTTTTTTCTCGTTCAGTATGGAGTAGAATTTGTAGCTGAGCATCTTCTTCCATTGCTTATGCCCCTGCTGACTGCTCCACAATTGAATGTTCAACAGTTTGCCAAATATATGCTCTTTGTCAAGGATATGCTCCAGTAATTTTTTTTTAAATAATTCTTAACCCCCTCATTTTTTTTATTTATTTTCTGTCTTTCTCATTGTCCTTGATCTCTGACAAACTTCTCTTTTTTTTTTTTTTTTAAAAAAAAAACTGTGTTCTGTATAGCAAAATAGAAGAGAAACGAGGAGTGGCTGTGACTGATTCTGGAACGCCAGAGATAAAACTTGCTCCCATGGTTAATGGCCATCAATCCGAAGCCATGCGGACAAGCAGCAGCTCTATACCTGCTTCAACTAAAAGCAGCTCTTGGGATGATGAAGATTGGGGTCCCAAACCAAAGGGCACTGCCTCTTCTATCCAGAATTCTATTGATGTAACCAGTCAATCTATGGCAGGCAACCCTGTGGGTCAAGTAACATCTTTACAAAAGCATTTGTCCTTAGCGGCTTTATCTGCTAAGCAAACAACCAAGCCATGTCCCTCAGTGGATGTAGAATGGCCACCTCGTGCATCTTCTGGTGTTACCCTACAATTTGGTGATACTGAAACGCAGACAATAGCAGCAGGAACTTCATCCCCATCTAATCTTGAATCTGATGATCCTTTTGCTGATTGGCCTCCACGTCCTAATGGCTCAGTATCAGGTGGATCTGGAATATCCAACAATGGTACTTTAGGAATGCCACTGAACAAAGTTGGGTTTAATTCAATGAGAAGCACTTCAAGCAATATGGGTCCCCAAACTAGCAACAGTTGGCCTGTTAATTCCCAAAGTTCTGCAGAGTCCATTAGTTTGAACTCAAGGAATCCTATTTCAACAATGGGTAGCCTGAATAGTGGTGGCCTTGGACAACAGAAATCTCTTGGGTTTGTAAAACAAGGCCAAGCTTTCCCAGCATCAATTGTTTCATATAATAATGTTCAGTCAACAGCAACAGATCTTGGATCAATATTTTCTTCCAACAGGAATGAACAAATTGCACCTAAACTTGCACCACCCCCTTCAACCACTGTGGGTAGAGGACGGGGAAGAGGGAGGGGAGCTGCTTCAACCACTGGTTCCTCTCATACCAAGTCACACGCTGAGCAGCCACCCCTTTTGGATTTGTTGGGGTAGCTTGCTTCTATTATTGTTCACGTATTAGGGTGAGTTACTGTTGAGATTGTACATTTTATGCAACATCCTATGTTGAGTGCTTGGAGACATTTATTGTGAAGGGAGATTTCAGAAAATCTTGCCAGGTAACATGTTTTAAGGGACGGCTACTCTTTGTAAAGGTTTTGTTGTATGTTGCTTAGTCTATAGTGATTTTGCAAAATTTGGCTTAATATTTTTTATTTTTTTGTCCTCGCTTCATACTTCATTCTTAGGGCATCAGGCAAAGTGTATTAAAAGAAGTCCTGATTACTGTGACTGGGTTGAAAATAATAAAGGCTGTCATGAAGTATCTTCTGTAACAAGGATTTGAATTCCGTTATGTACGACTAGCATAATACAGAAATTGTTTGTGGGTGAAGAAACGATCTCTACCCATATCTTGCTCTTAAGATCTCATCTACTGGAGAACTGAGACGCATAAGAGACTTTGTTTTTATAACCTTTTAGGTTGACTTTCAGCTTTTGGTTGTAACTCGGGTACTCATGTCATTTTATACATGTTTTCAAATACGCTGCATTTGGAAGTGAAATAGCTGCATTCAATTTTTCAAATACGATTCTGTTGATAACATAGTTGTTCTGAATTTGGAAGTGAAATATTTTGTTTCATAGTTGGATAACATATAATCTGAAGAGACATGCACTTATTTTTATTTATCGTTACTCTCCATGTCGCGTGGAGACTGAAGCAGCAAATTAGCCGGGCGAGCGTTGACGAACCGGCAATTAGTCCTAACTTCCCCAGGACGACCAGACTGCAAGTCACCCATCTTCAACATTCCTTCGACAAATGCTTTGAAAAACTCAGTTTGGCGTCTACTAAATAACCTCACAAACTCCCTTGTGTGAGGGGATGTGAAGAGTGTTTGATCAGAGTTGAGAAAGCCCCTCCCAGCAACCAAATCCTTGAAATATTGGTTATCAAAGACGAGAGGCGTGGAATCAAGGTTCCCAGTGACATTTTGGTCAACATCCAGTGGACATATCCTGTTAAGCTCTTGCCTATAGCTAGGATCAATGGCAGGATCAGGCCTTCCAGTTCCAGATTGATTGTATAGCCTAAACATGATGGAGAAACAACGACCTTGGCCAATAGAGTGAGATCCTGAGAGTGCTACAAGGTCTTTCACGCTGAGGTTATATTTCTGGAAGAGATCAATAAGAGAGCTTGCGTTGGCTCTTGGGCTCGGCATGATGTTGTTTGAGTCTTCTTGACTCGCACTCAAGCTGTCCAATCTTCCCAACCTCACCTCCCACTCGGGTCCACCTGTCTGCAATGCAAGTCATTACTATACCAAAAGGCTAAAGAATGGTTAGCATAATTTACCTTAAAAGCATATTTTGAACACTTTAACAGTATTAATTATCAATTGGTTGTTAAAAACAAAAAAAGTTTAAATATGTTTTTTAGTCTTCTATGTGAGATTTTTTTTTAGTCCTCTAAATTTAAAGTTATTTTTTTATTCCCTAAAATCTATAAAATATTTTTTAGTCCTTTTGTAAATTGTGAGCCAAACAAAAAAGAAGAGATTCACAATTTTTGACCCTTATAATTTGATTTTCTATTTTTATATTTGATTGTCAATAATCAACTCAATAAAAAAATTAAAACAATTTTTAAAGTGGTTAATGAATTTTTAATTTTTTATCCTGACTTGATCATGTCAATTTTTAACTGTGAGAAACATAGTTTAAAATATAGAATGATAAACAAATTTTGGCAATGAAAAGTTGTTATAAATTGTGAATTTTTTTTTATGTTTGGCCGGTAGGATTAAAAAGGTTATTTTATGAATTTGAAGGATTAAAAAAATAACTTTAAATTTGAATGACTAAAAAGAAAATGATTTAATTTTGAAGGAATAAAAATATATTTTAAAAAAATAATTAAAAGGCTTAACTCCAAATTCAGAACCCAAAAAAATAACCACTTAACAACTTAAATATAAATTTATAAGTAAAAAATTTAATTATAATGCATTGTTAATATTAAAAAAACTGTCAATGCATTTCTTTTTTGGTAGAAAAAGGAAAACTGTCTATGCATTTAATATGTTAATAATTAATCCATTAAATGATGCAGTAACACAACAATAAATGCTAGTATAAACATTTGGCCTAACAGTACATCACATTAAATTCTAGCGGGGGGAACAGTGGCATTTAAAATTGAATTTCGAACAAATTTTCCATAATACACGTGCAGTGGACCTGGTTGACTCATTAATTGTTTACTTAATCCTTGTGCAATTACACAAAATGAAATGTGAAAAGAAACCGAAGAATACTACTGCATAAATGTAGATCATCTCCGTTATATTAGAGTAGTATTTGAATCAGTAAAACTTTTAATGGTCAATCTTAGTTTTAAATCATATATCTAATCACATCAGATTTATTATCTATAATATCCATAAATGTACCAAGCATTTTAAAAATAAACTTTTATATAAAATGAATCAGGTGTGGTTAGGCATACAGTTTAAGATTAAGATGGACCAATAAAGATTCTACTACTCTAAATATTGTTGCTGTAATATACTGCACTCATTATTATATGATTTGAAATAGTATCAGATACACTTTAAAAAGAAGATATTTTACCAAACTTCTTGAAAAATAAGAAAGGCATTTAATTTTTCATTTCATGCTTTCTTCATAAAATGCTTAAGCAAATTAATAAGAAGATATTAAAAAAAATAATAACAATACTTATTAATCTTTGCAAGAATTTTTCAATTTTAGGAAATTTTTGCGCCAAAAAGTTGGCCAATTTTGTGGCAAACTCGAGTTCTCTTTTTTGTTGGTGGGATCTTGTACTGTCTTTTATTTTGGAAAGACTTTCAGAACAGATCATATGTACCTAGTTATATGTTTTGCTAACCCATTTTTTGATTCTTTGTTATTATTTGTTGTAACCTAGTCTCTCAATGTTTTGTTGGTTTTCTTCTCTTTTATTTTAATGTGATTCGGGTTCTGAGTGGTAGTCTAGGGGTGTCAAAATAATATTTTGTAACTATGATCATCTTAAGTATGAGGGAAGGAAGGAAGGAACGAACCAGAGCGACAGCATCTCTGGAAGCCATGATTATGATGTCAGCACAGGAAACCACTCCTGGGCAGTCCTTCTCGAGCGCTTGCTTGACTTGATCAACAACTTTATATGATCTCAGCGAATTTATATTTGAGAGGGCCATTTTCTCCCCAAGCATCGTTGCTGTGTCATCAAGCAACATAGACCCATCACACCCCTTCACAAATCAAATTCAAATTCAAATCAAATCAAATTCAATTCAATTCAAATCAATTCAATTACTAGCACCTACATTCACAAAGCAATCATGGAACTGGAAGCGCATGACAGAGGCAACACTTCTGGCTTCCCTCATAAGGGCTTTCTTCATCACATCTCGGACTATGACTTCCGCTTTTGGACATGTTTTTGAGTAAAAGCCAGCTCGGAGATCCGATGATGCTACAAGCCAAGCTATGTGCAGAACAAGGAACATCAGAAACAGAGCCATGTTCATGTTCATGCTCATCACAAACAAAGATGTCCCCTTGTTTTGATCAGAGTAGCTGAGGAGTGTGGCTATATATGGTTAGTATCAACTACTAACTCACTTTGGAGGTGGATAAAGTAATTCTTTTTTTCATTTTAACAATTAATAAAATCGTTTTTGGAATATCGTCTGACTTAGAGAACACGGTTTCTCACTTTTATAGGAATGAAATAAGGCGTCGGCTGGACATGTCTCCCATTTTGGGAAAGTACCCTCGGCCGTTAGATAAGTTTCTTTTTGAATCCGAGGGCCAGCATCCATAATGGTTACCGGTTGTATAAGTCGCATTCAATGCCATTAAAGTAAAATATGAGTTAAATTACTCTCTCATTTTGTGATTCTTACTTTTTTTTATTTTATATAATAGTACCAAAAGATTAATTTAAGCAAAAATGTTTTATTTCACTGCAGTATGTTAGATATAGATAAAGTGGGCATTCAGGTATGGGTGTTGCCGTGATTTTTTTTCGGCCATAGTGCCATAATTGTTGCCTTCATGTAGGGGCGTGGTTTTTTGTTTTTCGTGTTGCTCAATTTTTTGTGTTAAAAATTGAAAGTAAAAATCATCAGTATTTGAATAAAAAGGACTATTGTTACAAAATTTTATTTATAACAATATAAATGTTAATAAAAGGTATAATTTGTAATAAATACTTTGTTTTAATTGATACAATTAAATTTAAAGATAAATATTAATTTTAATATTTAAAAGTGTAAAACACTAACATATTGACTTCATGAAAATAAAAAAATTGAATGTAATTCTTAAATGGGTAAAAAGTACAATAAATTATTTATATCATTATTTTTTTTTGTCATCCTTAACTTGCGTACCTACATGTCATCATCGGTGATGATGTGATACTTGATAATTGTTAGTTATATTTTTAATTTAGACTTTGAACTTAATAAATTATTTATTGAAACATTTTGGTCTCCAAACTTAATCAAATACTATTTCATCTCTAAAAATACTTTTAAATTTTCAATCAAGTCTCATGTTATACGTAAACTATTAGTATATACATAATCATATTTTTTGACTTGTATTCTTTGTCCCTCTTATTTTTACATTCCTCCTACAAATTTTGTCATTTAATGAAAATGTTAAATCTGATATTACTAACAATATTTTATAAGGTTCCAAATCAAATCTTCTACCAAATGAAACTATTATCTTATATGCTATTAACTAGAGTAGATGACTTGAGTCATGCATGTGTAAATATTATTTTATAAAATAATTTAAATATATTAATATTTTCTTACTTAATAAATGTTATTGATGACAAGGGTGTTGTGCTAGTGACATCGTCGTTTGGGGTGGGTTCATGTGAGCATGAAAGAGAATAGCATATAGGGTAAGGTTTTTTTTTTTTTTTTTTTATCTTTCTTAAGTGTTATATATGTTAAGTTAAAAGATATTTATATTTTAAAAATGAATCAAAACTCTTAATTATTTTGATTAGATGTAAATAAATATAAATGATAAATATTGTGTCTGATATACTATCCGATCATAATATGTATTGATGCATCTTTATTTTTAAACAATACATTCCTAAGACGATTTAACATAACATTTAAATAATACATTTAAGACTTTCATCTAATAATTTGTGTTTAAGATTTTTTAATGCAAAAAATATTCTCATAGAATTTGTATATAAGCAAATAACATAAGAAGGGGGGATTAAATTGTGTTTTTAGAAATTTAATTTTTTTTTCTTAAAACAAATAACATGTGTTATCGTCTAATGTAAAAAGACCTAAAACACTTAGAGATTAGGCTAAGTAAAAAAAAAAGTTTTATTTGTGAAACAAAATAAAATATAAAATCTAAAAACAAATTATATATATTTATAACAAACAAAATAAAAATATTAATTTAATATTTTTTATTTGATATTATTATATTTTATGTTATCGAAATTATATTTGTTAACTTTTTTAAGAGCGATATGGATGGAGTAATTTTTTTTTTCAATTACCAATTTAACTTGTTGAGGGTTCTTGTCAATTTAAATTTAACATATATGCACATTATTTCTTATCAATGACAACGCACAATAAATTAAATATGGAAAGAATCATACGCAAAAAATAATTTCAAACTTTAACAAATGTTATTCGATATTTTTTTCTAATAACTATTTGAAGTTTTTAAGGTCAGGGACAAACTGTGTTAATTTGAGGGTGCGGGGATTGTGAAAGTGCAGGTCCTTCAAGAAGCGTTCAACATGGTCGGTCACCTTGTCATTTCAGACTTCAGATACAGTCACGGGTTATTTTTTTTACACCATTCAAATTTTTTGATACCCAACATATCGTAAAAAAAAATTAATTTTATCATTTTTTACGTATAACCCTATGGATTATGAATTGCCAATATGTAAGCCCATAAGCATATGAATTGATATGAGACTTACGGATTCCTATGAGGCAAACGAATTGACTATTTTTTCTTCTCTGAAAAAAAGAGATAAATACAGTCAGAACTGTGTTGGGAACAGAAAGCAACTTTGTTGGCAGATAACCCTGAAAATCTCTGACCACTGGCAACCTCACGATCACCAAATCAACAATTGAAACCCAAAACTACCTTTGAACTCGCAAGCAACCTCTCCAGTTGATATGAACCATCGAAATGGTAACATGCATAAAAAACAAAACAACCACGTGAACCAAATCCACATGTTCAGAACAAAACACACAAAACAACCCCGCTCCCACCTCACTTGAAAAACCTGGACCGTTCGCAAAGACGACTATTGGAATCAGCATCAGACGTTTCTACCTCACTCCGGCATGCTCAAATGATAGTTTTCTCTCTCCCTCGATTTCCTACACACTCGAATCTTGCTTCTCTTTTGTACTTTGTTTTGTAGAATTTGCCTTTTTTTCTCTTTTGTAGTTATAGAAGTTTGGCGATTTAATTGGCGTTAAACGACCCCATTTTGGTTGCGTGTTCTCGCTTCTCAAGGTTAGATTTTGAGTGGCTTTGTTGCCATTTAAGGGTCTGGGTTTATACTTAAATTTGTGGGATACTTGTTAACTGGACGTGTTAGGATCGTGGTGTTCTTGTTCGAAAAGAGTTTGATTTGGATAATTTGTGTTAGATAATGCTTGAGGTTGGTTGTTTGGGTTTGATTTGGGTTAGTGTTTGTATCAATTTCTGGCCTAAATGATTTTTACTAAGTAAATGTTATTGTAAGGCTTTTATACTGTATATAAAATTACAAGTTTATGTAATTTATTTTAATATTATAATATTTATAAATCCTTGATTCATCACGGAGATTAATTTCTTTCACTATATTCAATTTCATTGTAGGAATAATGTTTTAGTCTCATTATTATCATTTTTTAAATTATAAATCATTTTCATATAACTTATGAAATTAATTACGAATTAAGAATTAAAAAATTTAGCCTATATTTTTTTAATAAAAATATACTTATATATATATATATATATATATATATATATATATATATTTATAACAACATTTTTTCCCCTCTTGATTTGATGTTTACAACAACATTAATGTAAAATTGAATTAGAAAAAGGAAAGATATGAGTAAGAGGCGAGAGAGGCTTGACTGTTTGAGACTTGCAGAGATCTGTCTCCATCATATTTTGTAAGCTCCTCTTGGATACAAAGCAATTCATTGAACTTGACCATAGGAATAAGAATATTAAATTACATTTAATTTAAGCAACTTGTTCTGCTGCTATTCATTTCTTTTCTCTTGTCTTGCTTTTCCATCCATGTAAGTTTCTCATCCATAGATATTTTATATTCTGCTCTCCTTCTCCGATGCCTTAATTTTCTTAAGGAATATCACATGTGTTTAAGAGTTAGGCGTTCGATTCAATCTAAGGATAGGGATAGTACTAACCTGTTTATTTTTTTATGGAATAAATAACTAACACTGTTTGTTGTTCTTAATTGACCCAACCCAAGGGCAAGCCTTTTATGCTCTAATTGGCTGCTGAGGAAGACCCTACTTTGAACTCTCTATCTCTGCCTTTTCACAACTTTGTTCCATTTTTCATCCACTTCGCCACGTTTGCAATGCTTTTTTTGTACATAGATGGTGCCGTGTTTAATTTATACTCCATGAAATACATGGGCCATGCTTGATACATTGTTATCAGTTCTGCATCACGTATTTGACTATTTTGTATTGCCTTCTTAGGAACTTTGCATATAAATGTTCACAACATTGTTATTGTTGCAATTTGGTCCTTAATTTTCTAGCAATCATTTCATAATTTATGTATTGATTTGATATTGTAATAAATCTGTTCATAACCAGATTTGAATAAAATCTGAATTATGACCATTGGTGATAGACTATTTCTAAATGGGCAGATGTTTCACTGTCCATGGGGGGCATGGGCACCTTCGTAACCAAAGAAGGACACCTTCACAGGAGTAAGGTTAGAAACTAAATATCCATGGCTGTCCAGTTACTTTCTAATTTTTCTCCCTGATTACTGCAGATTTAGTTTCCTCTTCGGCATTAATTCTGCCTATATATCAGTGGCTGTGTCATTCAAAAATAATAAGAGAAATTAAATATTTCCTTCGCTATTCTTATAGTCACAAATAAGGAAAACAAAGCATAACAAGAGGTCATCTAGAAGCTCTGAGCGAGTATGGTATTATTGCCATGTATCCTAAGCCTCAAGAAATTCTTACATTTGGTAAAGCCAAGGAGATTGAAAGTTTTTGGCAGTGTATAATACATGCAGTTATATGGTGTATTTGGTTGGTGAGGAATGATTGCATCTTTATGCTTCAGAAATTGTTTTTGAATAAGATTGTCTTCTAGCCTCTATCTGGTTCTCCTGTGGTTCTTTTGAGGGAGTTTTCATTTATCATACGGAGAGAGACTGGAGAGCTGGACAGCTTTGTTGAATTTTTAATTTGTTTTGGAGGATATTTTATCCTCCCCTTGTTTCAGTTTGTCTTCTCTCATAAAATATCATTTTCTATTTTAAAAAAAAGACTTGAAAAGTTTTATATCGTATAACCGGTAGTACTCTGTCATGAATAAACTATCGTAAAAGCTTAAGCTATTGGGTGAACTTGAATGATTTTATATTGCATCTCTGAAATGCCCCCTCACACAATAGCCCTTTGGGATTAAAATGTGGATAATGCACACGCCCATCTATCTTGCGCTGAAATTTATCTTTCCATTAGAATAATTGGGGCAACATTGATCGAATTTTAGATCGATCACTTGACCGTGCAGGCTTGGATACCATGTTAGGAACCAACTATCCCCAAATGCTTAAGATGTTAGGTTAAGACATGAATGGTTTGTTACTACATCTCTAACTTACTGTCTCATTTTGCTGCCTTTGTTTAATTAGGTCAGTTCAACATTATAGTTTATGATTTTATAGTACATAACTATCTTATTTTAATTCGATTTTCCTCTTTTATCTGTGGTTAGAAACACATGCCAGGGGGAATTGAATGACAGAATGTTCTGACATTAATATTCATTTGATAGCTGTTTTCATTCGAATATTATTGTTGTTTTCATCTGTTCCATTCCCATCTATCTGATGCTTAACTTTTCCATCTTTTAATGTAGTTATGTGAAAAAGGAAAAATCGCCTGAGGTGGTTCAAACACTATGGAATCCTGCAATTGTATTGACCCACAAGTGCCAGCTGATGACTTATTGATGAAATACCAATATATCTCTGATTTCTTCATTGCCCTTGCTTATTTCTCAATCCCTTTGGAGCTTATCTACTTTGTTAAGAAATCAGCAGTATTTCCATATAGATGGGTCCTTGTTCAGTTTGGTGCTTTCATTGTTTTATGTGGAGCAACACATCTAATTAATTTATGGACATTTAGAATTCATTCAAGAACTGTGGCTGTTGTAATGACCACTGCTAAGGTTTTAACTGCTGTGGTATCGTGTGCAACTGCCCTCATGCTGGTACATATTATTCCTGATTTATTAAGTGTTAAAACTAGGGAATTATTTTTGAAGAACAAGGCTGCAGAGCTTGATAGAGAAATGGGCCTGATTCGCACACAAGAAGAAACTGGTCGACATGTTAGGATGTTGACTCATGAGATTAGAAGCACTCTTGATAGACACACAATATTGAAAACGACTCTTGTTGAACTGGGTAGAACTTTGGCACTAGAGGAATGTGCGTTATGGATGCCAACACGAACTGGTTTGGAGCTTCAACTCTCTTACACATTGCGACAGCAGAACCCAGTTGGATACACAGTACCCATTCATCTTCCTGTTATCAATCAAGTATTTAGTAGCAACAGGGCAGTAAAAATTTCACCTAATTGTCCAGTTGCTAGATTACGACCTTATGCTGGAAAATACATGCCTGGGGCAGTAGTAGCTGTTCGAGTTCCTCTCCTACATCTTTCTAATTTCCAAATATATGATTGGCCTGAGGTTTCGACAAGAAGTTATGCTTTGATGGTTTTGATGCTTCCATCAGATAGTGCTAGGCAATGGCATGTGCATGAGTTAGAACTGGTTGAGGTAGTCGCTGACCAGGTTAGCAATTTTCCATTTTATTCAGCTGCCTTTCTAGCAAATTTCATTTACATGTTACATGTCTTTACGTTAGTCGCTCCCAATTCTTGTACATGGATATATTTGTCATTCATTACTTTTTGGGTAAGTTTCTAGATTTTGGAATCGTGGCAAAGTGATTTTTTTTATTATATATTTTTTTGTTATTATCTCTAATAGATGAGCTTAAGTTTTTTGATAGATTGTATTCATGTATGGTTCTCTCAAGTTCAACATATTATATTTTTATCACACAAGAGCCATTTGAGCTTGAAGCATGGACAATGCGCAGACCCAACTACTTTGTGCCTAATTTTTTTATTTTATTTTTATCTTAAATATGTTTGGACAACAAGGATTGAACTCTAGACCACTAGGTCATAGTATAGGGATTCTGATATCATGTGATGAAATCACTCTCCAAAAACCTTTAGCAGTTAAGTGAATACACATGAACGGTTTTATATTATATTTTTAAATTATTTTATAGCTAACCCAACCTAACTAATGAGAAAAAGCTGGTGGTGGCTGTTGAATTAATTATTAAATGATGTACTATGGCGTAGTGAAACATTTGACATAAAAATATGTTTGTGGGAACCATCAGTTTTTGTACTTCATTAGTCTATCAATTGAATATACCTTCAAATTACCTATGACAATTGTCTCCTGCATTAGGTAGCTGTTGCTCTTTCACATGCTGCAATCTTAGAAGAGTCAATGAGGGCAAGGGATCAGCTCATGGAGCAGAATGTTGCATTGGATCTAGCAAGAAGAGAAGCAGAAACTGCAATTCGTGCTCGTAATGACTTTTTGGCTGTTATGAACCACGAGATGAGAACTCCCATGCATGCAGTTATTGCACTCTCTTCATTACTACAGGAAACAGATTTGACGGCTGAGCAACGTCTGATGGTGGAGACAATATTGAAAAGCAGCAATTTGTTGGCTACCCTCATCAATGACGTTTTGGATCTTTCACGGCTTGAAGATGGCAGTCTTCAACTTGAAGCAACAACATTTAACCTCCATTCTTTGTTCAGAGAGGTGAAATTTTCATGCTAAATCCTGATATTTAATTATATTAGTCTGACTTCGAGCTGATGATCTTTAGTTTCTTTAAAAGCTTGATGTTGATCTGTTATCCTGATTGCAGGTCCTTAACTTGATTAAGCCTGTTGCATCTGTTAAAAAGTTATCACTCACTTCACATATAGCCTCAGATTTGCCAATGTATGCCATTGGTGATGAAAAACGTCTCATGCAAACTATTCTGAATGTTGTTGGTAATGCTGTGAAGTTCTCAAAAGAGGGCTGCATTTCCATCTCTGCTTTCGTTGCAAAGCCTGAATCCTTTAGAGATGCTAGAATTCCTGACTTTCTTCCAGTGCTAAGTGATAACCACTTTTATTTGCGAGTACAGGTTTGTTTCTTCAAGCTTAGTTAACAAACTTCTTCCTTAGGGTATTGTGTTCTCTGTTATCTGACTACAATGATGGAGTTTAATTTTTTACACATCATAGGTAAAAGATTCAGGATCAGGAATTAATCCACAAGATATCCCAAAGATATTCACTAAGTTTGCACAAAACCAATCGTTAACAACAAGAAATCCTGCTGGAAGTGGACTTGGCCTGGCAATTTGTAGGAGGTACTATTTTCCGCCTTAAACTAGGACGTGAAGCACAGTTATTTATTTTCTATTCCTTGGAATATTGTAAAATTGGAATCAGGTTCTTTTTAGAATTCCTATTCGAGATTTTTCTGTTCATTATGTACTGTTCTTTTAAATTGTGAGCAGGTTTGTAAATCTTATGGAAGGACATATTTGGGTTGAAAGCGAAGGTATTGGTAAAGGATGTACAGTCACTTTTATTGTAAAACTTGGAATCCCAGACCGATCAAATGAATTTAAGCTACCTTTTGTACCTAAAGTACCGGGAAATCATGGATCTACAAACTTTGCTGGGCTCAAAGTTCTTGTCACGGATGACAATGGGTCGGTCGCATAGGCTTTATTTTTGTACCTTCAGTTCTGATATATGTTTCTATATCATTTACTTACTAAGTAAAACATTAGAATTTTTGGATATCATATAAAAGCAAACTTAGGTTGATTACTTATTACTGATGGTACTGCAGGGTTAGCAGGACAGTAACAAAGGGACTTCTTATGCATTTAGGATGTGATGTAACCACAGCAAGCTCAAGTGAAGAATGTCTGCGTGTTGTTTCTCTGGAACATGAAGTGGTCTTCATGGATGTTTGTGCAGGGTTAGATGGTTATGAACTTGCAATCCGCATACATGAAAAGTTTACTAAACATCAAGATAGACCACTAATAGTTGCTCTTACTGGAAACACCAAAAAGGTAACAAAAGAAAACTGTATGAGGGTTGGTATGGATGGCCTTATATTGAAACCTGTTTCTGTTGACAAAATGAGGGGTGTTTTATCAGAACTATTGGAGCGCCGAGTTCTGTTCGAAACTGTTTAACCTGTTAGATTGTTGTATATAGCTACATCAAATTTGGAGAAACACAAACTTATGAAAACATGAGGCAATTGACATTAATTTTCATCCTTTTTGCTTTTATGAGATCCCGGCGAAAGGAACAACGATTGAGTCTACGTTGTTAAATCATTTTTTATGAACAGAAGTTCGTATATGTTGTATATTCTGCATTTTTATAGCAGTCTTTCAATGTTTTTCAATGGCGGTAAAAGTGCATTTATACTGTCCTAGATTGTTTTGATTAATTGATTTAAGTTTAATTATTTTAATATTACTAAATAAATTAAATTGTTGTAAATCAAGAGAGTTTAATTTAATTGGTTGAACGTAGTGTATGAATTATTATAAATTTTTTGGTATTTGTCTATTTCTTAGAAGAAAAAAATAATTAACTTGTGGGATGCACAAGAGGATTTAGGCCATGTGTACAGTGGTAGCTCCTGCAAAGACTGAGTTGATTTTATCCATACATGATAGGAACTTTCTTATTTTTAGTTGTTTTTGGCGGGAAAAGCCTTTGAGTTCCATAGGTTCCACATGTAAGGTGTCATGGTCGTGTGGGTTTGGATACCCAATTACTTAAAGTCTAGTTGTTACTCTAATTTACAAATGAGTTCTAGTGCTGATTTTACTTTTTAAGTTTGATACTCTTTAGGGTGGCTGTTTTTAGCAGGGGTAAATAGGAAAAATCCACATGACCTTTATAATATAACTAATTTTTTTAATCTTAATGAATTAGTTAATTTAATTTTATAAAAGAACTGGATGCGATATCTTTTGCTTGCCTTTTGAAATCTCTAATTTTTCATGAATGCAAATAACTCAATTAGAGTAACTCCCATCCATATGCATAGTTATCATAATTTTGTGGGACTTATTATGTCACATAAATTTAAATACTTTACGTAAAAAAATTACTCTATGGTTAAGATTTTTAAAGTGAATACTTAACATAATTTTGTGATTCTACCCCACGTATTAATACTTTTTATATTATTTTATTTCAACTCAAAATATTATTTTATTTGTATTATAATTTAAATTAAAATAATAAATGTAAAAAACATAATTTTATTACTGTGCTTGTTCCTAACTTCGTAGACTTACATAAATTGATAATCTTGGCCTATATTGATTGCTCTAATTACGGATCATCACCATTTTTCCGTTTATGCTTTATTAGCCAAACGGGAAGTTACATATATCAATGATCTTGGCCTATCCAGATTGCTCTAATTTTTTCTCCCGATTATAGTTAGAACTTCCTTATCTCCTCTGCGGATGTGATTTTATTTTATTTTTATAGTGAAAAATCTACTATAATTGAAATTGAAATGTTTGCTCAGAGATTGTTGTCATCTCTCAAGGCTTGACAATAGTACAGTTTAGACTGCTATTTTAGCACAATATATTATATGTGGAATAAGGCACCATAAACAAGAAAATGGTGTACCGTATACGGTAGCATCGAGCCTCATCATTCAAAACAAATGCTTGTCAACCATTAGCAATTAGCTAGTGGTTCGTTCACAATCTTTGCATAGTCTGAGCAGCAAAAAAGTGAATAACTCTTGCAAAAGATAAGGTATTAAATAACCCTTCGAAATTTACAGTACCTGAGGCCAAGAACTCTAAACTCAAAATTGGTTTTATTGTTTCATGCTTTTTCTTAAGGCTGCCACATCATCCCACCTCCCTTCTGATGCATACGAATTCGACAATAATATATAGGTTGCTGGATCAGGAGGTGAAGGAGACTCTCAAACTTCAAATCCTTTGACGACAGAAGACACACGCTAATCAATATTTGCTTCTCTTCGACCTATACAGCAAAAATATGTTAAGAAATATTACATACATAAAAGGAAAAGGAAAATAATATTATTTATGTATAGTATTATCATAAATGATAATTATAAATTAAACGACAATTACATTTAACATGTTCTTTAGCTCTCCTACAATTTAAAAAATATGCCAATGGAATAATAAATTATAAAAATGAATAATTATTTTTCTTTCAAGGATTTTCCTGAATTCTTTGGAAATTAGAAGTGAAAAAAAAAACACATGATTTTTTAGTATTTCTACCCTATTGGGTCAAAGAGAATTATGATGTGTAAGTATCATTGGTTTAAAGAGATTATAACGTATTTGTTTATAAAATATTCTAATGCCACCATCATCATGACCACTAACACCACCAATACAATCTTTTATCACCATCACTAATACCACTTATGTCATTGATACCATCATTATCATTGTTGTTGTCATCATAACTGATTACCACCACTACCACAATCACCAACACTACTACCACCCCACCAATGTTATCACAACTGCCACCACCTAGTGTCATTACCAACATCACCGTTATTGTTACCATTGTAGTCACTAACATCACCACCACCACTATCATTAATGTAACTACTACCTCATTGTCACCATCACCACTACCAACAATACTACCTTTGTCACTACCACCAACACCACCACTATCATTGATATCACCTCCATCACTGCCATTAATATTACCTTTGTCACCACTACAACCACCTCCACCACTATCACCACAACTATCACTAATATCTCTATCACCGTTGTTGTTATTGGTATCATCATCATCATTCTCGTCACTACACACAAAAACACTCTTAAACTAATTTTAAATTAATATGAAATTTCAAAATGAGTTTATTTGAAACTAATCATATTTTAAAAATGGTTTAAATTTTTTTGAAACTAAAACTAAAATCTGATTGCTATTTTTAAAAATTTTGAAACTCAAAATTAAAACCTCTCCCAAATGAATTCTAAAGTAATACAAGTGTTAATATAAGTATTGTAGTTTGATTCAATTTCAAAAGCAACAACCGCAAACTGAACCAAACAAATCAGTTTGAGAAAAAAAAAATCATCCAAACAAATGCAAAAAGAACCGATTTGATTCGGTCTTCAGATTTTTTATTTTTATTTTTTATCAGTTTGAATTTGAACACCCCTAGGGATTATATGTTTATTCCTCTATCGAAAAAAAAATGAATAACAAAGTCAGATCTTCAAATTCACCATTTTAAATAACCAACATCCAAAAAGAGAGAAAAAAACTCTAATTAACTATAAATAAACAATGAAAGATCATAATATCATAAACAATGACAGCAACAGATGCGTCCTTAATTTAGCTTGGAAAGATTGAATTAGAATTTTAAATCTTTCCTGTCCAGCAGTATCCCTCTCACAACATATATGTTTTGTCAAGTTCACTAACCACTTCTGCAATTTTGAAATGCATAACGAACAACAACAGCAAAAAAAAATATCCACTTCACAAGGAAAACCGGGGGGATAATACAACACAAAACGTCAAGAAGTGAAGCACTAGCAGAGTGATCAAGTTTCTAGGTTCCTGCTCCCAATTGTAGTTGGATCAGACTGGTTGTGGAGGCCATCTTCCAACTTCTAAGATCTTTATTTATACAAAAACACACAACAGATAATAAGATAGGAACCCATATCAGGAGTAACATACACATCCAATCATTATAAGGAACATAAAAGTAATAAGGAATTTACAAGAAACATGAACATAAAAGTAATAAGGAATTTACAAGAAACATAATTCAATTAATATGCCACATTGTTCGAAACAACCCAAAACCATGGTCATCATATAGTGCCTTTCCTTTTCTGGAGCAGAATAAGTTAAAGGAAGCATGATTCAGTAATCTTTATTTTATAGGAATTAGGAAAATTAGCAGAATAAGAACTAAAATAAGTTGAATATAATCCAAGAAATAAACAGCACATCATGTTTTCCAACCAGAATATTCTCTAATATACATCAATATATCATGCACTCGTCTACCACTACAATCCAAAGATAAGTCATGCAAGTTTCACTAAATTTTGACATCATAATTATCCATAATAATTTAACATAAATCTTCCCTCAAGTCACATAAACCGAGACTCCATCTCCTTAGATAAAGTATCTCATTTTCATATAAAATTTATAGGCAGTCATCCTTAATTCATTCAATGCATCCATGTCAATGTCATATGCGTGGATTCAATCCATCAATCCTAGTTGTCGCATAAGTGCATACATATATTCCCCCTCTAAGGTGGGTGTAAACCGACAAGAGTAAACCATTAGAGCCTTGTTGAGTCAGTTGGATCTATAATCATGTCATGTTCTCACTAAGGAACTGTCATGTTAAAGATAAACACCGCCTGTTCAACCAATTTTATCAACGAGTTAGCAGGGGGAATGTTAAACATACTCGTGTAGCAGAGTAAGCTAGTTACCAGTTCAGCTAGAGAAGCTGCTAACTTCTGTTGAAACCCTTTGTAGCTGTTGTTCAAAGTTAGCTAGTTGTAATAGCTTCTTTAGAGTTAGTTAGCTGTTGCAACCTTTTTCAAACTGTGCACCAGACTCTAGATGCAAGAATTCATCGAGTATTTTATCAGATATGAATGTAAAGTTTCGCATAGATTTTCTCAAAGATTACTCTACAGTTTCTCGCAATTTCCCACACTTTTTATTTTATTGCTCACACCTAGATTCTTTCAATTTTGTAAGAAGAGCATGTGCCTCTTTAACTAGAATCCAAAGTAAAATAGGAAACTCCTGAATTGCTGCATATCCCTTTACCACCTAATAATCTCCTACTGCCGGGATTTAATCCTGTCTACAAAGAAACCTTCTGTACAATAGGATCCAAACAGTAGCGATCAATCAATTTGGAATTAAATTAAAGATTTTAAATTTGTATCTTGATGAATTAGTTTAGACTTGTATTTGATGAAATTAAATTTCTATAAAAAAAAAATTGAATAACCAGTCTAATCCAAACTGATATTGAATTGGATATTTACATTTGAACCAAACCAATAAGATAATATTATAAAAATTGATTAAATTAGATATGTAGGAATTTTTTCTCAAAACCAATCCACAAGCACCCTTGTCTACAATTTCTCATTCTCACTCCAGTGCCTTCTCCACTATGCCGCTTTCCCCTTGCCTACCCATCAATGCTTGCGATAACAATAGCTTAGTTGATGAAAATGATCTATTGTCCTGTTTCTAAGCAATCCAGGAAGCACATGTATTGTTTCCTCATTTTCCATTTTTTATGTACATATGTGACAGCAAATTCTACATGAACTGCAGAACTAGTTTCTCTCCTAACTTATCTAGTTGCTTTCTTTTTCCCGAAACAAAAACTCCATACTACATGCTTCCTGCAAGTTAATTTGGGATGTAATAGCAAAAATTTCCTCAATATTACATATTTATCTCATTAAAGAAAATCTATCTTGCATAGATAAGACACAGAGATGTTAACATTTGACACCGGAGAAACCTTCTCAGGATTATGTTAAGTAAAATTTGCAGCTACAAAGATAAGAATCAATGTCATACATATACCCGCTCATGCTGAACTGGTATAAGCTCACCTTTGACAATTTTCTCTTAATTGAGCAAGGGCTACAGCAACTTTAGCTCCAACAAGAGCATTATTCTTCACAAGAGCAATGTCTAAATTATTGTTAAGATTCACTTTAACACTAGATCAAATATTTAATTTGGACATTACATTTGAAATCATATTAGTTACAATAGACTAAAATTTATATTAAAACATACTACCTCTGGTCCTTTATGTAAGAAACAAATCGTAGTATTTTTTTTTTGTCCTAATTATAAGAAACATATGACCTCTTTTAAATGTATTAATGACTAGTTTCCTTTTATACCCTTAATTTATTGTGAAGTCTATTAATGAGATTTCACTCATTCCCCATGAAAGTGGATGCATTTAATGAGCTATTAACAATATAACTCATTGGTATTCCTTGGATTATGAGTAGTGTCAATATCTAACTACCACTTAAAACAATTAATCTTAAGGGCATTTTGGGAATAAAATTTGAATTTACGCTAGTATGAAATAAAAACAACTAATTTAACCACATTCCTTGTTCTTGATGATTTAGTCCTATGTTTCTTATATATAGAGGACCAAAGGTAGTACTTTGTTAATTATTGTTTTTATGACAATGTATTGTTGGAAAACTTTAAAAGTGGATACTTGCAGCAAGTGAAGCACCTCCAGTCAGGTCATTTACTCTAGCAAGCAAGAAAGGAGTCTCAGCATTTCCTGTTATATTCTTTTCCCTGCAAGTGGATGATGAAAACAATAGAAAACCATTTAATGTACAACATACATATTATGCCATAATGGATAGAGAAAGCGAGAGAACAAAAACATTTACCTAGCTTCTTTAATGGCTTTCTGAATGGCAGATTCAATTATGTGTCCAGAAGTTGAGTGTTCTTGAGGAATAGGAACTGCTATCAAAATTCCAGTTCCAAGCTTGAGTTTGATGCTTGCTTCTGCTAGAAGAATAAAAATTAAAAGAGATCAAATAGATAAAATATAAATTTACCAAAAAAAAGATTGTTTTCCTTGCCTATTAAGGAAGCACAGTCTTCAGGGGTATCTACCCGACATGAGACCTGGAAATTTTACAATGAATAAATGATCAAATAAGATGTTTTCAATTAAACTCATTTCTTGGTACATTATTCTATTTAAATACTAAAATGCTATCATAATAATGATGGTGAAAACATGGTTGTGAAATTATTAATCACGAATCAGAAGGCCTATTTTCAAAATCATGAATTGAAATGTATTGTGAATGGTTATGTTAGATTTAATATTATTCTCTTATTTATGATTAGATAGCAATTAGTGATTTAATCTTTATTACTCATTATGAGATTGATACTATGCAATTAATACTGATCCTATTTGCTCATTTTAAATAAAAGGCTTAGTGTGGTCATCCAAGACACAACATTACAGTTAAACACTGTTATATATTCATGACCAATTATTAAAGGGGAAGCATTGACATAAAGTTTGAGGCCAAATACAAGGGAAAAAGGGAGGAAATGAGAGGTAGGCAATCAAATTGGGTAGTTTTGGATGACTCTTGCCATAAGGAAGAGATGTTTTTCTTCTCTGATTTCTTTATTACTAGCTCTCTATCCACTACATTTTTGGGGTGTTCAAAAAAACCAAACTGTTTTAATAATGTAGTTTGGTTCTAATCTTTGAAAAACTGAACCGGAAATGAGAGGTAGACGATCAATTGGGTAGTTTTGGATGGTCTGGAAGAGATTTTTTCTTCTCTGATTTCTTTATTCCTAGCGATCTATCTATCTACTACATTTTAGGGGTTGCCAAAAAACTGAACTGCTCAAAAACCAAACCAAACCATAAAAAGTAAAAACTGAACTGTTTGCATAAAGTAGTTAGGTTCGGTTCTTTGAAAAAACTGAACCTTTAAAAAAAAAAACATGCACAGCCCTACAATAGGTCCGCCCCTACGATAGAAGCTTGAGTTGAGAAATGGTTACGGAGGTTTACGCCAAAATATATATATATATATATATAATTTACCAAATAGTGCATTTTTATTTCCTATGCTATTTTAACTTCCTCAAAGTAGCTTTTAAGATGAAGAAAACCAGGCTCAACCGTACCTAAACAAGCACGTAATTAAGCTATTTACTGAAGTGCAACCACACCAAGTATTCAATATGCTTAAGAAAACTGAAAGCCTTATGAGAAAGCAATTTAATATACCTTGCAGCCACTTGATTCCGTGAAAAATGCAGGAAACTCATTAGTCTTGTAAGCAGCTACACAAACTCCTAGTGTTTCCTATTCAAGATAAAAACAAATAATAAAAAGCTATAATAGATGACTGCTTCAGTAATATTGACACAAAAGTAAATGGGTACCAGATATTCAAGCGTCCTGGGAATATCTAATATTGATTTTACACCAGCACATACAACTGTTACTGGTGTTCTGCCTAGCTCAGTGAGATCAGAAGATATGTCCATAGCTGCCCAAGAATATGAAAAGTAATATGCTCAATAGACATGCCAGACTTATTTCCATAAACCCCAATAATATAAAAAAAAAATGAAAATTCATTTATGTTTGTAGATGGCAGCATGAAATTATAAAGTTTTTTTCTGTGAACGGTCAAACTTCGACAGGTGCAATAGATCTCCTTTTTCATTGTTTAAGGATTCTGACAATAATTCATAAAACATGCACTGGTTGATTCATTTGATCTGAAATGTGTCATCTTACAAGGTTTGTCAGCATCCTTTATGAAAACCAATTCTTTCTAGTAGTAAGATTTAGGAGGTTAACATACTCTGTTCCGAATGTCTGTGCACTCCCCCAATCCCCCCAGTAACAAAAACGGGAATATGAACCTGCAGAAAATTTTAAAAAGCATAGGCTGTGAAACCAAAATGCACGATACAAGCAGTGATGAAGAGACAGTATATCAGAATAATACCATTGAAGCAAAAAGCATTGTTGCAGAAACAGTAGTTGCACCATTTCCACCGCAAGCTACCTAAAAATTACATATGTTAGTATGAAAACTGTAGTGAAACACTAAAAAACCATAAATGTGCACACTAGTTGTGGGTATGAGAAAGGTAATAATTTTTTTTATCAATATGCCATTACTATAGAGAGTTCACTTCTAAAAGTTTTATAACATTAAAAAAAACCTAAAAGGATGAATATAATGGCAGTAACAAATTTGAAAACCAGTCAAGCAAAATTTAGCCCATTAGAAGTACAAAATATTATGGTGATAAAACTAAAAGTCTCAGACTATTAGTCAACCCAAGATTCAAGAAACCAATCCAAAATGGTTGCAAGAATCTAAGATATTAGTTGAACAATATATCAGCCAAAAAAAAAAAGTAATCAGCAAATTGGGAAGAACCAGCAAGATGATAACAAAGTCTTCCATCACTATTAGCAGTAAAATTTGCACCATTGAAGTCATGTTTGAGTGAGTATAAGTAAATGAACCTTATCATAAAGCTGAATGATCTTTTCATTGATTTACTTTTTCTTTCAACTATTAGTTCAACTTTACTATAGCAATAACTTTATGTCCCTCATGATAGTTACATATTCTGAAAATATTTGTTAACTTTTTTTAATAAAAATAAATGGTGGGATAGGGGCAACTTATAATTCCAAGGAATTCTTTCTATACATAGTAGTTGCTTAAAATTCTTGGACTACACAACATTTTGGCTATAATGAGTTTTCTACTTTTCTTTCTGTAAGGTTGCTAAGAACATCCATATATAGACGTATACAATTATACACTACATAAATATGGTGAGCATACTGATGCCAAAACACTCACAACATGTGCGATGTCCCTTCGAGCTGTCTTCTGAGCTCTGGTTCCCAAAATAGCTAGCCTTTCAAGTTCTTCTACACTTAGGCCTATCCACATGAAACAAACAAGAAAAGAAAAATTGTCCATTTTAAACAAAAAAAATACAATAAAACAATATTATCATTGCAGAATCAAAGTCAAAATGGGATGACAAACTCTTCATCTGATTTTTCAACTTTGTGAACAAATGACTCATAAAGCAAGTGATCTGGTATAAGAATACAGTGCTTGCAGTTCACAATTTGTGGATTTCCTAACTCCCATTTAGTTTGTTTTGTGAATCAATATTGTTTGCTATTTTTACTCTTCTCTACATTCCAAGCACCCATTTAAAACCAAACTTGATTTACAAGACAACATGAAAAAGGAAATCCACAAGTAGTTAAGTGCAAGCTCTCCAGCATTCTGCTCATACCTGATCAATTGTGCTTGCAAGTGGAATGATAAAATGTGAAATAAGAATTGAATGCATGGAGTTGGGAAAGATGACAATAAAGACCTACACAAGGCGTGCCATCTAAAATTGCAATGGTTGCAGGAACTGCACCGTTCTCTCTTACAATACGTTCCACCTCTTTTGCAGTTTCCAAATTTTGGGGATATGGCATCCCTACAAACAAAAGTGAGTATAGTCTAAATACTAAGTTGTGGGTATTGGGAGGTGAAAGAGGAAGTAGAGAGAACCATGCGAAATAATGGTAGATTCAAGAGCAACAACAGCACGACCCAGTGATAATGCTTCAGAAACCTCTGAAGCTACCTTCAACTTGATTGACCCAACTGGCGCAGCCTATATCAAAACCCATTTTACACTTTGCATATGAATAATATAACTTGGTATAGCAGCAAATACTAACGATGATTATGCGACAATACCTTGTTCACTGATTCACTCAAATCCAAGTGTCGCCCAAGATTCGCTAGTCGCCAGACCGCTGAGAATGCCATGCCGCCTGCTTACTCAACACTCAAGAGATTCACTTTTTCCTTATATATTCTCGACTATGGTCCCTCAATTTGTAACCAACTCTCATTTTGGTCCCTAGATTTAACGAAATTAAAAAAAAGACCCCAAAATTGATGTTCTTCACTCAAATCAAATTAGTCCCAAACGTGAAGTCGGTTGCCTCCGTAATGTGGCTTCATGGGACCAAAAAAATAAATCTTCTTCAACTTTTAGAGGGTATTTGATAGGAAAGTTTGCAGGAATTTTAAGTTGGAAATTTTTAATTCATACGTTTTGGTATACAAATTTAAAAAATCATTCTCAATAATCTAACATTCTTGTGAAAGAAAGTGAAAATTTAACTTTTTTGAGTTAAAAAAAAATATTGTGATAAATATAATTCAAATTTTTCATATCACTATTAAAATATGTAATTTGGTAAACATTTAAATCTTTCAATAAAAATATCACGTTAATATTTGATTTCAAACAATCTTATATAAATATTTATAAAAATATTTAAGACAAATCAAACCAATTTTAATTATGTCTAGGAATCATGATTTCAAGAAAGATTCCTAGGATCTATGATTCTTTAGTACAAAAAACTCTTTTTGTACCAATGACATGCATCAATAGAAGCAAAAAAAAGAATGTGACCAAAACACAATGTGTATGAATATCACGATGGTTAATTTGGATGTAAACTTTGATGTTGGGAGGATCCAACTTGTAATTCTTGTGTCTTCATCCTCCCTCCTTGTGTAAGCCTTTGCATTTGGCAAGGAGGATCCATGGCAATGTTGTTGAACACGGTGGTTAAGAGTTTGATCTCTGCTAGGATGAGCACGAGAACAACAATGTTTGGGGCAAAAGCACTAGGATGCAAGATTTACTGGGCCAAACTCATCACCATCGTTACAATGCGAGCTTCGCTAGGTCAAACTTGTCCTTGTCGGAGGGCATGCTTATTGGAGATCTAGTGTTAATGTGGATTTGGTCAAGGAGTACCAAGAAAGAGGTTGTGCAATTGGTGGTGATGGTTATGCAACAAAGAAAGGAGAAGTAGCGAATCTCCAAGGCTTGTGTAAATACTGATCTTTAGGTTTGATTTGCCCCCACCAATCTCTATAAAAATTGGATGCAATAAGGTATCTTGGTGAATCCCTAGAATTGCTTCACCATAAGAGATTTCAGAGATGCAAAAAGTTAGATCAAAAGATGATTCATAAAAACCTTTGTAGTTAATGTCAATGAGGAGGTAGTAGTTTTTGAGAGTCTCCATCGTCGCCTCCTTGATGCAACAAATCGGAGCACGGATGGAGATAGTAGTTAAATACCTTTTTTTTTTTTTTTTTTTCCTTAAAGTGTTTTAAATAGCACATTGAATAGTGAAAAAGTGCTACCTAAACTACTTGATGGAAAAAAAAAAGTTTTCAAGAACTTAAAAATATTACAATAATAAAAAAAATGTTAAATTATAAAGACTAAAAATTTATTTAAACCTAAGTATTTATAATCATACTTTAATATTTTTTTAAAATATGATAAATTATTGCAATAGGTAGTTATGTACTTACGAATCTATCCTAAAATTTATCCTTACGTCTTCGAATACATAACTCAGTAGTCCTTTACAAATAAACAATATCAAAAATGGATAATCCCTGTAATACTAATATTAAAAAATTATAGAATTATAGATGATGTTCAATAGTGGCTCTTTCTTTGACATCATTACATCATTGACCATTAGAGTTTTTATATGCAAATTATGTATTTAGACACCAATTTGTACACATTAATCTGCATATCCAAACCTTTTGGTAAACAGAAAAAAATGCTTACCGTACAGGCAGGGTACAAGTTGTTATTATTATCATTATTATGAATTAAAAAGAAATAAATAACTTGTCACAATATAGACAATTTACCAGGCTTGAGAGCAGAGTAAAAACATTGCCTAGCTCATCTAACATACATCAATGAACACAAAAGTGCAAACTATTTTTCTAGTTAGCATAAAAAAATTGAAGGATCGGGATATAACAACTTGGCCCCAAGAAATGAAATGAGTAAATGTAGTATATAATATAAAGGTTCAATTATACAAATCCCTGAAAAAGCAATCATGTCAAAAACTAGATGAGAGCTTGGATGCCTTGCTGTTGCATCTCTCTTAGTCTCCACATTAAGTAAATACCATCTTCTCCACGATCTTCTTGGTCCATTTGTTGTAATGCCCAAAAATAGAATACAGTGTGGATTGTATCCTAGCAAAGAAAAAAATAACATCAGAATCATACAAGCAAGGTTGCATTCACTTCATGAAATGGTATTATTACACACGTCCCAGATTATGCTGTACATTAACTTGTATATTGACAACACTATAAATTTACTACTTAAATGGGGGACAACATAAAACATGAACAAAAATCAAAACTGAAGCCCCAGATAAGAGAGCAGGAAGCATTGAGACATGATAAGAGCCATAAGGGCGTAATTATTAAGCCATTTGCATGTCTTTCTCTTTACAGAACAAACCATTTTATATATAGTGCAACTATGGAACCAAGCATTTCCACACAGTATAAACATGCATACATCATCCATCTTTACTTGATCCATGCCTACCGTAATTTCTAATAGATAGGAGATGACGTGAACAGCCCAACATAGAATTGAATGGGCTAAAAATTACATCAAGAATTCAAGATTTTAAGGGAAAGGGAAGGCAAAATGTGCAAAGTAATGGAATTAGAAATGCTTATACTATTAAGTATTAACTATTAAGGGGCACCCACACTCTCAAATGGGACAGAAAAAACTAATTGAAATTTTACCGATTTTGTTTGTTTAAGTTTAAACACAGCATTTTCTGTTAGGCTATAAGGAGAAGGGAAAGTTAGTTAAGATGGTTAGACTATTAATGAGTTAGTTACTACAGTTAGGATATTGATTAGTTAACGGGTTAGTTAGTTAGTTAGAGGGGTATATTAGATATAAATAGGGGAAGAAGGATAGAAGAGAGGGGGATCTTATCATTTGTAGATTGAGCATTAGTTCTTTGTGAAAGGAAAAATCCTTGGTGAAAGAGAAACCCTTGGAGGAGAGTTTTTCTCCTATTTTCAGTTCTTTTCTTACTAGTCAATAAAATCCTTTTTCTTTCTCATTTCAATTCTTGGTTCCTAACATTTTAAAATTGTAGCAATTAAAAAATATAAACTGTTAAAAACACAGTATTTACCTTGCCTCCTTCTGTAATTGCCCCATTCCTATCACGTACACAATAGATTTGCTGTGTTTGAAACTGTGAAAATTCATTTAACAAAATCACTTATGTAAGTTTTCATTTCTACTGCATAAGAATAAATTTTCTAAATTAGCAATGAATTTCTGGAAGTAATAATTTACATACCATTACAATAATTACTGGAGATGAGCCCATCATCTTGGTCTCTCTTATTTCCACATCAGATACATGCAAAATCTGCATAGAGTTAAATATTTAAAAGCCAAAAAAACACTAAATATCCTAATCCTAGTAGGTACAAGTGCCTTAATCATATTTTTCTGTAGAAATAATTGTGTAAGATTCACAAGAGAATGCCAGATTGGCTTAACTAAGATAAATTCAGAGAACAAAAAAAGTACTTAAAACAGAATTGCATCTTTTATGAGTAAAACTATGATCCAACCTTAGAAAATCTGCCTTTCATATTTCATTCACATATTAGAAGAGATAAAGGAGAAAACATTTGGAAAATAACTATGTACAATTGTATCCCAAGCTGTCTAAAGTACAGAATATATCTCAAGTACATTTTTTTATTTGTCTTGTAACGTCACTGGGTAGTGTATGCATGTGCGTTTTAACATAATACTGCAAGTACATAAATATGATACTGAATTCCCATATGTCGGGCCATTAGACTGTATTTCTTGCATTGCATGAAAAGTCATATCACTTAAAAACAAGTAAGGCTTCTTACATGGCATTATGAGAAGTCACCAACGAGGAAAAGGGGACATACTTCAAAGAAAGAAAGGAAATTTTGGCAGCATAGGAAATTTTCGTCAACCCAAACTATGTCACATGCTGAGAATCAATCAAATATTTTACATTCATTGTATTAATTATAGTTTATAGGCACATTATCTCCATTTAGAGGAACTTCAATATCTGAATTGTATATTCTAAATGCCTAAAGAGAATGTCCCCTTACTGTTTATTTATAGTAATCAATGTTTAATTACAGTAATAATCTAATCCCTTAATTGTAGGGATAACAATCAAGCTAAATCAATTACATAAAAATAGTAACTAGGAAACTAAATTAATAATGTAAATAAGGAAACAATCTTAATGTAAATATTAAATAAGGAAACAATCATATCAAAATGATATCTTAACACATAAGAATCATATCTCAACACTCCCCCTCAAGCTGAAGGGTATAGATTATCTGGTAGTAACTTCTCCATAAATTATCTTCTATCGCATAAAAAGACAGTCAATTTCAATTTCTTTCGTGGAAGACCTATAATCATTCAAATTGAAGGCAAGACAAATGCATCTAGGACAATCATCGGGACTAGTGCACCTGGGACATAAACGGGGCCAATATATTTGGGACAAAGACAAGGACTAGTGCAACCGGGACATAGACAAGGGCTAGTGCAACTGGAACAAAGACAAGGGCCAAGGCATTTAGGACAAAGACGAGGCCAGTGCATGTGGGACAGAGATAGGGCAGTGGAAGTCATTGTTGAGAGAGATAGGAACTGAAAAAACACGTCGACGAAAGGTGAGTCTGCCCGTGATGTCGACGGCAAAAAAGGACATTATCATGCACCGTCACACGCCGACGAAAGGTTCGCACGGGGCTGTTTGGCGCATAGAAGGAAAGGCACGTAAGAGCGCATGACAAGTCGGATACCGAAGTCATGTCCACCGCCATGTAGACTGGCAGAAGACGAGTCAAGTAATGGGGTCACCGGTTGGAAATGTCACTGAAAAAGCATTGCTGGAAAAGATACGTCGAGTATAAAGGTCCACTGGAATGTGGAAATAGGCAGCCGAAAGAAGGGTGACAAACAGAGGACAAGCAAAGTGGTCCAGCGGGATCAGCAAGTCCTTGGTGGAGTACAATTTTTCGTTATCTCTCAACCAGGCTTTGGTACCAACTTGAATATCTGAATTGTATATTCTAAATGCCTACAGAGAATGTCCTACAGTAATAATCTAATCCCTTAATTGTAGGAACTAGGAAACTAAATCAATAATGTAAATAAGGAAGCAATCTTAATGTAAATATTAAATAAGGAAACAATCATACCATAATTATATCTCAACACATACCAGAATCATATCTCAACAAATTCTCTCGATTTATTTATTTAATGCAATAAGCCTATATATACAGTCATCCGAGGTGTATTTCAGACACACAGTTTCAGCCTACTATGCCTCTGATTTATGTAATTCAACATGGTATCTAGAACTCGATAGAGGAATAACAACAAATCGTTCCTCACTGGTACCCATTGTCCCCGGTGAGCCTTTTTACTCACTGCCCTTCTTCTATAATTTTTTCCACTTGTTGCCCTTCTTCCAGCAAATTGTTTCCGCATTCCGGTGATTTCTCTGCCTACTGCCGTCGTCTCTCTGGCTAACTTTCCAGCAGACAAACCCACTAATGTCGTCTCTGCCGTCATCAACGGCGTCCCCATCTGACATCAGATGCACTCACGCAGGTTTGCTAGGCACACCAAACAGCATCAGTGCCAGAAGGTCTCTCGGCACGTGGCAGCGCGTCCTGCGTCCGTTCAGGTCGTGTTTTTCACACAGTGGTTGCCTCTTTTGTGCGACCATAACCCTGGAGTTTGGGCCTGATCCGCGCTGTTTTTGGAGATGTTCCTCTGTAACCCAGTTTTCCAGCTTCTTTCTTACATTGTAGGTGCTGTTTGTTCATCCTTTTCTGCACTTTTATGGTTGTTACGGATTCTTTGAGGATTTTAGCCAGTGGTTTGCCACCGCCTTCTGCTTGCTGTTCATTTTCCGGGGAAGAATTTTGGTCACCTATCATGTTGCCGTTTTTTCCAGCACTTTTTCTGGCCATCGCCTTCAGCTTGCTGCTTATTTAACGGCAAAGAATTTTCTGGTTGCCGTTTTTGTCACTGGCATTTTCCAGCGTGTTTCTCGGTGACTTTTCTGGGCTTTGCTGGATATGGTGATTTCCTCTCTTCAGTTTAAATAATTTTGGGTCTTCACTAATACTGGTTTGAATCTTCCAAATGCTGGTTTTTTAAGAAAGTGAGAACTTACTTTGAATTTTCTTAGGCTGATGGGTATTCCAGCTCTCTCTTTCTAGTAATATTCCCCGATTTCACCAACATCCCTCAGTTGTCTTCAAAATATTGTTTTTAGTGGAGTTCAGTTGTTTATCCTCTTGCTGGGAATAAATTTTCTTGTAACAAGCTAAAGCATAATAAGCTTGAGCTTGAGGGAGAGTGTTGAGAAAATAATACCACTTATGTCATTTAAAGGTCTGTTTCGATTGATGGAAGGGAATGGAGTGGAGGGAAAAGATGTTCCCTCGTTTGGTTTACAAAAGGAAAAAAGAAGAGAAAAGGCATAGTAAAAGTGTGATGCAATTGAATTAGAAAATAGTCTCGTTCGCCTACAAATAAGCTCACAGAATTCACTAACCAATCGCGTTAAACTCGAACATAGCTGTTATAAGTGTTATGGTGCAATTGAATTAGAAAAGGAGAGAAAGAGGAATACCTAACAGCTTCGCCCTTAATCTTCTTAGAGAACTCATTGAAGAAGAAGAAGGGATCGTTTGGAGAGTAACAAATCGCGAATCAGCTTTCTCGTCACCATTAGGAATCAAACACGAGAACTTTGCCTTCTTTTAATTTTTATTTTTTATTTTTTGGTTTTGCTTGTGTTGTGTTGCGTTGCGTTGCGTCGCGTAGCGTAGCTGCTGCTGCAAGCAAATAAGAATGAATCATTGGACTCACAAATTTGAGAAACGGAATCGATATCGTACTTGTCTTCCTACTCGCATGCACGCTAACCAAAACTCACTCCTTGCATTGTGCACTTTGGGCTTAGGCTTAGGGCTCCCCTACTCCTTCAAGTCCAATCACTCCAAGCCCCATTAATGATATGCTTTTTTCTTTCTTTCTTTCTTTCTACAAGCTCATCAAATTTTTCTCTTATAACATTATGGTATTGAAAAATAATTATTAATTATAGAAAAATAAGTCATAATAAATTTCAATATAAAATTTTATTAATCATATTCCTTAATGTTAGTATAATTATATGTAATATTTAAAACAACCGATAGTTTTATTTATAAAGTCAATAAAATACAAGTATATAAAAAGAACATATAATTTAAACAAACCTGCGGAACTCATGGCGCCCTAATTGAAGCCCCAGGCGGCGGATTTGTAAAAGTGGTGATGGGTTCATTTGTCCGCATAGCTCGAAACCTTTTATGGTCTTCCTTTTGTTCGCAGTCATTGTCGAAGAATGTCAGCCAACAATTATTTACGTCTTCGGCGTCTGTGTTCAAAAGTTACAAGTTCAGGTATGGGAGAACGCCGGTTAGGAAGCATCGTGAGGCCAACGCCACGCATACTACAGCGGTCGAGCTTGCATTCAATTCTGTAGTCAAAATTTTCACTGTTTCCTGCAGTCCCAACTACTTACTTCCTTGGCAGAACAAGTCCCAGCGGGAAACAATGGGTTCTGGTCAGTTTATTTTACTTCCACTGTTTTCTCTTATTCCTCATTGTGGTTTCTAACACATATTAACTTTATTTCTTCCGCAAACGTTTGGAAATAAAATCAATAAATATGCATATAGTTGAGTGTGTTAGGGATGTGGGTGCCAACATAGCTGGGATGTAACTCCCTTTTAACGACTCCTCCTAGTCTTTTCAAAAAAAAAAAAACTGTTTCTTCCGCAAGCTATTGACTATTTATAAGCGCAGGAAGAAATAGCTGTTGGAGGGAACTTCTGTTTCTTTAAGGGAGACTAAAATTTGAATGTTGAAGTTCATTAAATGTTGGAAAATATTGAGCGGTAATCTATTTTGTATTGAGCTTTTTGTTCTCTGACCATGTAACAGCGAAAGTTTCCAATCCTATGACTGATGCACTACTGACTTTTTCTAAACACGCATCTTGTCTGCTTCTTCTTTTGTGTCAGTTATGTTAAAATCAATCCTGTTCTTTAATCAGAAATATTCATATATTATTGATATGCTTGCATGTTTTTAATTATCTCAATTTGGTTCTGTACCAATTTGATGCATATGACTGGACTATACTAAGTTGAAATAAAAAGTGTAACAAAAAAATTGATAAAATTAGACTAAATGGCTAAACTGAGAAAATGCATATATTTTAAGGAATGGTATTTTTCTATAAATTTGTTGAAGCGTGTATGCCCTTGGCCATGCTGTCCTAGTTGGTTACTTTTATGCCTTTTCCTTTCTCTAAAAAATCTTTATGACGGTGATGCAGGGTTTGTAATTCTCGGTAGAAAGATTCTTACAAATGCTCATGTGGTAGCTGATCATTCTTTTGTACTTGTAAGGAAGCATGGTTGTCCCACCAAATATAGAGCAGAAGTCAAAGCTGTTGGTCATGAATGTGACTTAGCTATATTGGTTATTGAGAACAAAGAGTTTTGGGATGGTATGAATCCCTTGGAACTTGGAGATGTCCCATTTCTACAAGAAGCTGTTGCTGTTGTGGGATATCCTCAAGGTAGCAATAGAGTATGGATTAATTTGTGTTACATATTTTGTGTTGTATTCCTTTTTTTTTTTGGATAAAAGAATTGTATATTACTAGGAATAAAAAAAAGAATCTACAACAAAAGAAAGACAAGATATCCTCATGAATAATAGTAATAAATTCAGATATAAATATAATAATAAAAGCAAGCCAAAGTGGCTGAGAAATGCACAAAATCTGTCCAATTTCTTTGGATATCAGTAATTGAATTCCCTGGAAACAACCTGAGCATAGCACCGAAAAGAAGCTAGAAACACAATCCCATTTCCTATCCCATAACACATGACAAACAGAAACTGATGCAGCTCTCTAACAGTCTAACCAAATACATGAGTTTTATGCCAACAAATCTAACATTACTATGGTTCCTATTTAGTACAATTGTCCCAGGTTCCGAACAAAGACTTCACCTAAGAGGTGGTTTTATGCCAGTTTGTCTAGAAGAAATCCCTAATGATTAGGGAGATGCATAAACTGAAAAAAGATTCACAAGAAAACTCACCAAAAGATAAAAAGAATCAAAGTTCAAAGTCTTATGTTTGATTTGGATCAAAGAGATGGATAGGATTGAGTGAAAGAGTTAGCAACTCTAATTCACTATTTTTTTTCATCATTCAGGTTTCTAATTTGAAAATCTCAAGAAATATTTGTTGAACTAAAATAGAAAAATATTTCATTGAGAATTATTCAAAAGAGCCAATAGAAACGAGGTAAAGCCTCTAAGGAAGAATATCCCTCACTGAAATGCCCCCCCCCCCCCCCCCCAAATACTTTATGTGTGATAATTAATGGTCTAAAAGAAGGTTTTCCTTGAGAAATAAACTTCCAGGGACTTGGATGAGTTGCAATGATTGTGTGGTTAAAGAGAAACTAAAGGGTTCTTTGCACATAATGTTTTCCAATTTTCCTCTTGTTTGCTTCACTTTTTTTTCCTTTTTATGAGGGGGGAGGTTCTTTGAGGATTTCTTACCCTCATTTGTACTTCTTTCTCTTGAAAAACTCTCCCCTCCCAAAAAGAAAAATAAAAAGCTTTCAGGCATGTTACGCTACTGCAAAGTTATATGAGGCATACATTCCATGGGAATCTGCAAACACCTGCGGCAGAGGTGACGACACATTTGAATTAACGTAGTTGTTTGTTTGCAGGTGGTGACAACATTTCAGTTACTAAAGGAGTTGTTTCCAGGGTTGAACCCACACAGTATGTTCATGGTGCATCACAGCTGATGGCAATACAGATTGATGCAGCCATAAATCCAGGGAACAGTGGTGGCCCTGCAATTATGGGCAGCAAGGTTGCTGGAGTAGCATTCCAAAATCTTTCAGGTGCCGAGAATATAGGGTAAGTCTGACTCTCTTTGCCTTTATTATTCTTGAGTTCAAAGCTCTTATTAAAGTCTCAATATTCCAGTAGTTTTTATTTCACATATACTAGTATAATTCACGAAAAGAAACAACATACAAACTAAACCATGAAACAAACTAGCATTCATTAAAAAATTTATGTGGCTAAAAAGTTCATAAATAAATTCTTGCTGATGAAAAAAATTCATATGAATATTCAGTTATTCTCATGAATGATCACACATGTACCAAATGAGTGGGAAAAAACCATGCAAATGGATGGGGAAAAATAAGGCAGATGGTCAAGAAAGAAACTAAGCAAATACATGCCATACCATGCTGCCATGGTGAATGTCATTGACAACACTGCAAACTATCATGATCAAGTTACTAGATTAAGTGTACAACCATGCAAACTATTATGAAGCATTATATATTCTGTTTTTCTGATCAAACATAAATTTTGCATACTAGATTACTTCCTTTCATATTGGATGTTGCAGTTACATTATACCTGTACCTGTAATAGAGCATTTTATATCTGGTGTAGAAGAAAATGGAAAATATATTGGATTTTGCTCTCTGGGTTTGTCATGCCAGACTACTGAAAATGTGCACCTCAGAAACCATTTTAGCATGCTACCTGACATGACTGGGGTGCTTGTAAGCAAAATTAATCCACTTTCAGATGCATACAAGGTTTTGAAGAAAGATGATATTATACTTTCATTTGATGGTGTGCCTATAGCAAATGATGGGACAGGTGTGTTTTTTCTTAAAATATCTCAGGTGTGCCTATAGCAAATGTGATCCCCTTTCTTGTGATATTTTCTAACGCTTTCATGAATTGTTTTTTGTTCAATGATTTTCCATTAAGTTCATTGGCATAATATGGCATGTATACTGCAGTTCCTTTTCGAAACAGAGAACGGATAACATTTGATCACTTGGTGTCTATGAAGAAAACTAATGAAAAAGCATTAGTCAGAATTCTGCGGGATGGCCAAGAGCAGGAGCTTAGTATCATTCTCCAACCTGTAAGTTATTATGTATTTCTTCTGTTTAATAAATGAATGATTGCCCTCCACTTGCTATAGGACAGCATTGTGCATATGCTTTCACTATAGAGCAAAAACAAGTTGAAATGATTTCTGTCCTTCGTGTTTGACTCTGTAAATTTTAATTTAATGGAGTAAGTGCTAAAGAGATGGCATTCGATGTCTGATATTGACAGTATTAAAAGTCTCCTCAAAATTGTGTTCATGTTTTTTTACTGCTTAAAACTTGTATAACCTTGAATTTAAGTTTCAAGCTATAGTTCTTTAGTCTCTGTAATTTTACTGTTTTGTCATACTTATAATGGATTAAGATCCCCTGCATTTTTTCTTTTAAACATAAGGGGATGGCACCCTTAATTGAGTTTAAATGTTTTATAATGTATGAAGAAAGGAGAGATTTATTTGAACGGGGAGATTGTTAACTGTACAATGCTGCAGTCCTCCCCCCCCCCCCCCCCCTCTCCCTCAAAGTGCAGGTGGATCCATTTCCAACTAATTATAATTGTGTTACGAATTGGTTTTAAACAATAGTTTTGTTAAATATATTGCTATCAACATTTCAGATCCAACCCTTAGTTCCAGTTCATCAGTTCGATAAACTTCCAAGTTATTACATTTTTGCTGGTCTGGTATTCATTCCACTCACTCAGCCATACCTTCATGAGTATGGGGAGGACTGGTATAATACTTCACCTCGTCGTTTGTGTGAACGGGCACTGCGGGAATTGCCAAAGAAAGCAAATCAACAACTTGTTATCCTATCTCAGGTGAAAGTCTTTTTAATTCTAGTGCAGATCTTATATAGTTGATGTTTTTGCTATTCGTACCTCTGTTAGTTATGTGCTTGCCCAATACCAGACTTGCCACTGTTGACTGCCAAGATATGGCATAGGTTCCCCATGCATTGTGTCTTTCTGGATTGCTCAGGCTTTTTTGGGTTTCTTAATTTCTTGTTGGGACTAGGAGGATTATCATCTGCTCTTCTGTTTCATTCCTTGGCTTTTCAAATAATATTTCTTTTCTTAAGATTATAATAGTGTCTACCTTTGTAAAGCTCGTTGACATGATTAACCCCACGTGAAGTTTACTTCTTCTGTTTGACTAAAGAAGGATTGCCATATGATGCCTCTGCAATCTTGTTAAGTAGCAACATATTAGTTTGTGCCACTGTGAATGATATTTTTATTTGTAATACACTCAAATGGATTGCACAAAACTTGCATCTCCTGATGATTAGGTTTACCATGTCAAATTAATATCAAAATTCAACAAGAGTAGAAATAACTTGGACAAAGGAGAGAAGACGTAAGTGGAGAAAATAATTTGCCTAAGTTCTACGGGGACCCTACAGTGATCTGTCTCATTAAAAATAACTATTAAGTTACTATGTGGTAGAGATTCCTTATGAGTTGGTTTTAGCAAATGAATGCATGGTTCAGGAGTTGCTTCTTTAATAATATCTTGATCGTTTTAGGTCCTGATGGATGATATCAATGCTGGATATGAGCGTCTCGCAGAATTACAGGTGCCAACTTGTCTATGGTTAAGTTATCTATTCTTTTATTCTTTTAGTAAATCATGTTATGGCCACATTAACATCATAGTTTCTATTAACTAAACCCCTTAGAGAATTCTTACTATAGGATGCTTTAGAAATTATTCAACATAGAGCTATCCTTTAAAAACAAAATGTCTTAGCAAAATCAGTTCTTGAGTGACAGATTTTGATTTTAAGTAGATATTGAAAACTAACAGCTTATCATTTCAATGATCATCAGAATTATATATTTATATTTATAGGAAGTTTGGTTTTTCTAATGTGTACCGATGAACGCATGTTAAACATTTGAAACCCATGCTGCATTTTTACTTTTGCCATTTCTTCACTTTTCAATCTTCATTACTAGTTCTATACATATTTTGATCATTGTTACAAGTTAATGCTGTTCGCTTAAAATGGATGATCTTTTAATCCCTATTTGCTTTAATATTTAAATTCTAAAACCCAGGTTTTGAAGGTCAATGAAACGGAAATTGACAACCTAGAACACTTACGCCAACTTGTTGAAAGCTGTAACACAGAATTCTTGCGGCTTGATTTGGAGGATGATCGAGTTATTGTCTTGAACTATGGAACGGCAAAAATTGCGACTTCTAGAATTTTGAAGCGTCACAGAATACCTTCATCAATGTCCGTTGATCTTCTTGATACAGAATAATTATAATTTAGACTGACTGGCTCATGTTGAGATTGTAATGGCTTTTTTACCTGGTATTACTTAGCATATTTGGCAATTGGTGCCTAGTCAATTTGATTCTCGTAAAACTGAAAATTTTACTTTTAGATTTTTCATATAATTATTCCTAGTTTCTTTTAGATTTTATTCATAATTTTTTAAAACTTAATATATATTGTTTTATATTTCTATTATTCTATTCTTATATTGTCTTCCCAATAAATTACATGGTCTATCTCTTCAAGAATTTTTTTCGTCTATCTAATAATACATACATTATTTTTTCCCGCAAAACACATTCTTCAAGAGGAACGATACACTTTCATTGTAACTAAACTTCTGATTAAGGATTAATATATTCAATTTATGGTTGTGTGTTATTTGGATGAATTTAGTATGTTTACTTTAATTTATACTGAGAGTTTCCTATCATTTTTTTTTTTGAAATCTAATGAGTAATAACTCAATAACCTTATTCATTAGATGTCAAGAAAATGAATGATGAGGATCAAGAATAACTCTAAAAGAGTTACACTTTGTATAAGTTGATCTCTCCCTTTACTTATAATTAATATACATAATTCATTTTGAAATGTGCATAAAAAACCAATGCCAACTATGTACATATTGATAATTGTAATTTCTCTATATGCCTTTATTTCCTCTTAACCATTTTGACATTTCAATAATCTACTAGTTGTGAGACATATTTAGCCATTAGTGTCCCTGCTAATATGTTTAATCATTAGTGTTACTAATGACAAATTGATAATATATAATCACTATTTTATTTTTAACTACTTATAAAATAAAATTAATCATATTAACACACGTTATTAACTACTTGTGACAAGTAGACATTAAGTGATGAATCTCTAGTGGTAAAAATATCATTACTCAAAACACAAACCTTTGAATTTATTGAACAAAAATGTTAGCAACATACTATTATTGTTTGAAATTTATTGAAAATCATTCACATTGCTTATTTTAATGAATCTTTCTCATGAATTTAATTTTGTAGTTTTCACCAACTGTAAAAAAGAGTGTTAGAGAATGTTTTGTTGACACTCCTTTGTTGAAACAAAATTGCAACCAATTCAAATATTCATTGCCATCATTGAATATGCGTCAATGTAAGATATAAACATAATAATATTTCTAAAATAGGTCCAATCATATTGAGAAAATAGTAGAAAGAAATGAACATGGTAGTTGGCCTAGACTACATAGAGACATAAAGCTAGATTACTCTTATACTTGGTAAAAGGAGAAAGAAAATTTGTCTCCTTTTTAAAGTAGATTTTGAAAAGGTCTATGATTCGATTTCTTAGAAATTCCTCTTATACATGTTCCATAGGTTGGGTTTCCATGATACAAGATCAAGTGTATGAAAAAATGTATTGAATCTTCTTGGGCTTCGGTGTTGGTAAATGAAAGCCAACACAAGAGTTCAAATGTCATAAGGGACTTCCACAAAGAGATCCTTTGGCTTCATTTCCTTTTTTGGTGACGGTAGAAGGGTTGAATGGCTTGATGAGACAAGCAAAAGGGAAGAATTTGTTTAATGGGTATTTAATGGAAAGATAGGAGTGTGAAGTGTGTCTCTTACAATACGTTGATGACATTATCTTTGTTGGGGAGACGAATATGAGAAATATTCTCACCATCAAAGTTATCTTTAGATTGTTTGAATTAATTTTCGGATTAAGGATGAACTTTCATAAGAATAGCTTTGGGAGTATTAGGTGAAGTGATCAAAACAAAAAGGGGGTTGAATTGTGACTTTTAGTCAAAATTACCTTGGTGTTAAAAAGTTTTGGCATAGAGGTTCAAGCACCTAGACGTCTAAGTTTTTTAAGTCATTAGTCACAACATTCATTATTATATGTCTGATGTGATAATGTGAATCTAATGTCAGTGTACATTTACACATGTTCAACGGTTTATTACTTAAATAAAAGCATTTCTAAGAATGTTATTAACAACACTAATGATGAGAATGGCGAAGAGGGAGAATATTTGTAAAAGTATTTTGGTTTTAGTTTTAAAAAGAAAGAAGATTTAAGAAAATGAAAAGCCAAAGTCGGAAATTATCTTAGACGATGGTTACTACCAATAGTTAATGGGAAAAAGAAAATAAGCAATACACTATTAAGTAATACTATTCTATCTCATATCCTTCTCTAAATTTTTGTCGGATAATTATTTCACTTATTTGGTGTAAGGGGTTATAAAAAAATGTTCACTATTTAGGTATGACAAATACAATTTTTGTAAATAGATGGTAAAACATATATATTTGAACCTTTTTAATTTGAAAATATAAAAATACAAAATTGATTCTTTATAATTTAAAAATTAATTTATTAATAAAAAAATAGACATAAAAACATTTGTCAATACTACACGTGCTTTTATTAATTGGTCCAATTGATTTTTTCTTAAGGCAAAATATTAATCATTTATATTTCAGCATATGTGCAAATATTACAATGATATTTTAACATGTTACTTAAGGGAAATAAATGTTACTCTTAACCATTATATTGAGCTGTTGCGACCCCCAGCCCCGGCCGGAGTGTAAATGTGGTGATGGGTTCATTTGTCCGCATAGCTCCAAACCTTTTCTTGTCTTCCTTTTATTCGCATCTGTTGAAACACTGTCGTTTCGCTCCAGCGGCCACTAAAACCATATACAGCAAGCTCCACTGCCTGGTATTGAATTTAAGGTTCAGGCTGTTATTAAAGAATAAAATACTTAAGTGAACCTTTCAAATTAAACCTAAAGAAAATGGAAGATAAAAAATAATTAAACCCAATAATTGTAAATACTCGTTTAAAAAGTAATTCAAGCAATATTTATAACTACGAATTTAATGATACTACTTTCCTGTTTTTAATCATACTAGTTTTTTAATACAATATTTGAATTTTTTTACTTACCGTAACACAAACATTATAAAAAATTAAACTGCAAACTTAAAAACATATATTACTTACCCTCAACAATAACAAATAACACACTATTCACATCCTTTATGCGTTATTCACATTCTTAGTATATTGACTCGTGAGTGAATGGGTAACACAGACATTTACTTGTCTTTGTTGTGAGCATATAAAAAATACTTACAAATATTATTGAAAAACTTTGATTGATTAAATTGTCAAAATTATAGTATGATTTTTTTATTGGTAAGAATTAAAAATAATATCAAATAATTTATAACAATCATCTACTTTGTTCAACTAATTGAAATCATCTACTTTATTTAGCTAATTGAATTAAATCTCTTTAATAATTATATCAGGATTACATATTTTGAGAAAAAGTTAATTTAGAAACTTAGATTTTCATTAGTTATTTTTTAGAATAAAAGATTTTCATTGCGTTAAATTAGGTTAAAGAAATATAATATTACAATTGTAATTAAAAATGCTTATTAAAGTGTGAAAACAACTTAAATGCTTAATTAAAAAGCTATAGGTGGGTGACCTATGTTATGATTAGAAACTTTCATCCCATAAGTTAAGAGAAAATTTCTTCATTTTTTTGGTCAATACCAGTCTTACATATTTTGAGAAAAAGTTAATTTAGAAATTCAGATTTTCATTAGTTTTTTTTAGAATAAAAGATTTTTATTAGGTTAAAGAAATATAATATTGTGATTGTAATTAAAAAAAATGCTTATTAAAGTGTGAAAACAACTTACATACTTAATGAAAAAACTATAGGTGGGTGAATCATTTTATGGTAAACTTTCACCCCGTAAATTAAGAGAAAATTTATTCATTTTTTGGTCTTGACTACATATATCTTCCACTGCACGGGAAGAGAATTATGTTCGAGTTCGAGTCAAATGAATCACTGTAGGCCATAGAACTCTCCCTTCGAATATTTAACTTAGTTGTGAATTTTTTCCATTTGATTTCATTAAAAAATGTTTTTTTTTTGCATGTTTTAAATATAATTTACATGTCAACATATTTATATAAATAGATATCACTGTATAAAAAATTGGATTTACGTACATGAAGAAATTTTTGTATTGATTTACATAAGTAAGAAGATAATAAATAAGAAATGAATAATGATTTGCCTAAAAAAATTATATTGTTCATATAGAAATTAATATAAAAATACAGTCATATTAAAATTATTATTATATCAAGGAATTGAAAGAAAAAAATAACTAATTTTATTCTAATAATTTAGATGTTAATATGATTTCAAGTAAATTATTAACCCCATGAGTTAAATATAAATCTCATACTTGATTTCATAAAAAAAAAAAACATTCTCATAATCCATTTTCTCTAATGTGATTTAAGCTAGTTTGTTAATCCTATGATGTAAGTGTAATTTTTTACACTCTTGATTTTTTTTATCCCGTTTGTTATAAAATATTCATACTTTCCATGCTAGATAAAATAAAATATTGAATAAATTAAGTCATTAAGCCAAAAAGATAGGAAGGAAGAAAATATATTTATATTAAAATTAGTATGATAATAGATATTTATATTAAAATATTTGTTCTAAACTTATTATAACAATTTTTTTTAAAAATAGTTTACACTAATAAGTTATGTGTTAATGTGATTTAAGTAAAAATTTCATTTCTAATGAGTTGAATGTAAATTATAATATTTTCTTTTTTTTTAAAAGAAATCATCTCCATGTGTTATGTTTTAAATATATTTTCTATATTAAAAAATTTACATTTCAATATCAATGTATAAAAAAGCATTATCTAGGTGAAAGAAAATATTAAATAATTTAGTTAAATGAGAAAATAGTAAACTAGAAATGATTAAAAATAAAAATTTGCCTAAAAATTATTAGTTTCTATAATTACATAAAAAATATAAACAAAATAAGTTAATATTTTAGAAACGGAGAAGATGAACAAATTTTGTGAGACGACTTATATAAATTAAAATATATTCTTTTTTGAAAATAAATAAATTAAAATATATTTCACTGCAATGTAAATATAGACATTATTTTCTTACTATATTATAATTTAAAATAAATTATTCAAATTAATTGATTGAAGAACTACTTATTAGTTAAAACAATTTATATATATAATTAAAAATTCTAAATGTTTCAAGACCATATGTACCTTAAATTTGATAGGCCATAATTCATTTCCAATAAATGACATATAAATAAATTCTCAAAATTTTATCAAAAACAAGAAAAAAAAAATTGTTTGGGATTAGTAGTCGTAAAGATACATGTACATAATCGTGAATCTAATTATTGTCACAAAATGGAAACACGTTATTTAGTGATTAGAATTTGATGTTATAAAAAATTATTAAAATTTCACATATTTGGGGCAAAGCAAAAAAGCTTTAGAGCGGTGCTATTTTGCACGAAACACACGAATAGACACGTGCTAGCCTAACTTTTTTTAAGAACACAGGAAACACCGCCGCCGCCGCCGCTTTCTGCCGCAACCACCGTCGTTAGAAAATGGCGGCCAGCAAATGCAATTCAGCTACTCCTCTCATCCCCGTGCCCCCTAAATCTCTTGTATTAATTCTTCTTCTTCTTCTTCTTCTTCACTGTCATGAAATAAATCATTCATTATTACTGTTACTGTTTGTAGATTTTCTTACATGAATGGTGGCTTGTCAAGCAACGCAAGGGTTTAGCCGTTGGCGGGCTTGCTTCTGTCGAGTAAGTTTACTTGTTCTTTTTATTGGTTTGAATTTGTTCATTCATTCTGTAATTGCAATGCGCAGAATTGCAGATAGAGAAAGAGTGTTTTTGTCTAGCGTGATTGTAGGCAGAGAAGAGACCAATGTCCTCCACTCTGAAGATGGTATCACTATTCTTTTCCGTGGTTTCATTAACACCTCTCGTTCATCTCAAAATGGCGTCCCCTTTCAGGTTACAATCATTTTTCTATTCTCTTCCATTCTTTCATCAAAATGGTCGCCCAAATCCAATCTCTTTTAGCAGGTATGCCAACACTTCCTTGTTGGATTTCCGCATGATTGGAAAAAGTATTCAGCTTATAGTTTTGGAGATGCTTTTGGTGACTCAAGTGTTTGTTCAAAGAATATTTGCCATGGACTGGGAATTTCTTCTGGGAATCATTCCAAGCAATCTCAATCTACTGATAACATGGAATGTGAATGTAACAATACAGCGTCCCAGCTGCAGGTTGGTGAAAAAGGAATCTCAGATGTTGCAGTTGAAAGCCAAGCTGGAAACAAAAAAAGCTTCATGAGTATGTTTGATTCTAACAAATGTACAAGCACTTCTGGAAAAGGCACGGTTAAACCTCTAACTTCCAAAGAGAAAATGGACCGCAAGGAGAAGCAACAAATTAGACAAAAGATAGTATTAGATGCCAGCAATTCCTGTAATAGGATGGTAACTAGAAGCATTTCCAAAAGAAGTCACACAATGCCTAAAGAAGATGAAAAAGCTACAATAGCCACTGTTGTTTCTCCAGTGAGGAGGTCTCCCAGGCTTTATAGTCGTAGATAATGATCTGTCACACTGAACTAGTGGTAGATTGTCAAACTTTTGGTTGAAACAAGAAATATGTATTGTTAATGTAAAGGTGTTTGTGATAATTGCATTTCTATCATAGCTACATAACAGATTTATATTGATTGACATCTGTTAAGTTTATTCCATATGTATTGGGAAGGTGTGGTGCTTATTACTTATCAATACCAATGTTATACTGATTTAGAATAATTTATATTTTTGAACCTTGATACTATTTCACTTTAGAAAGAATAATTTGTATTTAAGAAAAGGTTTGGGCACTAGGGGCATTGGAAGAGCTTATTTAGGGTTTATGTTTGAGTTTGGGGTTTAGGGTTTAGAGTATCATATTTATGTACTTGCAGTATGTTAAAATGTACATTCACGCACACATACACTACACAGTGACGTTACAAGAGAAATAAAAAATGTAGTCGAGATATATTCTGTACTTTAAAAAGCTTGGGTTACAATCGTACATAGTACGCAACAGTGTTGTTACAGGTTGTTCATACGAAGATTTCGTGCAGACAAGAACAACCTTGGTTCTTCACTCCGGTTTATGGGTCCCCACGTTTTGCTCGTTGACAACAACTTTGGGATGACTTTAGAGTTTAGGGTTTAGGGTTGAGGATGTAGGATCTTCCGCCTCGTGTTATGATTCCCTGATTTACGATTCTGTGTCCCCTTTCCAAGTCTGAGTAAAATCTTGAGTGTGACTACCTTGCTTCTGATATATTCTTAACTTAAAACAATGTCTAATTTTTTTATCACTCATTGACACATTATTGTACATGTTGCTTCTGTGTCCTCTATGTTAAGATGCACAACTTCTGTATCATTCCTTAGAGTTGAATTTCATTAGCTTTTGGTTTCTTTGTCCACACTTCCCTCTTCTGTCTACACTTCTCTTCTCCTATTGAAATGCTGGATGTTTTATTGAGCGGTTGTACTGGTTTGAATTTCGAACTGTTGAGTGAATAATAATTCTATCAGGGTAGTAAATTGTCTGCAATCATATTAAATTCATTCTATCCCAATATTTCATTTTCTATTCCAAGTACCCATTGGTGCTAAAAATGGTTTTCTAGAAAATATTTGCTTGGCTTTTGCCTGCAGTGATTATGGAAGCGGATTATGGAAAGGATTGCACCAAATTTGAGAAGAGAGAAAATCTTTCAGTTCCCCCTGGTTTTACATCCCTGACATCTTTCATTTTGAAAAGGGGTGGAAATGTTAAGAAAAGTGATAAATCTACAACCTTGTGAATTGCATCTGAACAAGAGCCAATCTTCATGGAGACTATACCCGAGATGAATGACATTACTGCTTATAGACAGGTTCTTATGCATCGGCCGTGGATAATCTCGGACCAGAGCAACCACCGCAAACCTGAGGAATCTCACACCTACGGCATTTTTTTTTGTTAGTGATTAGATTACTGATAAAATCAAACTAGAAAGGCATAGTCCCAGACAAGATGATCAAATCAAGATTCAAATAGTGAATCATAAGTTTGAATTGTGAATCATAATGTGTATAAGTGTATTGTAAGATTCAAAGACAATGAAATATAACTTCAAATATATCACATAGTTGATGCATAGTGTTCAATCTAATAATTTTAAACTAGAAATAGATAAAACAACGTAGCCATAAAGCTCATCAACAAATTAATAGTTATATCTAAGTTTGTGAAGTCTCTATTTTACAAGAATGGAAGCGAATCAATGAAATAACAAAACAGGGTGCATGCATTGGACAAGTGAGAGTCAGTGACAAATAAATTTGTGAAATAATCCAATAGGATAAGTTCAGAAGTGTTCCTTCAATCCCTTTCCATTTAACAGTTTAAGCTTATTTGACTTTTCAATTTATTTCATGGAAATTGGTGAAAGAAAAGTAAGTAAAAGTAACAAATTGTTGTATCATGTGATTTATATCAATGATACGAAACTGTACTGATTCGTTCATGTATTGTAAGGTTCAAAGTCATTTGAGATTCATCTAATGATACAAATTGATAGTTAGCTGAATCGAATTGTGAATCATGAGATTCTATAACTATGGTCCCAGAGCAGACAATGGCTCTTGCTGCACCATAAGTTAATTGTATTGATACTTTATACCCAGAATATTGAATCTGAATTCTGAAATGAAATGCATGAATGAGAATATGGCAATATGAATAAGTTTTAATGATTTTGTTCATTAAAAAATCAGTGTCGATGTTTGTTTTATATTGAGTAATAATTTCAATAATAAATACAAGAATCAAGATACTATACATGTCCTTAGGTGGTGGGTAAGGGTAACCTACAATAATTGGAATGGAATCTTGCTGATCTTATCTTGTTCAAGTTCTGCATTGTTATTAGGACTCATATTTAGATGCAGATAGTGTACTTAAACTGCCTATGTTTTTGTTTGTTTTGGAATTAGGTGTGAATTAGGCAATATCTCACTACTGATATTGGTAGAATAATCTTTTATGATTACTTCGGATGACTGATTCCAATTTTCCACGTGCTTTTGTGAGCATAATCTTTTAACTGTGTTTTCTTTTTCTTTTGCGAGGATCCCTCTTTAAATGCTGGTCGTCCAAAAGGGGCCATACATGGATGTCCAAACTGCAGTAATTGTGTGAAGGTATGTACCATTCAATTTACCTTTCCACATTGGAACAGTCATGATCATGTCTCCTTTTTTTGTTTGTTTATCAATGTCTTGAACCAGGTAACAGCAAGGTGGCATCCTAGGGATGCCATAAGAGGAGTTTTGGAAGAAGCTCCTATTTTCCACCCAACAGAAGAGGTACCTACCACCCAACAGAAGACGTGTACATGGAAACACTCTTGTGTTTTAATGTACACTTCTTCATTTATGTCATCAAATGTGGATTCTTATGATTGTTGAGATTGTAGAATAAAATGTTTGAGGAATTGTGTACATTATGAAGGAATTCAAAGACACACTTAAATATATTGCAAGCATACGTTCCAAAGCAGAACCTTATGGAATTTGCCGTATTGTCCCTCCTACTTGCTGGAAATCACCATGCTCTCTTGAGAAAAAGAACTTATGGGAAAAGTCTGAATTTGTTGCTCAGATTCAGCGAATTGATGGACACCAAGTTCAGAATGCACAAGAAACTACGGCTAGTGCTCGTGGAAATACAAAAACCAAGAGAAAAGGAGATGTAAAAGTAGCTTTAGACTCTCAGCTTGGAATAGAAACACCAGCATTCCAAATACCCAGAATGTTGAAAAATGTGACTGTCAGTCTGAACCTGGTCCTACATTCAGTCTCAAAACATTTAAGAAATATGCAGACATATTTAAGAGCCAGTACTTCAGTTACAAGGATAATAAGAAGATTATAGGTTCCAATATAAAATATACGTCAGCAGTGGGAACCATCTGTGAAGAATATTGAGGGTGAATATGGACGGATTGTTCAAAATCCAACTGAAGAAATCAAAGTATATTGAAGGATAAATTGAAACATGCAGTACCTTGTCCATCTTCAGTCTTTGATACGTTGTGAAAATTCTAATTTATCTCATTCTACCTCATGGTAGGTGCTTCGTATTAACACTTTGGAGGCTGGAGTTTTTAGCAGTGGATTTTCCACACTTTCTGATCCTGTGGAGGCATGCACTTACCCTGAATATTTGAAATCTGGATGGAACATGAATAATATACTTTCACTGTCAGGTTCCCTTCTTTGTTTTGAAAGCTCTGAAGCTTCACGTAATTTTGCCCCCAAGATTCACGTGGGAATGTGCTTTTCTCCACTCAACTGGGTATGCCATCGCTTTATTGCCTTATACTTGCATGCACATCACATCTTTGTTTTCAATATCTTTTCATTCTCCTAATGGTATTCTGGGAGAAACTTCCCAACTAATTTTCAAATATAATTAATGAACCCCTTCTGCTTACTTTTCTTTCTAATCGGTTGACAAAAACAGAAAGTTGAAGAGCACCACTTATACTCATTATCTTATATGCATTTGGGTGAACCAAAAGTGTGGTATGGAATCCCAGGAAGATTTGCTGCTAACTTTGAAACAATTTGGAAGAAGTATCTCCCAGATTTGCATGCAGGATAGTCTGATATGCATGATAATATGGTGAGAATATGATTGCTTGTTATGAAAAATTATTTTTCTTTGAAAAGTAACTGTGATGCACGCCTAACAGCCTTTTATTTCTCATATTTTTCTTCTATTAGCCCCTTCAATATGAATCCTTGCATGTTTTTCTGACAAATATCATACTATTGGTTAGATGGATTCCGACTCTACTGGATTATTTATACACTAATTCCACCCATTTTCCAGTCAATATCTCCCAACTATACTAATTTTCTCTCTTTTTATATCATCTACTGAATTTCAAAAGTTTCATTGACCATAAAAAGGATTCCTAGTTTTGAAGGAAGAATAAGTGTATGTTCATTTGTTTCATCAACTGAAATTCACTTGTGCAACGGGCACTTGGAGAAGGAAGCATAGGCTCAACTCATAAAATCTCTGTTCACTTGGAGAAGGAAGCATAGGCTCAACCCATAGAATCTCTGTTTGCACTTGCTTAAGTATAGCTTACAATTACATTATTGTAATCAACCTGGTTTTGCAGTACCAAATGTAAAATGCAATGTCCTTGAGTTGAGGTTTTTTCTTTTTACCTAGAAAATATGAAGCACTAATTTTCAACAGCAACTCAACCTTTTGCTAAAGCTGTCTTCATTCACAATACTAGTTTCAAAATAAAGCTCAATTTCTTCTAGGCTCCAAGTCTGACAAACCTTGTTCTTGCTGGTTGCAATAATCTTTCTTTGGCTTTGTTGAAGTGTTTAATAATTGCCGCCATCAATTTCTGATAGAGAAAATAGGAGTAGAGAAAGTTACTCTTCAACTAGTTCTATTCTGAGTGTTTCGATAAATTCATGTGAGCTGCCACCAGAAATATAAGGTTCTGTATTGTTTTTAAGGGAAAGAATTTTTTGATATGTTAAACTTTGAGGTAGGCTTCATGCAAATATTTGGTACATGTATCATTCAGGATTTGCTTGTGCCTTCAACTAAGTTGTGCTCCTCTTGAGTCTCCAAGGATAAAATGTTGTAGAGCTATAATGAGAACAGAGTAGAGAGACTTTGCTTTCATGTAAATTTATAATTATTTTCATTAAAATTTATTAACCTTTGTTTTGCGAGTTTATTTGAATATAAGCAGATAATTTAAATATAGATATAATGTTTTAAAAATAAAATTGTTATCATTTTGTAATTTATTGTAAACAATTCATTGTAAATGGAGTTTTTAAGTATTGTGTGAATTTTTTTATAAAAGTTTAAGCAGATTGATTGTTGATTTTTTTCATGAGATTATCATTGGAAAATAAAATATATCAAATATTATAATTTATTAAGGTAGCTTATCAAATATTTCCTTGTAAACTATATATTCCATATTTATTAACATTTAAATAAAGAGAAAATAGAAAATAATTATCCTAACTCTAAAATTCTTAAAGACATGGGTCTATTTTATAGCATATAGTTGTAATAATGGTTCTAAAAAAATTAAAAATTATAATAATGGTGTGAGTAATTTCACACAATCTCTCACTCATATAAATATGAATATTTAATACAATATAAATATTAAATTTATATTTATTTTATGTATTGTTGTTATAATGTTAATATGTAAAAATTTTAACTGCATTTATTATCAAAATTAAAATTTATTTAAACAATGTATTTTTATTAATAATTTTAAAGATATTATTTTTAATTATGTGATATTATTGAAGATTTTAATTGACTATTCTTGTCGCATCATAAATTAAACATTCTCATTTAGTCTCATCAAAATTATATAACATTATTATTATCATCATTTTTTATTATTTAGATAACTGATTAGCAATAAAATAATAACAATAAACAAGTGGGAACAAATACTACTATTTTATAGTAGTTACATTATCTCTTATTTTATTAATTTTCTCTATTTCTATTTAATAAATATTTTTTTTATTAAATTGACTATCCCATTTTTTTTCATTACACCTACTTATATCTTAAATAAAAAAGACACTTAATACATTTGTATTTATAATGATGTTATTTTTTCTTATTTAAAAAAAATTAAAAGTATATTATTATTAAATTGTGTAAAAATAGATAATAATAATAATATATAAATAGATATTATAAATATGTGTATAAATTATATACATAAATTTTTTAAATAAATGAACAAATAGATATTTTAGCATGCTATATTTATTAGTTGTATATAAAAAATATGTGCTTAAATTTTATAATAAAAATCATTAATATTAGCTATTTAATCCTCCAATAATTTTATATTGAATTGATTCAAATTATAAAGTTTAAGTTTTGATCAATGGTTAAGTTTTAAGTTTAGATTATTTTGTCAAATCAACGATTATTATAAAGTGTAACTTTTGATCCAACGGTTGTAAAAGTTTCAAGTGAAATTTACTTATATAGATAGATATAGATATTTTCATATCACATTAAATCATATCAATGGTTGTTAAATAGAAATTTCAATCTAGTGACTCAAAAATGTTAAAGTGAATGTCACATAATTGAATAAGATCAACAATTATTTTTAAGTTTAAGTTTTGATCTGATGGCTGTAAAAACTTCAAGTAAAATTTACATACACACATATATATTGATAGATAGATAAACATACTTTAGTTGCAATGTTGGGGTGTGAAAAAAATAATGCATGAGAAGTATGATTTCGTTGTGCATGTTCAATAGAATCATACTTATGTTGTGTTGTTTGGACATGGTGGTGAAGATCTAGGTCCATGGGTCTTGATTGATGCATAGGTGTTTGAACACAAAGGTGGTAAGGACGCGGGGACAGAGGTGTGTAGGTGGTGTTGTGCGTGGTTAGAGTGGTTGGGTTCAAATATAGGGTGGAGATGGTGTGACAGTGATTGGATGGGTAGTGGCGCATTGAGTGGTTCATGTGCGGATCTAGTTGGGGTGGGGTGTGTGCAACAATTTTGCTAGAGGACGAAGGTGGAGTGATGCAAAAAGAAGTCTCGAGGTTTAAACAATCACACAACAAAAACATGGTTTTGTTGTGATCTTTCCTTAGATGAACAACAAAATTATATTTTCGTTATGCGTTTTTTAAAACCGGAAAAAGTTCCATAGTGGAAACACAATCTCATTGTAATTTCGGTACAAATACATAATAAGATTGTATTTTTGTTGTGTTATTTTTTAAAAGAAAAAAAAACACAACAAAAATATAATTTTATTGTGAATTTATTACAAATACACAATGAAATTGTATTTTCAATGTGAGATTTTCTTGAATTTTATAAAACACAATGAAAACTCGAATATATCTTGGAAATAAAAAGAAGGTTTGGGGTGGGGGAATTAAAGATGGATGGGTGGTGGGTTTGAAATGAAAGTTTTTTCTAAAGAAATTTTATTTTTATAAGGACCAATAGCAAATGGTGCAAGGGCCAAAAGCAACCCCTTAATTTTAATGGTTAGAGAGTAATATTGTTATTGATAACTATAAAACATAAATCATGTTAACTTAAACCGTACTAGTACACAAATATTTTTTAATTTAAATATCACGTCAATATTTTTTATTTTTTTATCTCTCTTTTTATGTCGTATCATAAATTTTATTACACCTATATTTTTCACTAATTTTTTACTCTCATTCTATTTGTTCAGTTGAATAAGTTAATTTGTGTAGATAAAACATTTTTCTAATTAAAAACATTATTTTGCTTACTTTTCATTTCTGTTGGTCGCACTTTTACTTTTATAAATTCTCTCTTTCTTACCATGACATCATGAAACTGGATAAACAATCTTCGACAAAGTTATTCTAATTTACGTACTTGGTCAAATCATAATTGTATTTATTCTATTTCTGGGTTTTCTCTTTAATATCCCGGTCGTAATTAACGTAGCTACCCCACCCCGGTGTAAACATCCTTAATTAGACATATGTAAGCGTCTGAACACTATATATATATTAATTGAATTAATTAAGAATAACATAAAAATGATCAAATTTAAAATAGATAACAAACACATGATAAAAGTTTCTTTATAAAAAAGCGCATGATAAAAGTTAAGCTTGAAATAATTAGTTTTTTTATATAAAAATAATTAGTTATTTTAATCCATATACAGTTTTATTAGATACATTGATCCTTATTGTCATATTGTGTTTCATAAGTTTTAATTGATATCTGAAAAAAGCTTATAAAAACTTAAGTACTTATTTTGAAATGAATGTTACTTGTCAGTTAATTTGAATTAAACGATTAGTTTAATCATAAATATATTAACATTCTAGTGTTCTCAGTTCATTGAGTCGCATACCCCATGCTATAAGATTAGTTTATGTAATTAATTAATAAATATAGAGAGAAAATAAGATCATCTGGAAAATAAAACAAACCGGCCAGCACATTATTATTGCTTATTTATTCAAGGCATTTGACCACATGCCCTGACTTTCATTCACATTTCAGCAGACCTTTCTTTTGTAGACTAATTAATGGAAGAAAGTTTATAAGAAAATTCGGTAGTTGATAGGAGCAGGTAAGTAAAGCATTTCAATGGTTACGGCTCCTCTCTTCGAAAATTATAGTGTAAGTGTCTGATGTGACTTACAAGGACAAAGGTTTCAATTCGTCGCGGTGTTTAATCATGATACACTCCATAATATATTCAATTTTATTAGTTGTTTATTCATTAAGGATCTAACTACCCTTCCTATAAAGAACTTATAGTGTTTTATTATAAGAAAAAAAATAAAACTTAAGACCAAGACCAAATCAAACAATACCGTGGCAGGAGAATTTGACAACACTATCATGCTATAAATTGTTATTTGACGAATTACAATGTTGTTAGAGAGCACCAAGATGGCCTCTTCAACTTTTCTTCGTTCCTATTTTCTGCTTCTTCTTCTAATTATTCTCCCCTTTCTCCCATCTGTGTTTAGTGCTACTTCTTCAAACTGTAATGTAGACTTAAATTCCTCTCTGGTCACCAATGGCACATGGAATTCACCTTCTGGTCACTTTGCCTTTGGTTTCCAAAGTGTTTTATTCGACAACAAGGAGTTCATGTCCGTGCTTGCAGTTTGGTTTGCCAAAGACCCCAACAGAACCATAGTATGGTATGCAAAACAAAAACAAAGTCCTGCTTTTCCTTCCGGTTCCACAGTAAACCTAACAAACAAAGGAATTGTAGTCAACGATCCAAAGGGTCATGAGATGTGGCATCGTCCAGAAAATAACACTACTATTGCCTTAGTATCATGTGCTTCTATGTTAGACAATGGAAGTTTTGTGCTTCTTGATGAAAGTGGGAAGCAGGTTTGGGAGAGTTTTGAAGAGCCTACAGATACCATTTTGCCTGGTCAGAATCTGGCTAAGCCTAAAACCTTCAGAGCACGTGAATCTGACACAAGTTTTTATAATGGGGGTTTTGAACTCAGTTGGCAGAACGATAGCAACTTGGTTCTTTACTATTCACCACAATCAAGCGATGATCAAGCCTCTCAATCTCCTACAGGTGAAGCTTACTGGGCCACTGGAACTTTCAAAACTGAATCACAACTATTCTTTGATGAGTCCGGACGCATGTACATAAAAAATGACACGGGTACAGTGATCAGTGAAATCACATACAGTGGACCAGAAGAGTTCTTCTACATGGCTAGAATTGACCCTGATGGGGTTTTCAGATTATATCGGCATCCGAAAGGTTAGAACCTATATATTAAGCACCAATGTTTTCATTTTTTTTTCCATGTATTTTTATATGATATGTATCTTATATCTGAGGGCGAGCCCTGGTGCAGCGGTAAAGTTGTGCCTTGGTGACTTGTTGGTCATGGGTTCAAATCCGGAAACAGTCTCTTTGCATATGCAAGGGTAAGGCTGCGTACAACATCCCTCCCCCATACCTTCGCATAGCGAAGAGCCTCTGGACAACGGGGTACGAAGTTTTTATGTATCTTATATCTGTATCCGTATCGATACTTTTGAATGATACTTCATCGATACGTATCTATGAAGTGTCTGAGGCTTAGAGTCTAAGCCTTTAAAAATGTTATGAAAATCTAAATAGAAGAATGTTTTTGGTAATTCTTAAATTTGGATTCCTAGAATTGCAATTATATAATCACTACATCTATTGTACTATCCTATATATTGTCATATCGAATACAATCATATGTGACACAAGTATGGTATCTATGCATCACAGGTGAGAACACAGTTGCTGATAGTTGCAGTTCGGGGTGGTGGAGTGTGGTGCAACAGTATCCCCAAGATATTTGTCTTTCCTTCACAAAACAAACTGGGAATGTAATCTGTGGTTATAACAGCTACTGCATTACCATCAATGGGAAGCCTGAGTGTGAGTGCCCGGATCATTATTCTTCTTTTGAACATGACAATCTCACAGGTTGTAGGCCAGATTTTCCCCTGCCGAGCTGCAACAAAGACGGGTGGGAGCAGAATAAGGATCTTGTAGATTTCAAAGAGTATACAAATTTGGACTGGCCTCTCTCTGATTATGACAAGTTGGTTGCAACTGCTATGGACAAGGATATGTGTAAACAAAAGTGCCTTGAGGATTGCTTTTGTGCTGTAGCCATATATGGTGAGGGACAATGTTGGAAGAAGAAGTATCCTTTCAGTAATGGAAGGAAGCACCCTAATGTTACTAGAATAGCTCTTGTCAAGGTACCTAAAAGAGATTTGGACAGGGGTGGGAGAGAACAGACTACACTTGTGCTTGTCATATCAATATTGCTTGGGAGCTCAGTGTTTCTCAATGTGCTTCTATTTGTTGCCTTGTTTGTTGCTTTTTTCATTTTCTACCACAAGAGGCTTTTGAATAATCCAAAATTGTCAGCTGCAACCATAAGATCTTTTACATACAAGGAGCTTGAAGAAGCAACCACGGGGTTCAAACAAATGTTGGGTCGTGGTGCTTTTGGAACAGTCTATAAAGGGGTGTTAACATCAGATACAAGCAGGTATGTTGCTGTGAAGAGGCTAGATAAGGTGGTGCAAGAAGGCGAGAAGGAGTTCAAAACAGAAGTGAGTGTGATTGGACAAACCCACCACAGGAACTTGGTTCGTTTACTTGGTTATTGTGACGAAGGGGAGCATCGTCTTCTGGTGTATGAGCACATGAGCAATGGCTCCTTGGCTAGCTTTCTCTTTGGGATATCAAGGCCCCATTGGAACCAAAGAGTGCAAATTGCTTTGGGGATTGCAAGAGGTCTCACATATTTGCATGAAGAGTGCAGCACTCAGATCATTCATTGTGACATAAAGCCTCAGAATATACTCTTAGACGAGTTGTTCACGCCAAGGATTGCTGATTTTGGGTTGGCAAAGTTGTTGTTGGCTGAACAATCAAAAGCTGCTAAGACGGGTTTGAGAGGGACAATTGGTTACTTTGCACCTGAGTGGTTTAGGAAAGCTTCAATCACCACTAAAATAGACGTATATAGTTTTGGGGTGGTGTTGTTAGAGATCATATGTTGCAAGTCAAGCGTTGCCTTTGCGATGGCTAATGATGAAGAGGCACTTATAGATTGGGCATATCGGTGTTATAGCCAAGGGAAGGTGGCTAAATTGGTAGAAAATGATGAGGAGGCAAAGAATGATATAAAGAGAGTGGAAAAGCATGTCATGGTAGCAATTTGGTGCATTCAAGAGGATCCTTCGTTGAGACCCTCCATGAAGAAGGTTACCCAAATGCTTGAGGGCGTGACAACAGTTTCTGTGCCACCTCGCCCTTCCATATTCAGTTCATCATCGTTTGAAATTTCATTTACTTCGTAACTAAATTGTTGATCAGTGTTTCTATGATCATAGTTGTTTGTTGTATATATTTTATTTGTATGTTTATGACTACTGATTCTCTTTACTGAGATCGCTTATAGTGCGTGTGTTGCATCATGTTTGGTTTAGTCTATTAAGTTGGAGATGCTAAACAATTAGAAAATTATCGGTACCTTGTGGGACTAAAGTAAACTAACCAATTCCTTTACGCATAATCATTCATACAAGAGAAAGAATATACTGCAATCCTCAATAACATAATACAACTAGAAAATTTATTGAAAAAATTGTAATTTTGTTTACCCTAATCTCAAATTTATGATTTTGGTTTTCATAAATTTTAATTTTAATTGTAATATTTGATTTCTCTAGTCTTATAAATTAGGTGATTTTGGTCTTATTAACAAATAATTTTAATTAATTGAGTTATCAAATTAATTATAAATTAATCAAAATTATTAATTATAAAAAAATTGAATTAAAAATGATTAATCATAAATTTTCACAATATCATATTTCTTCTCTTCTTCATAAATACCTCTTTCTCTTCTATATTTATGGTTGTGTGATTCTACCATCATAATACCCCAATTAGATTAGAGTTAATAGTCTTAGTGAAGTTTTAACTGAATTAAAACTTTTATCTTCTTAATTTTTAATTATAACATTTAATGCTTAGTTTTATAAATTTTTCATTTTGATGAAGTTGATGGCTTATTAACTTATTATTATTATTATTATTATTATTATTATATCAAGCTGAATCCATTCAAGTCACCTCTAATTATTATTAGGACCAAAAAAATTATCTACTCAAGCCTTGTTTTTGGTGGAGCTGAATTAACAAAATAGACTTGTTCAAGATGCAAACAAATTAACACATGGGTAAACTTTATCTTAATATCTTTTATAAGTAATTATTATAAAAATTAATAAATTTATTAATAATAATTTATAATTAAACGATAGTATAAATATTAATACATATAGTATTATTATTCTTAAAATAATGATTTTATTTCACCCTCCTTCAAAGGTTTCACCGACTTCCATAAAAGGGAACACATTTTCCCAACACAATTCGAATGGTACGATGAAGACGGCATATAAGGGAACAAATTTTCCCAACACAATTCGAATGGTACGATGAAGACGGCATATGGTAGTTTAAGCATGGAACCTATTTTCCCTTCTCAAGAATAATGGCATCTTTTCATTTCAAGAACTTTAACGAATGATATAATTTAAGAAAACAATATAATATAATAATAGTATAGTATAATAAAGTTATCCTTTTTTTCTTGCATTTTCTCTGCCTTTTCACTTGCTAAAAGACAAAGAACCCTCATAAATATAAACTATATAATAATATAAAGTTCAGTTTAAGGGTGCAACCCAAAGTTTGAGAATTGAATTCGTTCAGATTTGAAAATGTGGGTTAAGGTTGTTCTTCTTCTCCTTGCAGCACTTTCTCTTTTTCACTTAGCCGCAGCTTCTCTTAATCGTAGCAGTTTTTCAGCAGATTTCTTCTTTGGAACAGCTTCTTCAGCTTACCAGGTTTTGTTCTGTCCCAACTTGTTTAAATCTTTAGTCTTTTAATCTTTCTATGTAAAAGGGTTGGATCTTATTTGCATTTTCTTTCTTTTTATGTACTTGGGATGTGAAGTATGAAGGTGCAGCACGTGAAGGTGGCAAGGGACCTAGTATATGGGACACCTTCACTCATAGCCACCCAGGTTTGCATCTCCTCTCTTCTTTTTCCCATCATATTTCTTTGTTTGTTCATTTTGAGTAGCATTGTTTCATGGTTATTTCCCTTTGTCAATATATTTCATTGTTTTGTTAGTAGTAGCCACCTTTTTTTTTTTTTATCCACAAATATTGGTTTGTTAGCTTTGGTAGAAATGTCACTCGGGATAATTCGAACTCGCGACCTCTTCCCCCTCCCTTCTCCTTTGACCATTTCCCAACCACTGGGCAACCATATATATTAAACCGACGAATAATACCCAAAGAGTTGAATGGGGCAAGCTTAAGTTAAAAACAAAAATAATAAGGATAATGGTAAAATATTTATTGGGTTAGCATTGAAGAAGATTTACTTCAATGACCCCCCATTCCATTTATTTGCTTGACCAAATTGATTTTGGGGGGCTAATACGTGGAATGAGAAAAACAATGATCATCAATTTATCTCTGTTAGCAATATAAGCAATGTTTCTTGGTCCTTTCTCATTTTGAAGTTGGTCTATACAAGGTACTTTCAGATAGAACAGAGTTGGTTTACTGAATAATGAAACAAACTCCAAATATTGAGACATTTTTCTCTGTTGTTCAGATAGAATAGCAGACCACAGTAATGGGGATGTTGCCATTGATTCATACCACCGCTACAAGGTACTTTCATTCTTCTAATTTGAGTTTAGAGATCTAGATGAATTTCCTTCGCTTTTGAGATTTTATTGTTTGCTCACACAATTTTTTTTCCAGGAAGATGTGGCCATGATGAAGGATATTGGATTCAATGCCTACAGGTTCTCCATCTCTTGGCCAAGGATACTACCTCGTGAGAAACTCTAATCATCCTTTAATTATCCTCAGATTAGTTGTTTGATAAATAGTTATTTATTTTTTAGGTTTTGGATAATTAGTTTGCATGATTTTAAGGGAATTATTAGCACTTTGAATTGCACATAGATATCGATGTGTTCATAATGCAATTAAGCTTAAACTACCTTGAATTTAGGTGGAAACCTGCAGGGAGGAGTTAACCAAGAAGGCATCACATATTACAACAATCTCATAAATGAACTGATAGCAAATGGTCAGCAGAAGTTAATTTTCTCTCTCTTCCTCTCTCTCATGATACTCCAAATCAAACTAAATTATATATACCTTTTTGGTTTACAGGACAGCAGCCCTTTATAACTCTATTTCACTCTGATTTCCCTCAAGCTCTTGAAGACGAATATGGTGGTTTTCTTAGTCCCAAAATTGAGTAAGCAATAGTGAAATATGTTATCTAGAATAGATTGAAAATGGACTTGTTCCTATTATTTACTCCCAACTGATGAAGAATCGGTACTTTGATTTTGCAAACAGGCAAGATTTTGCAAATTATGCAGAAGTATGCTTCAGGGAATTTGGTGACAGGGTTAAGCACTGGATTACATTAAACGAGCCAGTGCTATATAGCAATGGAGGTTATGGAAGTGGTGGATCCCCACCCAATAGATGCTCCAAGTGGTTTGCTAACTGCACTGCTGGTGATTCTACTACCGAGCCCTATTTAGTTACACACCACCTCATTCTTGCTCATGCTGCAGCAGTAAAGGTCTACAGGGAGAAGTTCCAGGTAAATGCATTATTATAATTATTTTTAATACAACAGCGAATATAATTGGTTAGAATTTAAGACAAAAATCATTCAATATGTGGTCAGTACAAGATTAATTGACAGTGGATGATTTTCTAATAGGCTTCTCAGAAGGGTCAAATTGGGGTAACACTGAATTCTGCTTGGGTTGTGCCACTTTCTCAATCAAAAGAGGACAGAGAAGCTGCATATCGAGGTCTTGCCTTTATGTATGACTGGTAAGTGTCTTTGCCACTTAGAAACACTCTTCTTGTTTCCAGTTATGTTAAGTTTCGCAACAGCTTGTGATGCAGTACAAAAAGAGTAGGATTTCGTGGCAGAAAATTAGCCCTTTCTTTGTTTCCTTTTTTATTTTAAAAAGTCTGAGGCTTTTGAGCCACTAATTTATTTCCTTTTATTAAGCATTATGTCATTGACCATTAGCATTAGGAATGCCTTAAATTTGATTTTGTCTGAGATTTACCCTAGAAATTCCTCAACTCAATAGAGACTTGAACTTCTATATATTGTAATCAATAACAGACTTGGGGAGGGGAGGAAAAATAAAAAAGTTTGAGCATTTTCTCAGTTACAAATTCAATTTCTCAGTATTCGAACAAATTAAAGAGCTTTTGGATTGCAAGTTCCGTTTCACTATGCAAGCTGCATCAGTTTGTGCTGTTTTTGTTTTGGGGGATTACTCTGGTACGGCAGTACTCATATTTATCCTGCATTTTAGTACCTTGATGAATGAATCATAAAGCATTTATTGGTTGCTGATTAAGAATTTATTGTGGGAACTGAGAATCCAGTATAAATAGCAACCTATGAATGTTTTAACTAATCAAAATCATACTACCATTCTCCAGTTAACAAGTATGAATACCATAACAACTCCAAGTTTTTTAACCTTTTCTGGTGACACAGTCAGGTCTAACTCCTCTTTTTGTGTTTACTCAAGGTTCATGGAACCACTTTACTCTGGAACATATCCTGCTGTAATGGTTAACAGAGTTGGAGGTCGTTTGCCAAAGTTTACCAAAAGGGAATACTTGATGGTTAAAGGGTCCTATGATTTCATAGGGTTAAACTATTACACTTCAACTTATGCAACTAGTTCTCCTTGCCCACGTGAAAGGCCAACTGCCTTTACAGACGCCTGCGTTAGATTTACTAGTAAGTCATTCTATGTGAAGCTCTTACACACTTTCCTATTAACTTCTATTGAATTTTCCTCATTCACTTGCTTACCCACGATTCATTTTGTTGCACTTGCATCAGCTGTAAGAAATGGGCTTCTCATTGGTCCAAAGGTACTTGTATAGTTATCACTTCATTAGTACTAGTTAACCAAGAGTTTACTCTATTTACGAATAGTTGCACTTTATTTTTCACTATACCTACTCGATAAGAATTTTTCAGAAAGGAGTTGAGAAATGAATAATTTTGCAGGCAGCCTCAGACTGGCTCTACGTCTATCCACCAGGAATTCAAGGTCTACTAGAATACACTAAGGAGAAATTTAACAACCCAATTATCTACATAACAGAAAATGGTAAAATTTTCTGCAATATTCTGTCACTTTTTTTTCCTAAAATTGATATTTTGCCATGGTAAAAAATGCTAGTTTTTCCGTTTCCATGAATTGTGTTATTTGAATTTTTGCAGGAATTGATGAGGTTAATGATGGGAAAATGTTACTTAATGACAGAACGAGGATTGATTATATCAGTCACCATCTTTTGTATCTTCAAAGGGCCATAAGGTGAGTTTAAAGTGAACATTTTAGTTATAATTCTTATGAAATTTACTTAGACCTCTTTTTTTTCTGGACTCAACAATTGTAAGCTAAGGCTCAAACTTTGAATCTGGTAGGAATGGAGTGAGGGTGAAAGGATACTTTGCATGGTCATTGTTGGACAATTTTGAATGGAATGCAGGGTACAGTCTTCGGTTTGGGCTCGTGTATGTGGATTACAAGAATGGACTGAAAAGATACCGCAAAAGATCAGCTTTGTGGTTCAAAATATTTCTTCACCAATGAAATGATCCTTGGTAGTGAAAGACAGAATTGATGGGGGAAGAAATAAGAATATGTTGTTTCTTTCTTAATCCTAGTCATTTTCTTTTGGCCATTGTAAGATCTAAGCAGAGCTACTTTGATGATTTCTGACAGCCTGCCAATAGTGAGGCTTCATGGTTATCTGTATAACTTACTTCCATTAATAAGTTTCTGTATTTGGTTTTCCTGTCCCTACCCCAACACTCATATAAGGACAACCAAGAGCTCTCTAGGGCCTCCGACATGTTTTAATTAGGTTTAAATATATTTTTAGTCTCTAAAGTATTACATGTGTGGTTGATCTCCTAGATTTTAATTGCGTCAACTGGATTTCTAAATGTTCATTGCATTTAATCTCATATAATAATTGATTAACATCTCAGCATTATGTTCTAGATGAAAACTTATGTTCAAAATTATGATAATAATTGATCAATCCGTTATATAAGCTAAAAACGTATGTTCAAGACAACTGATAAACTAGTGAAAATATTTCTTACTATTCAATATTAATATCATATTTTTTGCACCAACATTTTACCATTATTTGGTCACACTATTTCTGAACAGACAAATTTAAATTATCTATGAATTTGTTGTCATTGACCAGAGTGAACGGTCACGGTTGCTATAGTTGTTGGACTTGGATCCTGTTAAGGACACAAGTTCCGTATTATTGGGCCAGAAGTAAATAGAAGGTTACAGAGACCATGAATTTAAAATGTTAAGACATTTATTAACTCACTCTCACTTTTTTTTTCCGGAATTTTTTTAGGTTAAATTAGTTTTTTTGTCCTCTAATTTATTATTTATGTTTAATTTGATCCTCTAATTTTTTTGGATTCAATTTGGTTATTTAGTTTTTTTTTTCAATTTGATCCTCTAATTTTTAAAATTGATTTTGAAAAATGTGTATTTTGTGGTATTTTAAAATCACTTTGTGATGATTTTGAAGGGCAAAACTGAATTAAAAAATAAATCAATTCAAACAAAGTGTAATTTCTTATAATTTAGATTGAAGGATAAAATTGAATCAATTTAAAAAATTAGAAAATTAAATTGAATAAAAAAATAAAGGATTAAATTGAATTTAAAAAATAAATTAGGGAACTAAAAAATCAATTTAACCAAATTTTTATCAACTTAATTTTTAAAAGCTTTCTCAGTAAGCTGACAAATTAATATTATTTAAAAAAAAAAGTTGTATCTAATGCAGAAAGGCAGGCCCATCAGTTTCTATCCCAGATGAGAGAGAGGGGAAGCAATGCCTATATTGATTAATTGGTTTTCTTTATTTTTCCCTTTCAATTTTTAAATTTCTCTCAAGTTTTTTAGATTCTTTCACTGCACACTTTTGTCCGGTTGGATCTCTGCTGGCTTACTAACATGTCATTTACAGCCATTCAGTGGTATTCGGGGTCTCTCTGTTCTACCAATTTTTTCACACACAAAATTGTAATCAAAAGGAAAGCTCGACATTAATTAACTAAAGATTGCTGTTGCAAATAGTCGGAAGAATTGTAATGGAACAACTAAAATTGTTTCAAACTTTGTGTATAATCTTAAATACAGTTAGCATTTTCGATTCTTAAATAATTGGGTTGTAAGCAATGTTTAATCAGTTTGATAAGTGATTTGATGATCTATTTCTCTCTAGCCAAGTTGACAATTAATCTAAGTTTAATGGCATTCATTGTAATTGATATTAATCTAATTTATAAAAAGTTAAGAATGACATCAATTTAATTCTCTAAAAAATCAAAACCAAATTCTGGAATAAACCCTATAAATATAACTTCATTGGATGCTTTTGTAGTGCTTCGTTTGAGAGAAACAGTGTATTTAATTCCCCCTTCTTGCATTTGTAATTGTTGTCCAACATGGCAACATCAATAATGTATTGTTTTCTCTACCATCATGGATATATATAACTAATAACTAGGCCTAGGGCCAACAAACATGCTCCTGCACAGCTTTTGAAAGCGAATTTTCATCTCCAAAATTTAGTAAGGAATGGAGATAGAAGGAACCAATTTCTTCTCTCACCAAACTCAGAAATTCAAAGCAAAATTAAATAACGTCTATAAGACTATAATAAATATAGAACTCTACTAATGCCTTCTCCTTTTGGCTCATAGATCACTTCAAATCTAACCTATGAAACGTATTTACCTAAGATGTTAAATATATTTCCTATTTGGTCTACATTAACAGAGTCGTAATCATGATGAGATATTGTACCTCCAATAATGCACAATGCTGAACCTTTCCCTGAGAATTTACTTAAAGCACTTTTGTTAGATAAAAACAAGATGAAATGCTTGCTCAAGTAGACATGAGCTAAAAAAGGACTCAATAAATGCACATGGAAGAGGGACAATCCTCACATGTAAGAAACATGGTCCTTCACTGCTTTGCTTCCTGAATGCAAAGCATTCCCACTTTGGTTTTCTTATGGTGCAGCCAATCACACCCCTTCTCCTTATCCCCTTTTGCCAAATTATTCACCCATCACTTTTGCCACTGACACATAGTTCAAAGTCTCAAATGGGTCATCCTTGTCTGTTCTGACCAATGCATGAAGGACCTTTCAAATTTCTTGCAAAAAGAGCCCTTCCATAAAAAAAAAAGGGGGCTTATTCACCAAATTAGCATTAAACACGTGATATGGTAGCTTAATTTACATATGGATCTTGTTAATCAAGGATACTGATTAAAGATTTAAAAAATATTTATTATAAAAGTCATATAAAAACAAAAAAAAATCATAAATATTATAATTTAACATATCTTAATAACCTTTTTATTTTAAAATTTCTGAAAACATTAGTTAACATTTATCTTTACATGTTAGAGTAAGCTTATAGCGTAGGAGTATTAGTTAAAGCCATTGCCAAACTAGTGAGTAGTGAGTAATGACCCACTTGCCACTTTGTTGTATTTTCCTATTCTATACCAATGATGAAGGCAAAGCTATGATTGGTGTTCAGCCAATAATGCAGCCTTAATTGCTCAGGTGCTTGTACTAATTGGTCGCTTTGCTTGTCCTCCAAGCTGGGTACAAACCATAAATGGGTTTGGAATAAGTTAACTTGTGGGTATTATAGCCTGCTTTGGTGGAATTCAATCCATTTAACAAGGCTGCCAATGTAAATTAATGGCCTATGTATCCTTCACACAAATACTGTCATTTCTATGATTCAGTATTCTTCTAGCCAAATAAACGTTGTTTAATTTATGATTTTGTCAAACATGCAGTTATGAACATATTTTAAGAACTAGTAAAAAAATGAAAGTTCATATTAGAAAAAACATTTATTACCCTTTTTTATTTGTCATTTTTAAGAAAGTTTTTATTTTATACTATTATGCCATTACAGATTATAATTTAAGATTATAATTTATGATGAGTTTGTTGAGTTTTATAATAACTTAAGTTCTATTAATAATGATTTGTAATATTATTTTTTATTCTTTTTATAAGAAACAAATTTTAATATATTTTATACTAAAACTTATTTCCTATAAAAAGACCAAAGAAAATAGTTGACAATATAAAATTGTTTACTCTCACGGCATGAAAATTAAACTTTCTTTCACATTTGGAACAAATTCTCATGTAGAACTCTATGGAAAGTGCTCCTACTTCAACTCTTTCAATTTATATTACTGAAGATCTTTTACTTGGGGATTGGCATCTTCGCCTAAGCAGGATTGTGCCATAGCCGGATTTTCATCCACAGAACGCTTGGTAACATTATTTTCTTCAATCATACTCAAAGTGAACATATAAAATAGTAGGGTTATGACTACATATTCTTAACCAATAACTTGGAAAAAAGAGTAGTTAATTCGACCATAGTTGTACACTATAGAAAACGATAGTGCCATAAGTCATAACCACCACCTCAACAATCCAAATGGTTACTTGTTTGTGCAATATTCCTTGCTTAATAATACCAAATTGAAAAGGTTTCAAGAACTTGAGTAGTTAATGGCGTAATTCAACCTTGTCTTGCAATCCTTCCTACAAAAGAAAACGTGTCATGAAATTATTAATTAAACCGCACCTTCTACACCTTCAGTTTGTTAATTTTTAGTTTGCTTGTTTTTGTTCTAGAACTCTTTAGATTTGAATTTCTATTAATTGGAGAATTTAGAATTATAAAAACGATCTGAATGAATAATTTGATTCCCCTACAAATCTATATAATTATGTGATCTATTATAAATTTGAAATCACATATATATATATATATATATATATATATATATATATATATATATATATGAGTTTAATGTCAATTAAGCGATAATATAAAATAATTTTATATTATTATTTAATCACATGTTATTATTTAAATTACTTTAAAATAATTATTTTAAAAGTTAATTAATAAGTTGTGTATAATTTTTTTAATATTTTATTAGGTTTTTTACTATATATTAGGTTAATGTTTTAATTTGTAAGTATGTCATTTTCTAATAAAGTTTTTTTTTACACTATTGGTGTTCTAAATTTGAGTATGCTTCTAATTAACCTTTTATAATTTGCCCTTCATCCATTAGACAAACGATAATATAATTCTAATAACCTGATTTCCTCTTATGATTTTGACCAGTTAACTATCTCTGTGTTTTTAGATTTACCGAAATGCTAAATGAAACCATAACCTTATGAAGTCGATCTACAGAGATATCCAATTTCAGCTAAGAAAAGAAAGATATAGTTAAATATAATAACGATAGTTAGCTTTCTCTTCTTTGTCAATTGATTATGAAGTTTCTGGCATATTCCTAAAGTCAAGGTCCACTAATAATTTCCTTCTTATAAGGAAAAAAAGAAGTTTTTCTCCACTTGCACCTTGATTCCAACAAAGTATTTCTTAATCTTAATTCCTGATGATGGAACAATTAATTATCAAATGAAATAGTTAGCTATATATATAGCTGTTCTTCCCTTTTGGGCTAAAGTATGAGGAGTTGATCGGCAGAAAATTGCATCAGCTACTATCTGTACAACCTTGCATTGCTAGCTTTCGAGCCAGAATCCAAATGAATAAAGTTGTAAATTAAGACAACTAATAAGATTGGTACACCCACTTTCACCAAAATAGGACAATATTTTGGAGTTGTTACGCATGTTTTATAAGCAGTTAGAGACGATTACATATAACCACCTAATAATCATAAATAATCACAAGCCTTAATCTCTAATATAATCTTATATTCTAGATCGAGGTTCAATTCATTAGTCCAAACGGTGTAGTTAAGCTATGACTATCAGTTCTTAATACTATTTTGTTTACACACATCTTGTCAATTCTAGGATTATTTATTTATGCTCAATTTGAGGAACATATACGTCCGAAACAAAGTCCATGCAAGAAATTTGTGTGACATCACAGTACCACTTTGGTATATATATTTGAATGGGTCAACAAAGAAACTTCCAGCTAAAAGGTAATAAACCTGTCAAAAAAAAAAAACTAAAAGGTAATAAATAGGTTATCATCAAAGAAAGAGATGATAAATTGCGATAGAAAAATACACAAACATATTAAAATGTTATTTAATGATGTTTATTACTCGTAATAATTGAAAAATTTTCTACATCAATTATTGTTTTTAGGTTGGAGAATGCTGGTGTAATAATTGGTATTACTTATTAGTACAGGAAAGAAAAACCAAACTGGAAAACCTTTTCTTTCATTAAATACTAAGCTTCAATTCAACTAATTATTGCTTCTGCTATGCGTAGACTACGGGTCGTAAGAGGAATAAATCACTTGTTATAAAATAAATAAGTATTTCTAACCCTCTTATAATTCAATTGTTATATATTAGAATCATGAACAAATTAGATCATGCTCGTGACTTGAGATTGTGCGCGATAATGGCCATTATTCATGATGTTTTAAATTAAAAATCCAGGAGTCAGAGATATAATGCCTTTATCTTTACATGTCAACTGCCAGGTTTGTATATGCATATGTGTTAAATTGAAAATTCCATTCACATGCCCGCACGATTTTTATATGCTTATTATGGAATGGAAGGAAAATATTATACTGTATTTATTATCAATATAATAGTAAAATAAAGTGATTTAAAAAATTGTCTTTTGGAGGCTACACACGCAGTTAATCTCTTTCTTTTTAAGGGGGATTTAGATGGAATTAATCTTTGTTTGCATACATTGGAAAAGAGATAATTAAAATACCCAATATTCAACTAAAGCTGAAATTGTTAAAATATTGGTGTGATAAATAACCCTTAATTATGATGGGGATATCAATCTAATTTTTAGAGATTTTTTTTAATGATATCTTAATTTGACAAGTTTGATTGTGATTATATATACTCATAATGTAGTGCTCTACGGGGGAAACTGATGTGGCTATAATCTTGTATTCTTATACGCGGTCATTAGTGAAACATAAAAGAGAACGAGGAACCTTCTTCATTGCCTGGTTCTGACAAAAAATACTACAACTACTTTTGTTTCCTCATGCGTCAGAACCTGCAGCAACATGTGGACCCTACGATGCATCATCAACGGTTGCCATTATCTCGAATAGAAAAACCCTGCAAAGTTGGATTGAAATGTTTGCCTCTAGCTTATGATCATCTCATCTTTTTTTTTTCAGAAGAATATTTTTAATTTATCGAATTTTATGATAGATTCTATCAATTAACTTAATCTGATTGAGCATTTATAATAGTAGCTATTAATGATTAATGATTGGTATTTTTACATTGATTAATTATTTTTAACTTGATCATTTTCTTTTAAAAACCAATCTTTTAATTAAATTTCGGGTGCATTGAGTAAACAATATAGCTACGTATTTATTTATTTAAATTTTAGTACATCAAATTTTATGATACGAGTTTAGTTATGAAACTTATTGAAAAGTGTTTTTTTTTTAATTCTAAATCATTTTAAACATTCAAATTGATATAAAAAAAAATGAAAGCTGATCAAATCAATAAACGTAAAGAATTGTAAAAAAAAAAATCCTTTTTTTTGCTTTGTTTCAGTTTAGTTTTAATTTTATAAATCAAATTAAATTACCTTTTTAATATATTTATATTTATTTTTTTGGTTAAATTCAGTATAAAATTGATTTCTTTTGTAATTTTCTTGGGTACAATATTTCTTTGTAATTTAAAACACACTTTCAATACATATCATTTTCAAATACTAATTAAAACTCAAATGATTATTTTTATTAATTGGTTTTCATTTTACGAGAGTGGTAGCATTCTGGAGTCCCCAAAAAAAAGCTTAGGTGGCGTGGCACTGGATGAACAGGATCCAGCTGGCAAGTGGGCGCTGGAGCAGAGCAAAGAGCATAATCCAACCTTGTTTGTAGGCTCAGCTTCACAAAGTTGAAATGACAATACATGTTTTTTAAATTATGATGTATTTTCATACTATAAAATTTAATTAAAATATACTAATTGTATTTGAATTTAGTTAATTTTTTTTATCTTATTATTCAATTATAAATTATTATATTTAAGATGATTTCTAATTAATTTACAATATAAAATCTTTACAATTACAATATATATAAAAAAAGAGCAACAGAAAATATATTAAAGAATATGGTATACTCATGTTTTTTTTTTATCCAATTTAAATCAATATCAAGATGGTATATATAATTGACAATGTTAACATTTTGTTGCAAATATATTTGAGCAATAAAATATGCAAGTGCACAGTGTGTGTAAGAAGCAGTGTCTTGGAATGGCGGAATACAACAATATTCAATGAAACTTGTTGATTGATTCATCCTTGGCAGCTGGCTTTTGTCATGAAACAACACACACACACTTCAATCCATCTATTTTTTTTTAATGTCTTTATAGAGACTGCTGCCTAACCCAATATTCCATCGTGCATCAACCATCCTTTTCTCTTCCTTTTTTCACACTCCAAGAATTCTTCAATTCCATCATGTGTTTCAAAAATTCAAATTGTTTTCTTCACGTTTACCATCCTACCTTTAACTGTGAGTGTGAACTGTACTTAATTACTCGCCAAGTTTGTCTTTAGAATCATCATCCTTATTTAATTACCCCTTTTTTAGATAAAAAAAAATGTTGTCAACTTTGTTCAACTAGTTATATACTCCTACTAGTACTAACTATGAAACTAATGGAATAAAATCTTACTATTAATTTTGGAATTTATTTAACCCTCATAGGAGATTGGATTGTAACATCTTTGGGTGAAACAAACTTATGATTGCTAAATTTAGTGGCTGAATATAGGTGGAAAATTCTACCTGAATTTGTCCACATTCATTGATGATGATGGATGAGTTCAGAAAAGGAAAGGAGCTCCAGGTCATTCCCTAATCCGCACAAGGATAAGCATGGATATTTAATCAAGAAATTTAGTTTTTTTTTATTAAATTGGAAAAATTATGGATAGATAAATAAATAAATATAATATTACCCTCTTAAAAAATCAATAATAAGATACAATCTCACATTTCACTACATGCCAATAAATAGAATGTAATTTTTTGTCTCCTAAAGAAAAAGATTGTAATTTTTTGTGTTCTCAAATATCATATTTTATCCTAAAAAGATAAACATTAAACAAAGAATCTAATTAACTAATATATTTAATACTAATGAAGATGAAGTTTAGTAAAAAATTTAGTCTCTTATAATAAATCAATGTTAAAATATTTATATTTAGTGTTTATTTAGTCCAACAGTGTTTTCAAAACAATCGTCTCTTAATTTTTTCATAAAATAATAATTGTTTTTTTATAAATTAAAATCAATTTGTCTCTTAATTTTTTAAAAAGTAAAATTTATTCATTCACCAATAAAATAAACAATCTTCTTTCTTCAAGACTTCACAACACATGAGCAGCTAGAAAACGAGTAACCAATAGGCATCATGATACATGAACTAATTTTTTATCAACGCGTAGCCTTAGACTTGGTGTTCCCGCCGCCCCTTCTCTCTCTACCATTCCCATTCACCCTTTCTCTCTCTAGAAAAAGATAAATAAACAAACCATTAAACAAAACACCCCATAAACAACAAGGCTTTATAAAACCCACCAACCAAAAGAAAGCATTGAATCTTTGAAGAAGAAAGAAAAAGAAGCCAGCAATGGCCAAGTCCAAGAACAATGCCAAGAAGTTGTCCTACATCTCAGTTCCTTCTCAGATCATCAACTCCATCTCATCTTCTTCTCTTCAATCTCTGCTTGAATCTCCCAAGAAGTGTGCAAGACACTCCAAATTCTTCACCTTTGTCAAGTGCATAAGGCCAAGACTCTTCCTTTTCACTCTCTTTTTCCTTGCTTTCTTTGCCATGCTCAAGTTTGGTCTCAATCTTTACACCCCTTTTCCTCCATTCCCATGTGCAACCTCAGTAGACCCCTCAAAATCCAATCTTGGACAGCAAGGTGGTGATGTTGGTGTTTCAGAGGCTCTGATTAGCAGTGTGCAGTTACATGGTACAGAGGTTCCAAGTGGGGTGGGTGAAAAGAGTGAGTTTTGGGAGCAGCCAGATGGGTCAGGGTACAAGCCATGTTTGAATTTCAGTAAGGAGTATAGGAGGGAGAGTGAAGGGGTTGTGAAGAACAGGAGGAGGTACCTCATGGTGGTGGTTTCTGGAGGGATGAATCAGCAGAGGAATCAGATTGTTGATGCTGTTGTCATTGCTAGGATTCTTGGGGCTTCTTTGGTTGTTCCCATATTGCAAGTCAATGTCATTTGGGGAGATGAAAGGTAAAAAAGAAAAAATATGTTATTTTTCTTCATGGTCTTGATTATGAATTAAACTGTTTAACATTTTTGGATTGAATCTTCAATTCATAGTTTCAATCTTGTTTTTGATACTGGTTTAATTTCTTTTCTTATATCCAAATGTCACATATGATTTGTCTTTTTCCTTATTTGGGGTTTGTTTCCATTTTTGCAGTGAATTTGCTGATATATTTGATTTGGAGCACTTCAAGAGTGTTCTTGCCGATGATGTGCGGGTGGTTTCAGCATTACCATCAACACACTTAATGACAAGGCCTGTGGAGGGGAGCCCTATCCCTCATGCCACTCCCAGTTGGATTCGGTCACACTATCTCAGAAGAGTATGTTTGTTTTCTCTTCTTGAGTTTTATTCCTGCGAGCATGCACTGAGTTGTAATTAGTAGGCTTTAGTTCTTGTCTAGTTTCATGTTAACTTTCACAGTTTCACCTATGATAGATTTTATGGATGGAACCGAGATTACCTATAGTACCATAATAAGAGCTACAGTGTTCTACACAAGTAGTTAGAGACCTTTATGTATCAATTTATTGACTGCAATCTTTTATGTTGCCAAAATATTAACATGTATCAATTTTGCAATGTTAACTAGGAAAGCTTTGACTTGTTAACTGTTGTTGCTCTTGTTGAACAAGAGTTTAACATGGTTCTTGTTGTTCTATGCAGTTCAACAGAGAAGGTGTCTTGCTTTTACGTGGATTGGATTCGAGGCTAACAAAGGATCTTCCTCCTGATCTTCAGAAGCTTCGATGCAAGGTATTGCAAAGTCTCTACTCATATGTCAAAGACAAAGAGGGAAAGGCAATTCTGATCTAACTTTATATGCCAATTGATAGCAGATTCTAAATGTTCTTGTCTATCTTTCAGGTTGCTTTTCAGGCATTAAGGTTTGCAAAGCCTGTTCAGGAACTTGGTAACAATATTGCTGAGAGAATGAAAAGTAAGGGACCCTACCTTGCTCTTCATCTACGGATGGAAAAGGATGTCTGGGTGAGAACTGGTTGTCTCCCTGGTTTGAGTCCTGAGTATGATGAAATTGTTAACAACGAGAGGACAAAGCGGCCTGAACTCTTGACAGCAAAATCAAACATGACTTACCATGAAAGAAAACTGGCTGGCCTCTGCCCCTTGAATTCTATTGAGGTTACAAGGTAGATATAAATATAATCCTTTTCATCTTTTAAATAGGTTTTAGGTGTCTTCTAAGTATTAAGTGTGACACGCTTTTCTGATTATTTTTCCCCTTTCATTTACAGGCTGCTTAAAGGTCTAGGTGCTCCAAAAAATGCAAGAATTTATTGGGCTGGAGGACAACCACTGGGTGGAAAGGAGGTCTTACAGCCATTAATCAATGAATTTCCACATCTTTACAGTAAAGAAGATCTTGCTTTGCATGGAGAGCTGGAACCATTTGCAAATAAAGCTTCTCTAATGGCTGCCATTGATTACATAGTCTCTGAGAAGAGTGATGTTTTCATGCCATCTCATGGAGGCAATATGGGCCATGCACTTCAGGTATAAAGATTTATATAAGTAATATAGATGGCCGTTTCTATAATTATATTGTAATAACTCATATTCTTAATGTGACAATTTCTATAATTATTGAAACTAAATGTTATTTCAGGGTCACCGGGCCTACGCAGGACACAAGAAATATATAACCCCAAACAAAAGACAGATGCTCCCCTATTTTCTGGATTCTTCCCTCCCCGAAGAAGAGTTCAATAGGATTATCAAGGAATTGCATCAGGATTCATTAGGTCAGCCAGAATTCAGGACTAGCAAGTCTGGGAGGGATGTCACAAAGTATCCTGTTCCTGAGTGCATGTGCAATGATGACTCTCATCATCACACTTCCTAATTTTGTGCATTTGATACCAAAGCTTTTGTTCCAAAGATTACACGGAAGCAATGCTAGTTTTGGCAATATGATTTTGATCCCTTGCGAATTGCTTGAGGTGTCATTTTCCACGGAAACAACAGCTCTTAAGAGCATCATCTTTTAAGAGCCACAATGTCAAGCACGCCTATCCCTACAAGTGTACTAACGTTATTCCTTAAATACACGAAATCTGTATGTTTTGTGAGGCAATGTAGATTTTCATCAGAACAGGCTAAAAAACATTGCACAGCAGATCATTCTTTGATTCTTTAGAGTTTGTATAGGTTATATGTTACTGTTACATCTAATTCTTTGTAGTACACTATGAAGCCTTATACTGTTGTACATATCTGTATAAATTCCAGTTTTGCATTGGTTATTTGCCCTTTCAAGATCACCTTTTGCTGTCACTTAATTCAGCAGTGGGAGTTTTGCACAAGTTGCAAATTCAAAGAAACTGAACATGTGATTAAAATACTTTTAAAGCATCTGGTGAAGAGAAAAATATTGTTAACATTCTGATGGAAACTTTGAATTAAGCATCATTATAGTCCATTTAAATAAATTGAAAAGGGTGTTGTGTGTGTGTTATAACCAGCATCGCAAGGAATTGGCTATACGACCATCCATTTGTTACCATACGATGCCTAAAGGTCTGTATTCACTTACTCTATGGCATGCTTGCAATTTCTCATAACATAAAACCTTGTACTATATTATGTTCAGAATGGTGAGGAGGACATGTGGCAGATGTATCTTTCTAGGTATTAAATGAGTCGTTGTCAAACTTCAAGTAGCAGATTCAAAATTCAACTCCAAACTATAAAGCAAATCACAGTCATTCTGAATGTATAGCTGGCAAAAGGCTCCGATTGATCACAACCACCTGTTCCCCATGAGATAGGTCATCGGTATAAATAACCTTATACTAGCAAATGTTTGGAAATTGGAGGGCAGATTTCATTTAATGATTTAAATATGTTTGAGATCATTAATATATATACACTTAATTTTTATTGAGTTCTTCATAAATTGACATTTCAAATTTTATTTTATATTTCTCTTGTTGATCTCAAACAGTGTAACACTATCTCAATGATTCTTTTAATATATATCAATCATTAACTACATATATTCAAACCAAAACTTTTAATATAATATACTCATAACAAAAACATAAATTATAGAGACTCAAGACAAAAATTATATATATATATATATATATATATATATATATATATATATATATATATATATATATATGACTTCACATTTAATTCATAATTATTTATTATTCATTCCATTTTAAAATATGACCTTTCAAAAAAAAAAATTGTTTCAAAATCAATGTTACATTAAATACTTTTTTAAGATTATTCTTAATAAATACTAGTGTGAGTAGTGCATAAGAAGAAAAAATGAATCATTAATTAAAAGGATAAAAGATATATTAATAAATTTTTAAATATTTTTTTTAAAATTTAACAAATTAATTATATTCTTTAATATTTGTGAAAAAAAATCTTAAAGGTCCCGTGTTGTGTTATGGAACTAAGAGAATAGAAAGATGAAAATACAGTTCCCAAGGGATAAAAAAACGTTCCGGATTGGTGTTCCACGTTTAGTTCTTTGTGAGGGCTGTTTTGACACTCTAATATGAATTGTTGAACTCGTATGTGCCTATAATTAGGTGGAGCCGTTATTAGAAGTTGTACCATAGGATAAGGAAAAAAAATTACTTATTAAAATTTGTAAAACTAAATGTGTTAATTAGTTTTTGGGAATTTTTTTTTTCTTATATTTGAGAGGAGTATATATTTATTTGTTATAATTTCAAATTATAAATTATAAGATGTATGAAATTTGGATTTTAAATCCCCGAATCAGACCTGAATATATGGAATGACTACTGAAATTTCTAGATTTTTCTGATAAAATGTCCATCATATATGTAAAATATATAACGAATAGAGTCACACAGGGGACACACTTAGCCTGATCAAGAAGCGGTTTGCACGAAAGCATCATAGAACTATAAGACATGTAATTAACCTGAGCAAAAGAATCACTCAGAGGAAACTATAAGAGTGGGGTGTTCTACATTTGTCATAAAAACCTGCTATAACTTCTGTAGGAACAGGCACTTATCTTACTGAAAATAAAAGAATGTTATAATAAGAATAAAAATGTATTCCTCAAACGCGTGCTAGGTGTCCTATAGGCTACATATAATCACAAATTGCCTCTACACATTACTCTCTTTGTGAAGATCAATTTTTATTACATCAAACGCTAGCACATGCCACACTTAAATGGAAAATAGGACTATAGTTAAAGAAACAAAGGGATAACTAAACTGCATTATCATGTAGCAAGCTCACGACGAATCTATAGTGGGCATGTGAAGCGGATTATGAATATTTACAAGCTGATGACACACAACCTACGTATGGACTCAAGGCAGCAAAGAATTGTGGTGGGTGCAAGGAACCAATAGTCTCATTGGATTATTTTGTAGCTCTAATTCATGTTAAATTACTCCATTGGTTACGAAATCATTTAGGATTACCAATTGGTTTCTTGGTTTATAGTATAACTCTTAATTTGGTTACTTGGTTTCTAGGAAGTCGATTTCTCTGGAGATGTAATGACAGGGTTTCTTTCTTTTTTAAATCATTTAGTCACCAGGTCGTAGGTCATTGTCTCATTGCTTCTATTTTCTATTATGTATGGCTACAAAGCCAGCGCTTGTTTTTTAACTCAACAATACATTCTCTCTCGAAAAATAATTATTGTTATTATAAGTTTTATCTTTGAATTCAAATTAAATCTTATTTTAATTTAAATTCTAACCAATTTTATTGTTTTTAAATATTAATGTTATAATTATACTATCATATTCTTCAAATTTAAATCAAATTAAATGTGGTGGTAATTAGAAAATAGATAGTTGATCTTTCCCTTGCAGGTTACAGAATGGTTTTAACTTTATTGAAGCTTGGCAATTGGCATGCTTAGTGGTTGTAATCTGAACATTGTGAACTTTATCTTCTGTTACTTATTAACTTTTCCCTCGTTTCCACTTGTTCGGTTGAGATTTGGTGGTTCGGCATCATTAACTTTTACTGGTTGAGCTGGTTCTGATCTCGTTTTGGGGATGTGTTACTACTTACTACTGATCCTAAATGGGGTCTGTACTACAATGTTTTGTTTTTGTGAATCTTGCACAATGCATGTATAAATCTTTGTCATATCATAGGCAATCCAATTCAAAACACAACTTTTTTTTTTTTTTTTTATCAGCAAAGGTTTACTATTAATTTTTGTTATTGAGGGAATTCGAACCAACAAACCTCTTCCCTCTTCCTTCTCCCTTCGCCACTTAGTTAATCTTATAACACCGTCCAAAACACAATTTATGCTTTACATGAAAATCTGTCAAAGTATTTGATGTTCTATTCAATGATTTAATAATCAATTCTGATAATATGGTACTTAAAGGATAAGTTCATTGGTACACTATCCAAATGACTACAACAGTGTGGAAGTAACAAGGATATTAAAGAAGGAAATGATAATAAACAGAAAACTGTATGTAACTATGTATAACAAACTAAAACTATGAAAAAACAAGATCACAATAAACTATCTGTTCTAGCTGGGAGCCTCTTGAAGAAATTACTTGGTACTGAAGGCATCTTACTCCTAAACTTTGGATGCCGCAAAAAGTATAAACCTGTCACCAGAGCCACCACTCTGAATGGAGTTGCATAGAGAACCACAGCAGCACAGAAGCTAAACACTACAAAGAGGCTGGTTGCTCTGGGGTCTCTCCAACTCAGTAGAGACTGAAACCTCTCCCCTTGTGTAGCTATGTCCCCAACAACTGTCTGAATCCTACCTGCCACAGTTCTAAGCCTGTCATACCTCATTCTCACAACATCCTGTGATCTAGAAGTCGGAAACGTGTCAAACTCTTCATCGAGTTCGTCGGGGTGAACGGCTTCTGCCCACGAGAGTTTAGTATCCATGTGAGGCGGGTGTCTAGGCCGGAACCTATAGTTCCACAGACCAATCAAGAACATATAGAGAAACACGGTTGGCAGGATCAATTCCGGGTACCATATCAGTATGAGGAAAAGAATGTGAACCAGGACTGATGTAACATGGTTCTTCCAAAGGCAAACATCACTGAACCACTTTCCCATTGTGATCATACCAGAGAAAAGGGACATGATTCGGAAGAAATTAGCCTTGCTTCTTCTCATGCTCCACATATGGGAATCAACATCCAACATGTACTCCACCACCTCCTTCCTCAAAGGCGGTTCAGCTCGGCCTAGCCTCGCAGCTACAATGTTCATGGCTTGGTACCTCAAGTTGTCTATTTGGTTCACTGTGAAGGGATGTAAGTAATGCATCTTGGGGAGCAAGGGTTGGCCATAGATGTGAACCATGTTGGCTAGTGAAAGTGCCGTAAACCTCACTGCTAACTGAATCTCACCCATCTTCTTAACTCCATGTTGGTGTAGAACAAGAAGAGGGTGACAATTGGTGTAAATCCTATTAGCTTCAAGTGTTGATAGCCTTATTCTTACCTTTCCAATCCGAGAATCTCTAGCAGCACTGTCACCAGGAGCTTTTTCCCCTCCACCTAAATGGCAGTTGTCAAAAACTCCCAACGTTATCACAGTGCAAGGATCATAGACCTCCCATGTGTATTGTTCATTCCATTTAGGACTAAAAGTGTCGAGAAGTGTTCGGGTTCGGACCCATTTCTGACCATACTTGGCAACACAGTATGCATCTGTGCTGCCTCTTCCATCCCTCATCTTCATTGGGAGAAGCCCCTGCGCTCCTAAGATGCCTACTTCAAGTATTCCAATAGGTTGCTTCCATAGCTGTCTTGCTGTTGGCCTTTGATCACTTGTGTACAATGTGGACTCATCTAGGACATGGTATCCACCTTCAAGGCAAACTCTCATGTGAATCCTGCTTGAAAACTTGAGCTCATTTCTTCTATCACCTTCTAGCACTCCAAAACCAAATTTCTCAAGATTGAACCAGCGCGAATGAACCGGCCTGTGGTCTAGCCGCTTCTCAAAGAGGGTCATTGGTAGGCTTATCTTCCCAAGTACCTCATCTTTTGAAGGGTGCACACGATCCTCCACAGTGATTGTTAATTGCTCCTCAAATGGCTCGCAGGCTACAAAGACCAAATCTTCATTCCAGAATGGGGTGGTTGTTCTGGTGGGGCATATCTTGGTTGTCAGCACTTGGCAGCCCACTTGAGCTTTCACAAAAACATCCGGTAGGCGGTTTCTGTCACCTGGGATCACGTCTTGTGCTTCAATTACATTCACCCTGAGATACCACAGTTTTGGTGACATGTAAACCTTTGATCTGACGTTGAAAACGCCCTCCCCATAGACAGTGGCAGCATCAGAATGCCAAGCCTCAGAGAAAGCTTCATCAGCTTGTGTTCCCATCCAAACTGCAAGCATAATGTCACCCCTCACCTTGCCTTCTTCGCGCCAGTCCTCGAGCCGGTACCACTGAGGAGCTAGTGGACTATCTGGTGGAACTCTTGTTGGAACCTCATTGAGATCAAAAACTACTCTGCCAAGATAGTCATCTCTGCCCACCATTGCCTTATCTTTCACAAAGACTTCCAAAACAGAAGACTGAATGCGGTCTTTGGAGAAAGCAAACACTTGGTTCCACTCTGGGTTCAATTTCTTCTCAAAGTGCTTTGTTCTTCCTTTGTAGTTCCCCAGCTTCACTTCCACATAAGGATCACAGCTTGAGGTGATGGTGCTTGGGGGAAGATCTTTTGCCTTCACAACACGAACATACAGATAAAACATCTGCTCAACAAGGTCATACGTGCTAGTGAATCTGTCACTACCACTCACCCACCCTCTTCTACCATAAGCTCCATCACTGGGCCACCGCTCGCCAAGCTGCACATTGGTGTCACTGAGATTGTAGTTTTCATCATTGCTAGTAGGGACTTGGGGACTAACTCGGTGCACGGTGAGCGGAGTATTCTGTGGTTGTCTCTCTACTAAAATTCTTGGCTGTTGTGGGTTGGTTCCCATGAGGTTATTGTAGCTTTCGTTGCGGCTAGCATGGACTTGTGGATTAAAGGAGTGCATTGATGATGGAGTACCCGGTCCTCGCGGTCGTCTCTTAATTGAAATCCTTGGCTGCAGGTTAGTGTCATTATGATTGTAGCCTTCACCATGGCTTGGTTGGACTTGTGGATCACCCGAGTGCATCGTGAATGGAGCACCTTGCGCTAGCGGTCGCCTCTTTATTGAAATCCTTGGCTGTTGATTGGTGTCATTGTGATTATAGTTTTCGTGATGGCTAGATTGGACTTGAGGATCAACTGAGTGCATGGTGGATGGAGTACCTTGTGGTCTTCTCTTTATTGAAATCGTTTGTGGCTGGAGAACTTGGTGCTTGTCAAGTTGTTGGACGGTCTCTACGACAGCTTCTCTATTTTCTTTCTTTGGCTCTTGATCGATATCAACACTGCTAGACCGAGCTTCTGCAACATAATATACTTCTGCTTCTTCTGTGCTTGCTTTTGGGGTGTCAAATGCAGGAAGTTCTTCACTGAGATCAGCTTCTAATGTTCTGTCAGTTAGGCCTGAGGGGATACTATGAGGTGGCGGAGGAAGGTCACTAATGGTGGATTCTGGTTCTCGGGGTGGAGTGGAAGGTGGAAGTTTTTCTTGTTCTGAAGGGAAAACAGGAGAAAGAGGTTTTGGTTTGGAATTAGACTCTGATGCAATGTATATTTTGAGGCCAATCTCACCCTTAACAGGTGAGAGAAACCACTTCTTTTCAAGAGGGAAAATCTGATATACTTCCTCACCTTCCTTGACAATATTGGAGCAAGGAATTCTCACCCTTCCAAGGAAGTTTCTGCCTGGAGTAAGTCGCCTCTCATTGTAGACCGATACTTCAATCGTTTGGCGATGGTAAGGTTTGGTTGCATCTAAATTGAAGATTAGTTTTTGGTTCCAAGTGGGGTTGAGGTTCTTTGGGACGGTTCTGGTTCGGCTAAGCTGGTTCTCAAAGTCTACTTCCACAAAGGGACTGGCTGATCCCTCGCCATCTTTGGGCATAAGATCATGAGCATTAATAACTTCCACAACCAGTTTCATGCCCTTTTCTTTCTGGTGTCACTGCCACAAGTTGTTGCAGCTAGCTGGTTTTCCAAAGTAACCAGAAATTCGATTCTGAAGCAAAGAAGTTCTACTTAAGAATACAAAAGCCAAAAGAAAATACAGTTGTGGTTCTCTTCTCTTTCATGATTGACACAAGTACTTGCTTCTATTTTGGTTAAGCAAGGAATAATTTCATGGAGAAGCTGCATGAGCTTTAGCAATATGAAGATAGGAGATTAAAGCAGAAAAGAATGGTGGGAAACAGATTGATCTAACTTAAAGCCAAGATCATTCTAGTCTGAAGGTTGTCGTAATTGTTACAATTCTATGCTAATTCTTCAACAATTATAAAAAAATAATATGAATGCTAAATGGCAATCTCAGAATTTTGATTTTCCACTGAGCAAACAAATAAACCATGGTTCTAATTTGTTATTTTAGCTGCTACTTGCTTGCCTTTCTTTTTTTATTGTGTATCTAATATGAATATCATTGTTTAATGACAATAAGGAAAAATTGTTTGATTCGTAACTTATTGATAAAGCAAAAATGATTCTAAACTTTCTGTCTGTCAATGTATTAGTTACTTAATGGCGGTAAATGGCCTAAAGGGATTAGTTTAATCTAAGCAAATGCATGGTTATTATATGTGCATTTTTCAGGATAATTGCTTTCTTCTATGTGCAGCAATGTCTAAGTGTACAAAAAGGAAATAAAAGGGGCATGAAAGGCATAGCTGAAGCTGCAAGAAAGCAAAGGTAGATTTGGTTAAGGCATGTGTCATATCATAGACTATGATGCTTTTCTTGTGCTTCATTCTCCTCGATCCTCCTTTTAAGATTGAATACTATATATTATAATTGTCTTATATGCCGAGTTTGCTTTCATTCATGACTTCATGCAAGACACATATAACTAAGGCAAGTCAAATGTCACGCAGTAAGATAATAGAGCAACATGATGAAGACCTTAGCAAAGGAAAAAAAAATGCCGTAAAATATCTATATTTTATTTTGACGCAAAAAATGTTCTCCCAAATTTGATATCTATTTCATGCAAGTTTAAAGTTAAAAAAAGGAAGTAATAATTAGTCAAAATAATTATTTGAGTCTTTTGATTATAGTTAAAATAAATGCAAATAATATAGAAGTGGGTAATCATGTAATTCATTAATAAATAAGTGAATATAACGATTTCAGTTTTCCCCAGTCCCTTTATTTTTTTTTTCCGTATATGATGGCTAAAGAAGTATCTTTTTCTCCGAAGAGAGGATACTGGAAGTAAACGTAACAATTTTTTTTTTAGAGTTTAATGCCACAGTCACACTGAATCCTCTCCTGTTTCGAGTTGGTTTGGAAATTATATGGTTTACCAAGGAAAGGAAAGAACGAGAGAACCATCAAAATGAAAAAATAAATACATTAAGTTAGATTTGACTGTGTGTTTAGCAAAATTAGTTTATAAGCATCTTAAAATATGATTATGAGCCTTAATCGGGTGAAATTACAATTCACCTATATAAATTAACTTGCCTATATTATTAAACCACCTAGATCTTTAATACACATTTCTCTAACTATATATCTTAAGCATAACAACATATTATTATGATAGATTTTGATATCATCTTAAAAGGTAGGTTATGAGTCTTAAAAATTTATAAACTAACTAATCTAATTTTAAAATGTTTGGTAAAGTTAACAAAGATAAAAATAAAAAAGAAAAAAAAATTAATAACTTATAAACTAGCGATGCCGTGAACTTTACTATTAAAGATGACTTATCTTTGCCAAATAATTAACTTATAAATAAATTTATAACTACCAAATTCTATTCCTTGAGTAGTTCTCATAAGCTAGAGGCATGTGTCATGTATATTATTGGAAATGGAAATGCATGGATTTGGATTCCCTACATCCAAATAAGCTACAATTTACAATGTAGCTCATCAACTAAAGTCGATTGGATTTAAGGTCAAAATTCAAAAGAAAGAAAGAAAGAAAGAAATAGAACTTTTTTGTAACATGCAATTTGGACAATACTAAAACAAAATAAAATACTGGTCATAAAATAGTGATGGCGCAGCCAAACACTTATGAGGGACATGAACCACAAACACTCGCAGAGTTCCATTAACGTAGGAGCAGAGCTGAGCAGTTTGATTTGCCAATTCAAAGCTCATCTTCCTGCTCTTACTAGAACCTTCCAAATCAATTTCCTCTAATTAGGGTTTATCTAGGGTTTAATTACTCATCCCAATTCCCAAAACCATAATCCTACTTTCTCCTTCTCAATACCCAAATGCTTTGCTCCCATGGCGTCACCCTCATTAATCGCCTTGCTCGTCGATCTTTCTGTCACGCCAACGATTCTGTACGCACGCATCCTTTTCTGTTCTTTCTTTCTCTCAGGATTTTGCTATGAAATATCATTTTCCAATTATGTGGCAATTTTTAATTTGCAGGTTTATCAAGCACTTTTCCAAAAGGGTTATAGGGCATTGAACTCTGGGCCTTGCAGTCCAGCTAGAGTTGTTGGTACTTTTGCATCCAATGGTGTGTGTTAACTGTTAAATTAACCTTTTTTCTTTTCTTTTTAAGTTCATTACACGACTCTTTGGGAAATTGAGTAAATTGTCAATTTTTGTTTTTATTTCAAAATTTTCTATTCGGGTTTTTGTAATTTGGTTGTATGGTTATTTGGTATAAGTCAATGAATTGCTGCATGAATTCACTACTGGTTGTTTTCCTTGCAATGCTGGATTTAATTTAACTGTTCTCCACCCCCAAAGGTATATACTTTTCAACTGTTGTTTATGCTCACCTGGTCCCCCTTATCCATTTGCAGTTGGAGATGCCGTTAATTTAAAGAAATGGTTGCTATTGGGAGCGGCAAATAAATATTGGGGGGCATCTAGATCAATTCATGGCTCGGGTATAAATTACAAAATTCAGCATCACATAAATGGCTTGATTTTAACTATTCATGGAATCAGAAGGAGCTTGAAGTTCATTACTTTTCATTCAATACTCTCTTTGCTTCCGTATGTATACTTGTTTGTTGTCGCTTGCATGTTGACGACTTATTTGTTTTCCTCAAAAACTATTACAGCATCATTGGCAAGAGACTATTATGATGTTCTTGGTGTGAGTAAGAATGCAAGTTCTTCTGAAATAAAGAAAGCTTACTATGGGGTAAGTTTTTCCTTGCCATTGTTAGTATACATAAATTTAGGTACCGAAAATATGTGTGCTTTAGTTATCTGACCCATTTCCTGGTTAAACTTTATCAATTCACTAATAATTTTTTTGGATGAGGAATAAAATAGATAGGGGAGAAATGAGGGATAGAAATAGAAAAAAAAAATAGATAGTTATATGACCCATTTCCTGGTTAGAATGTTGTTAAAGTAATCTTAGGAGAAAAAGAGGTGAGGAATCTTGGTGGTGGAATGAAATGGTTGAAGGAGAGGTAAGAAACAAAAGGGGGTGTTCTAAGACCTTAGATGAGTGTAGTAATGCTCAAAATTAGGTAATGTATCAGAAGGCTAGAAAATAAAAATAGTACAAGGGAAGTTGTGAGTGAGGTACAATCCAAAGTTTTTGAGGAATTTTATCGAGATTTTGGGACAAAGAATGGAAAACATAAGATGCATAAACCTGGCAAAAATAGTAAAAGGGCATAGATTTAAACCAAGTAAGATGTGTTAAGGATGAAGAAAGAGAAAGTTTTGGTTATAGATCAAGATATCAAAGAGAGATTGGAGAATTATTTTTTTGTAAGGATTTTAATGATGGGTAAGGATTGATGTGTAATATGAAAGGGTTAGAAACTCAAGAGGATGAGAAAAATTTGGCTTACTAGCATAATTTGAGTTAGAGTGGTAAAAGAAGTCGATAAGAAGATGAATAATAATACAATTGTTGGTCCTAGTGTTAAATTCTTATTGAAGCTTGAAAATGTGTAAAAGAACAGGGTATCGTTTGGTTCACTAAGCTATTTATTATGATTTTGAGATTTAAGAAAATGTTGTATGGATGGAGGATGAATTTTTTTGGTTCCTATATATAAGAACAAGAGACATATTCAAAATTGTATAATTTACAAAGAGATAAAACCTATGAGTAGGAGCAAGACAAGGTATATGCATTGCAACTTATTAAGAATTAGGAGGAAAATTACTTGAAAGTAAAAATTGGAGATGTCTTACCATATGTTACTAAGTATTTGGGATTAATATTACAAAATGATGAAGACATTAACGAAGATGTCACACGCAGGATACAAGGTAGCTGACTAAAATAGAGAGACATTGAGGATTATTTGTGATTTCAAAATACTTATCAAGCTTAAACGGGAGTTTATCATATTGCTACAGACCAATTACACTCTAGGGTAGTGAATGTAGCACTTTAAAGGGACAATCGAGAAAAGTAGTATAAATGAGTATGTTAAGATGGATGTGTGACCATTTAAGAAAGGATATGATACAAAATGATTGTATATGAGAAAATATTTGTGATATCTATTGAGGAAAGGATGAAAGAAAATCGGTTAAGGTAGTTCGAACACATGCAAAGAAGGCATTGGTGAGGAGAGTAGATTGCATGATTTTTAATCCTTTGAAAAGGGGTAGAGGAAGACTAAGAAGGACATTGAAGGAAATTATTATAAGGGGTCTCAGGGTGATAATATCCTTGGAAATTTGGTTTTTAACTGAATCTAATGGGATCGGATCCATATAGTGACCTCACATAGTAGAATAAGGCTATTGTTGTTATTTGTTTTATATGCTTCTATAATCTGAATATGCAATTTTGTATTATATTCATGTTTGCATTGTCATCCCCTATGCTTCACAATTGTGAAAGTACTTTAGTTCATCCTTACTTTTTGCCGTTCTTTCTACTTTGACATGAACTGATAAAACAGGATTGGCCAGCATATGAATTATCTTTCCAAAATGATATGTATTTTTTCCCTCTCAATTTCTCTTAATGGTCTGCAGCTTGCAAAAAAGCTCCATCCAGATACAAACAAAGATGATCCTCAAGCTGAAAAGAAGTTTCAAGAAGTTTCAATAGCATATGAGGTGGACTCTTGTTGCTTATGTTTTAGTTTGTACCAAAGCCAGAGAGGTCTATTTCAAATCTTCATATCCCAAATTCTCTGCTGCTTTGTTGTCTTTTTTCTTGTGTTGTAGGTTTTGAAGGATGAGGAAAGGCGTCAACAGTATGATCAGGTTTAGCACTTTCCTGATTACTTTTTTGGCTTTTCTGCTCAAATTTTTTCTGTTACACATTTTTCTCTAAGTTGGGATAAATTGTAGAATGAATTTACATGAATGACATAGTGGAATTAGAAAATGAGGGAATAGTAAGATCTAAATAGTGGAGTTCTGCTTCATGGAGAATTAGAAATTTGTCTAAGGATACTTATGAAGGAAAAAAATGGAAAAAGGGAGTTGGTAACATGGCACATTTGTACTTTGCATTGGAAGATAATAAGAGTATTCTCCTGTCCCTGGTATTTGTCCTTCATGTACAGTGATGATATTGCTAAAAGAGCTGATAATGTGGTCATTTTCTGTGTTATGTCTTGTGAAATCTAAAATGAGATAAAACCTTCATTTTCTAGTATCTATAGTGATTACAGAGTGGGGTCAGAAAATTTTCCTTGCTGTGAAATTTTACTGCCCAGATTACTAATGCTTCCAATATTTTTTTTTGGCTTTGTTGATATTACACTTTTTATGCTCAATAGCAGGACTTCGTATTTTGTATGAGCAACAATTTAGGTTTTTCATGTTTCAGTACAACTCATACTTTACGCACATGTTTCTTGGTTATATGAGTATTTTAAATTTGTTTTGAGTGGATTGTTCTCTAAAGTCTCTACTGCATCATTCATTTGATTCACTTTTAACATAAATATCTAGCTTGGTCATGATGCTTATGTAAACCAACAAAGCACTGGTTTTGGAGGCGAGGGTGGCTTCAATCCTTTTGAGCAGATATTCCGTGATCATGTAAGAACTTGGTAGTTTCTTCCCTTTATTTTATTAATCATTTCTATTAGGAGATACTTCTTTCTTTGTTGGTCTGCATTGTTGTTGTAAAATCAAAGTAATTACATTCACTCCACAATAATAAGGAAAATTCATTATTATATCATTTCAATTGTTAAATTTGTGATGTACTAGCACCATAGAAGTGGAGTTTCAATTATTAATTCAATCTAAAGATAAAATGATCTAATGATTCATTAAACATCTGGACAAAAATGTATATGGTGAACTTTGTAGTCAAAATTTTCCATTTAATTTGTATGCTTGTTATGCATCAGTTTCTCATTTTCAATTGTAAGTTTATATTGGGCTTGTTTTATCACCTGAAATCTGTATTTTATTAATTATGTAGTCTTTAATTAAATATAAATGCCTCTAAAATTTCCTTTGCATTCATCCTACATTTGAAATCTAATATGGTTTTCTCAATTCTCTCAATGGCAATCAGGATTTTGTCAAGAGCTTCTTCCATGAGAATATTGGTGGAGAGGATGTCAAGGTTTTTTTCTTTCTTCATATTTGGACTCTTTTAAGTATGCTAAGGTGTTGTTTGACCAAAAGCATCTCAATAATTTCTTTCAGACTTTTATTGAACTATCTTTTATGGAAGCAGTACAAGGGTGCACCAAAACTTTGACATTTCAAACGGATGTGCTTTGTAATGCTTGTGGTATGCTCATTAATAAGCTCTAAAGTGTTATCTGTCACTACTATATTGATTTCACTGCACCTGGAAATGAAGTTCTCAGCCACAACCCTTTTGCTTAATGATCTATTACAGGTGGCAGTGGTGTTCCTCCTGGTACTAGGCCTGAAACTTGTAAGCCGTGTAAAGGGTCCAGAGTGGTCAGTATTGTCTTGAAAATAATTTAATCTTTTTTTTATATATAATTTTAAATTAGACAAGTGTTGTAAAATTGATAATTTGGGGACATGTTCAGTTATTTGTACAAGCTGGCATATTCAGAATGGAGAGTACTTGTGGTACCTGCAAAGGAACTGGAAAAATTGTATCGGTATGGTATAACTATCCCCTTCTTTTACATTTGTACTATTAAATCTCTTATTTTTAGTATATTGCCCAATGGTTCAGAAAATATGATGGATGGAGTCACTATGATAGTGTGATCCACATAACTGGGTTATTCTTCTTAATTATATGGTATTTCATACGAATTACAAAATTGTGGGAATATATTTGTAAATAGTAACTTTTCGTCTTTTGTTGGTATCAGGATTACTGCAAGTCTTGCAGGGGTGCAAAGATTGTCAAAGGAATGAAGTCGATCAAGTTGGATATTATGCCTGGTAATTGTCATGTCAATTTTTTGGGATGCATTGCTGTTACTAGTTACGTAGGCTATGTGAATACGAGATCTAAGGAACTAGGCGAGCCCACTCCTCTGACCACTAAACTTAATTATCATAATAACAGTACACAGGAAAGAAGATACCTAATGTCCTATTGAAGCTAGGAAACCCTAAATTTTAAATAATTTTAGGATGGATGTTGGGGGGGGGTGGGTGGGGTGGATGCACACCCCGTCTCTTATTTCTCTTGCCTTAGGTGAAGCTATGGAGAGGTTGACTGATTTATGTTTTTAACATTTTCAGGGATAGACAGCAACGAGACCATAAAGGTTTATAGAAGTGGTGGAGCAGATCCTGATGGAGATCAACCTGGTGATCTTTATGTTACTATCAAGGTACTTCAATAGCTTGGAAGTCGCTATTTTTTTGTTGATACTTTTAAACTTGACATTTTTATTTGTTTGTCCTTTTTGCAGGTTAGAGAAGACCCTGTTTTTCGCAGAGAAGGATCTGATATTCATGTAGATGCTGTTTTAAGTATCACTCAGGTGATGATCTTTGATGAAGAAAACCTTTAGCAATGTTTTATGCAGTTATTTGGTTCAGTTTTCTTGTGATCCACTTATGTCTGTGCTTAACTGTATGCATTAATTTATAATTCTTCGGGAGCAACTTAGTTGTTTAGTCTAAAAAAATTGTACGGTCATTATGGTCCCTAAGAGAGTGTGGGTTTCTACTTGGTTTATGAAAGATAGGTGATATCATGTCACTTGTTTTGGTGTCACCTATCTTTTAGGAACCAAAATGGTAGTTTACTCTAAAAAGAAATTTGTTCACTAAAATTGTTATACTCTAGAATCACATGCAATACTCCAGAAAATGTAGTTCTAAATGCTGTTTAAACATCTATCATTGAGGTATATATAATCGTTTGGTAGTACTGAAGTAGGTATCTTTTTTTTTTATATATATAAATATTTAAGAATTGTGTTGGAAGCTGTTGCCCTGTTCAAGTTTTGATGGCATGAATTTTGTTTGCCACTGTTGGGGAAAACTGGTTTCATGAAAATTATTATTTCAATTTTTTATTTAGTAGTAATAGTGATGGTGGTGGATGTTGTTAGTGCTGGAAGTTTATTGTCATAATATTTTGGATCCCAAACATCTTGTTAGTTGTTTATGTTGCATTTAGTGACATTATTGTAGTTAAACTAAACACTGGAAATTTGTGTATATGTGTGTTTCAGGCAATTTTGGGGGGAACTATTCAAGTCCCAACTCTTACTGGAGATGTTGTACTTAAGGTTAGGATTATATTGAAAGACATAATATTTCTTATGGCACTTTCAGTAACTGGGGAAGTTTGAATGATGAGTCTTGTTTGGCAGGTTCGCCCAGGCACCCAACCTGGTCAGAAAGTGGTTTTGAAAAAGAAAGGTAAGCAATCTGATACCATTTGGGGGAATTTGGGAACTTTTGTTACTTTTTTTAGATCGTTGTGGCGAAAATACATTTGAAATTTATGGGCATTATGCTGCATGGATTTTTAAAGGCTGCTAGTTTAAGCAGTTACGCACATTTTTTTCATCATTCTTATCTTGGTTATTCTTTGAACAGGGGTCAAGACTAAAAATTCTTGCACATTTGGGGATCAATATGTTCATTTTAATGTCAACATCCCAACGTGAGTGTCATATGACATATTTTATAGTGTCTTTTATTATGTGCTGTTCGCTCCTCTTTCTACACCATGTTTAGGTTCTCTGTTGGATGCTTAGAATATAAAGGCCTGTATTTGAAATGTTATTACAGAAACCTGACACAGAGACAGCGTGAATTAATTGAAGAGTTTGCCAAGGAAGGACAAGAGGAATGTGATAAACGGAGAGCTGCTTCGGCTTCTGGTTGAAAACTTTTGCAGAATCTCCTCTATTTGTTTATTGTCAAGTCATATGCTCAACTAGGTGGGAACCCACTTGTTAGAAGTTTTGTAGGAGCATTAAAGTTTTTTTTTTCTTTGCCCCATCCACATATAGTGTATGTAATATTTTTTTTTTTGTCACAAGTGATGTTAACAATTTAAATTTTAAGGTCAGTATTTAGAAGACAATTCCCTTGTGGTTATACATCAGTGGAATACTAGTCATGTTGTACATATTTTTTCTTTTAGCAGGAGTGCAAGTCACAAACTGTCATTCTTTTTGTACCATGGGTAGAAGAGCTTGGTTAAACTAGGCTTTACAAGGTCTAAGATTGGCATGCATCTTAATCTAAAGTTTGGACGAGGCCGGTTTACATGACAGGCCTTTATTTTTTTTCCAGACTTAGTTGAGTATGATTGAAAGCCTAGCATGACTAAAAAAGTCTGCAAGTTTAGTGCCTTTGAATTAAGTTAAAATAATTATCTCTAAATAAGTGATCTTATTCTTTAAATAGAGATATATTTGGCTCATTGTTTTATGGATTAAAAGTTATTTTTATAGTTTAAGTTCAGTATAAGAATTTTAAAAATAAAATAGAAGTTATTTGTTTTTACGTTAATTAGTTTAGGATGAGAGGAAGAGAAATGTTAAGGTGTGTAATTTATTTTTCAGTTCAATTTTCATGTACTAGTATGAAGAAAAATAAGTTGCATAAATAAGATACTATAGAAAAATACTATTTATAGAGTTATGACCAATAAAAATGTTAAATAAGATATTATCGTGTAAAGTGTCATAATGTATAAATTATCCAGATATCAACATTCAGCACTATTACACATAACACCACCTATTCATACTTACTATCTACAAAAAGTTTGCCCTCTTCTAACTTAAATTCATTTGCCTGACCCATTGTATTATATGATTAGCAGTAATTTGGGAATTAAATCTATTGTAAATCAGGGCATAATGTGTTGTATTTTCTTCTATTATCTTGTTATTTATTTGGCTGTAATTTGGTAGAATCATGTTTGTATGATTATAGGGAGGAAAGGAACCACAATTACAATTTTGTAATATTATATATGTAATCCCTCTCACAGCAGACTACACACGGTTGATACAAATCTTTACACAATGTTTTTTGTCACATAAACCAATAACCCTCACTCATGCATTGTGTTTAGATGGAGGCTTGTGTATCAGTAAATTTGGCAAATCATGCTAATTATAAATTACATTAGTTCTAGTTATTTACTCTACTAAAAAAATGAGACATGAGGAAATTTCATATCAGATTTAGCTTTATAATTGTTACGTGCGTAGCAGTAGACTTCCAATAATTAAGATTAATTGCTTCAGCTGATTCATAGAATACGAGAACTAAAATCGTTAAATTAATAGAAAGCTATAATGACAAATTGCAGAGCATGGATGGATTCCAGTGTATGAGCTGAATCCTTCCATTTTGATGACTCTTTGCCTGAGTTAGTGTGCGCCATTATTACCATGTCCAACATATCAAACCTACGTCCTTAAATTTTCCGTGCTTACTTCCCTCTTCAATCACTTGATCTACAATAATAACCTTTCCATTTTCTTTTGGGATGGCTTCTCTACAGTTCTTCAAGATTTTGATGCACTCTTCATCTCCCTAATCATGAAGAATCCACTGCACGTACATAACAAATAAATAAATTATTAACATGTTCCCTTTGACAACAAACCTGCTCACAATGTAGGAGCTCACGAGAACCTTCTAGAAGCGGAACCATGGCTGCTTAATAGCAAATGCTTACGATCGATGAACTGTGCAAAAGGAAATGGCTGTCAGTAATATAGTCTATGAGACAAACACATTATTTGTGTTAAAATCAATCTTGAAGAGATTATTTGTCATGATATATAAATTCTTTAATCAACTGATTTCCAGATATACTTTTCTTTTGCCTTCCTATAAGTAACACTAATCACCAGGAAGCAATAGATGTGACCTCGCCCCAGAGACACTGTTCAGTGGTGATGATGATGGCCGGAGAGTTAGTGAGTGGAAAAATATGGAAATTGTAGCAAAAGCGAGCCATGTATTTATAGTGCTGTGTGGATGGATTTTGGGGCTCATTCATCATTCATGTAACATGACTCATTTCGTGTGATATATATGATTGATGTTAATGAAAATTAGAATTATATATATATATATATATATATATATACACACGTTAAAGTTTGATAATGATTCTTTATGCAATAAAATAAAGGTTCTATGGGAAACCAGGGAGTATAATCCATCCATACGCAACAACTTAGTGTCTTAAATGCCAACTAAGATTAATACTTCATTTACCATTCTATTCAAATACGTAACGCACAACTAGAACAGAAATCTCAACAACAATGAAACTAGAGGCAGGAGGCACATCCATTTGCTCATCTACCTCCTACTAACCAAAAGACTTTAGCCAACACAACAATCAAATTTTGGTCTTTGATTTTAGTTAAGAAAAATCCGGACAGTTTAGCACCTGAAAATAAAATATCGGCAATCTGTTGATTCTTTCAATATAAACTCTACAGTTGTCATAATGTAAAGCAAGCAAACTAAACTTCACCTTTTCCCTATTTTATAAAGATTGTGTTTGTTGAACCTCCTAATTTCCCTCGCTTATAAGTATCACCTAGCTCAAGCAAATCGTAAATTGTGACAAAAATCAGAAACTTTAATGGCATTGAAACAGCTTAATTTCCCTTCTTGTGATGCTTTTCTCATTAGGTAATTGTAATTACATGTTCTCTTTTCCAATACACCACATTTGATGTTTGATATTTAAAACTGTGTTTGAATTTACTGTTTACTATATAATTTTATGTCAATGTACCTACCTCATGATATATATATTTTTTTTTTAATTTCAGGAGTGGATGCAACAGTTTTTACTTTACAAAATAGATGTAGGGACATAGTGTGGCCTGGCATCCTAACAGGAGCAGGAAGACCTCAACTCGTAGATGATGGGATGATGGGATTGAGTTAAAACCTGGCAAAGCAATAAACATCACTGCACCAAAAGGATGGTCCGGCACGGATGCATCTTTGATAGCTCTGGCAGTGGAACATGCATCACAGGAGACTGTGGAGGCAAGCTTAAGTGTGATGGAGTTGGTGGTGCGCCACCCGCTTCACTAGCAGAGTTTACACTAGACAGCCAGGAAGGGGATTTTTATGATGTTAGCCTTGTTGATGGTTACAACTTGCCAGTGTCAATCTTCCCTACTGGAGGATCCAGGCAGTGTAAGGCGGTTACATGCCGGTCGGATTTGAACAGAAACTGCCCCAGCAGATTGGAGGTGAGAAACCAAAGTCACATTGTTGGTTGTAAGAGTGCATGTATGGCTTTCAACAAGCCGGAATATTGTTGCACAGGCTACTTCAATAGCCCGAAGAAGTGCCAGCCAACAAGCTATTCAAAGGTGTTCAAGGCTTCTTGTCCTCAGGCTTATAGCTATGCCTATGATGATGCAACAAGCACTTTCACTTGCCAAGGAGCAAACTACTTAATTAGGTTTTGTTAGAGAGGATAGGCAGGAATAGACATTATGTGTGTGTTTCTGTTCTTGCTTCCTCTAGTTTAGATTTTCTCCAGAAATGTCATGTACTCATGTCAAATATACACGAGTTTATTATGAGAAATATCCTAACCATTGGATATTTAACAAATGGTTGAGATTAAAATTATGTATGATAAGTTTATCAATGAAAAGCAGGCTGTAGATAGTAAAAAATTGAGATCCATCAAACCCAAATATATGAACATCAATTCCAGAGTAATGCAAAACCCCATTAATCTACTGCAGAGACACATAAACATTTCTCAAATTTAATATTAATGAAGAAGGCTTCCTACAAATGCATTAGAAACTTAGTCTTCTGCAATCCTCATTCGCATCTGGTTAGCTGGAGAATATAGAAATTACTAATATATAGCAATGAGGTTGGTCCAATTATATTATAACACAAATCCTAAATGAAAATTAATGATCACATCAATCGGAATGTGCTGAGATCATTGTAGTATGCAATGAAAACAATATAAAAATGTAGTGCCTGGCAAAAGTGGTAACAGCTTTAGCAAGGAGATGATTCAGGATAGCCATTCATTATTTCATTTCAAACCCCATATCTTTAAAATGAATTGTTTATCTGGCTTCAAATGTATGTTTATCCATAATAACAATGGCATTTTTTCTGTCATATATAACTGAGAATACTGTCCTATTTGCATTCTTGTGATGGAAAGCTGTTTAGAATAAACAGCCATGGTAAAGGAGTCACAGCTAGATACATTGAATAGACTACTCAAATTCATCATTTCATTCTTGAGTTTGCAAAACTATGCCTAAAACCTATCTCCTGAAAGGTAAAGTACAGTAAAAAGAAAAATAGATGGCAATGTATACAAAATCCACAACAGCATGGAGAGGGGGGGAGGAAAATAGTCCTTACACAAGAATTAAGGTGCATCTAGGGGGTCAATACAAAATTTTAAAGAATACTGCAACAATTGAATCTCTTTTTGGCATTCTGGCATTCAGGTTCTTGTGAAGGGACCTTAATTTTTGTTCCTTCAAGTTCAAGGTTTACTTTATCCCAATTTGATTCATGTCCGTCCACAAGGATGAGCTTCCTACTGACGGTTCTATATACTTGAGAGAGGAGGCCAATGAAAGCTGATTCCACATTGCTGGAGTCAAGCGCAGATGTCTCAAGAAAGAAGAGACCCTCCTGCTGCGCAAAGTCTCTGGCTACCTCCGTAGGCACTGCTCGAAGAGAACTCAGGTCAGATTTGTTGCCAACAAGCATGACAAGTATATTTTTATCCGTGTGTATCCGTAGCTCATCCAACCACTTTTCAACATGATCAAAGGTTTGCTGCTTGGTTATGTCGTATGCTAGTAATGCGCAGGTTGCACCCCTGTAATATGCAGTTGTAATAGCCTGGTACCTGTGATGAATGCCAACATTGTCACATGAAAATGAAATAGACATGCATCTGAAGGACACTTTCAGGAACTAAATCAACAACATACAAATAAACTGATAAAATAAAAAAATAAAAACATGACATTTGATAGACTAGTTAAAACCGTAGTTACTAGGTACATAGAACATAGTACACGGTTATGCAGTTCATGTAGGTACAAGGCTCATCACGCAGTTCACAGTACGTGCTACGGTGAATTTGGTATGTAACACACAGGGTTATTGAGAGAATTCTGTAACTATAGTTAAAACCAAGGTTTTAAATTTAAATGGCAATTGCAATCACAATTTAGTTGTCATCCTTGACATAAAGAGAAATTGTAGACAAATTCAGCTGATGCAACCACAATTGCAATTGCGGAGAGCCCCGAAACCTTGATGTTGCAGCTGAACTCACAGTCATAGACCGTTTTTCAAAACGTTGGTTAAAACTCTTCACACACTCTCCCTATTCTGTTGCAGCAAAATGCAACAACCGAGGCAACCAAGAAGCCATCAAATGATAAAATATTTGATGATTATAATTTACTTGAAGGACCATAAATCCATAATTCACCCACATGCAACTTTTGGCTTAATTATAGTAAAAAACCATGCTGCTTTATTTTATCTCGATTCTGAAAATATCTATTCAGATCTTAACCACTACTTCTCAGATCTTGGTTGCATTCTCAATCATGATCAATAGAAAAATGATAATTATAGCTCAACACAAGCATAGTGACATTGTGGCACATAAAACACATAATAATAAAAAGCAATTCATTTTGAAGAAACTGAATGCATAGTAGAAAATGTTGGACCTTTCTTGACCAGCAGTGTCCCAAATCTGTGCCTTGACAAGCTTGTGATCCATGACGACCGTCCTAGTCAGAAACTCCACCCCAATTGTGGGTTTCGATTTCATGTGGAATTCGTTTTTCACAAACCGATTCAAAAGCTGAGACTTTCCCACCCCAGAGTCCCCAACCATCACAATCTTGAACATGTAGTCGATACCCTCATCAGCATCACCCTGCCACTGAACCATTCTTCAACAAACAAAACAACCCTTTGGAAAAATGCACTCAACAAGGCAAACCCTGCATAAAAACGAGACCTCTTCTATGTGCACACGCTTTGTTTGTGTGCTCCAACTCCAAGGAAGGTTGTTTTATAGGAAAGAGAAAAAGGGGTGGTTGGTTTTGGTTAGATTGGCATTTGGGTAAGCAAAAAATGGCATGTCAATCAGTTTCACTTTCATTAATTGTTTGTTTCGTGTTGCCCCTGAAAGGCGTTCTTTTGCTGAAAGCAGAGAAAAACGAGTTTACAGTTTGGAATTAGGACAGCAACTTGGGACACACGACAAGAAAGGAAGATTGGGATGTCGACACCTCTTTTATTAACTGAAGCAAAGCAAATATATTTAACTGTGACGTGGAATGATGGAATCTAAGATGGGTACAAGTACAACTGTATCGCTTCGGGGTTCATGTTCATGTGAATGCTCCAGATTCAGAATGTATGAGAAGTCTTATAATAAATAAATGTACTTTAATATTTTTTTTCTTAATTACTTTTTTAATCCTTGAATTTAATATATGTATTTTTTTAGTTCTTAAATTTTGAAAAATTAATTTTTTTTAATGTTTTACGTAATAAAGTAATACTTTGTGATTATTTTTAAGCATTTTTGTGACAAAAATTTAAGTATTTTGTAATGAATTTTAAATATAAATTTAAACAGGTAAAAATAAAAATCAATTTAAGATAATTAAAAGTTATCACAAAAATGTGACAGACAAAAAAAGTAATTTTTTAAAATTTTAGAAACTAAAAGAAATATTTTTAAATTTTAAACACTAAAAAAATACATATCCCATATTTAAAAACTAAAACAGTAATTAAATATTTTTTTTATACATAAGTTTGATAAAAGAAACGATAACAACCCACTAACATTGGGTTAGCAGTCACACGCTTTAGTAACTAAACTATTCTATATGTGACTAAACAATGTTTTATATAATAATGCTTTTATATATATATATATATATATATATATATATATATATATATATATATATATATATATATATATAAATTAAATAAAAATAGTTTCAGAGATAAATTTTAAAGTAATTATTGAAAATCAATCTTTTTTATTTATTTTATATGACAATCTATTTTTATACATGGTGACAAATCTTCGAAGCAAAAATTAAATAAAAAATAATGACAAATTAATCTTGATTATCTATGGTTCAAAATGTTGAAATTTTTTTAATTAATTCATATAAATAAAATATATAATATATTAATTGATAGATATTAATTATTTGAACTTATTATGTGAATGTTCCTATGATGAGTTTGGCATCACTCAGGGACCGAAGCAGAATTATATGTCCGGGGCAAGTATAAAAATCAACTGACTTAAATGCATGCACATCTAATTTTATATATACTAAAAATTTATGATTACATACAATGAAGGGATGGCAAAAGGGATATAACTTGAAGGGTCAACTTGCTAACTTACTTATTTTTGTGGGTTGGATTGAGGTTTTTAGTCTGTCAACACATTTTAACTAGGCTTATTTTAATCCATAAAAAATGAATAAAGAAAAAACAAAGATGGATCAATTCACCAACTCATTTTTTTTAATAAATAAATTTAATATTTATTTTGATACTTTATGTATATATTAATTTTTATTTCATTTATTTTTGTCTAAATAAAATATTATTCAAAATTTAATGTAATACATTCAATTTTTTAATATGTATTTATTATTTAATACTAATAAAAGATAAAATCAATTAAAATATATTTATTATTTTATTTGTTTCTTAATCTTTTGTCTTTGATGAGTCAACCGGACAATCCATCAAACCCGAGGATATACAGAACACACTTAAGTTCTCAAATCATTTTTATTATCTAAAACAGAATAGATTTTTTAACGAGTCAACGGTAGGATATGATTGGAACATGTTAACCTATTTTGTCACCCCTATCTAATATAAAGATATAGTTATTTTAAAAATATATTGGATTCAATCCATATAAGATATATATGTATAAAAATTCACAAAATATGGAACAATAAAAAATTAAAAAGACCTTAATATGTTTTGTGCACCAACTTTTGCTTTGCCGTACTGATCGTAACTATTTACTCGTGCCATTATTGTGCATTTCCAGAAAAATAAGCATTCCTAAAATTAGGATTTAACTTATTTTAATTTTTGTTTTCATTATAATTAAGTTAAGGATAATAAGAGAGGTTCACAACACAATTAGTGATTAACAAAGCGCATAATGAAAAAAGAAATATTGATTTTTTTTATTAGTGAAAATTGAAGATAACATAAAAAAATTGATAATAACTCACATATTCTATTTAATCAACTAAGTTATCTCCTTAACAAAATGAAAATTTGATTACCTAATAATTAAAGTTTAACAAAATATAATTAACCTTTTTTCCTAAACAAAACAGATTCTACTAATTTTACAAATTTGGAAAAAGTGAGAGAGGGCCAAGGGGCCAAGGCCCCCTACCACAGTACCTACTTATGTCCTTGGTCTCACTCCCTGAGTGTCCAAAAGAAAAGTCTATGTTCTCGTCTAGTGATTATCAAGTTATTGTCTCATTAGATAAATTTAGAATAATACAACATTATAAGAAAATTATAGTCATCATTCATAGAATAATATCTCTCTCATTCATAGTATCTCTCTAATTCAGTGTGATCTTGATTCAATTATCATACTTGGGATGAATTCTATATCCGCTCCAGATACACGTTTTTTTTATATTTATTTTGAGATATAATCAGATACACGCCTTTTAAACCTCTTGTGATTGTTTTTGTGATTATTATGTGTTATTAACATACTATAATTGTGCATCACTTATTATTAATTTTCCATCACAAAAATGGTGAGTTTTGTAAGATGTGTTTTATCATCATGCTCTTGCATAAAAAGTCTCAGTTATTTCAATTTCGTTTATGCATTATTGAATCAAATTTGATAAACGAATGGATTATGCCATTATGGTGTTTGTTGATGTTTAGTGTTTGTGAATATTGGATTTCTTATAAACCTGTTCATTGGATCAAATTAGAGGACAATTCCCACTAAACTTAAATGTAAATAAAATTAATTAGTTTGTGCACTAATAAGAAAGCTAATTGGTATCATTTAATATTATTAATCACATTTTAAAAAATATATTTTAAAATTCTCCTTCATTATATTTTCATGTTAAAAATAAAAAAATTGATAATTGAAAATAAAATTCCGAAATATATTTTAGAAATAAATAAAGAGAAATTAGCTAAGATTTTGCTTATATTTTTTTATCATATTTTTTATATGAAGTATCATTCAATTTTATCAATAATTAATCTTTATCAGAAATTTTGATTATTTATAGTGAAATTCTCTATTTTCAATTATATTTTTTTATTTATAAGATTCAAATTCAAAAATTTGCTCAAGTAGATCAAGTCTAATAATCAATGACTTGCTGATAAGTTTGCTTGTATTTTATCCACAATTCATGAGATATTTGTCTCTGATTATACTTGAGTTTGAATGAAGTATCATATTCCTGGAGGTGTCAAAATGTGTCCAGTTTGAAGGTTTTATCCGATTTTGGCTTAGTTTAATTCCAATTTTCATTGGTCCAAAGTTGGTTGGCTAATTTTTCTTTTATTATTTTTTATAATTGATTAAGTCATAAATGATATTTTTCATATTACATATGTAGTTAATATTCATTTTAAGGTTAATATTTTATGCACGTTGAATTTTGTTTTTAATTTCTAATATTTTTTATTGTTATAATTGGTGCATTATATTTTATTTATTTTTTTGTATTTGTAATTTTGTTATTTTATAATACAAATGACAACCTATATCTTTTATTAAAAATACTTTATTAACTTTTTATATAAAAAATAATTTATTTGGATTTTTTTATTTTTTTATATTATTATTTTTATAAAGAAAAAAAAAAAAAAAAAAGAGGTGTAGTCCATGGGTTAGACATGCGGCGTGCAAAATGGTGGGTTAGGCTTAGGCTAGGAAAATTTGGCTCTTCTAAATAAACCTTTGGTAGTACAATGTTCTTCCTTATCTTTATATTTATTAGAGCAAATTATACTAATATTTCCTAAGATTTACACAAATTACACATGCTTCCCTCATTCTTATTAGAGAAAATTATAGTAAATATCGCTAACATCGTTAACAGATTGTACATTGACATATGATGTTTTAATGATTCTTATCCCCAAAACATCCCTATCCCTTTTGTTTGTTTGATTCGTTTTCTAGCACATGAACTCAAAAATAACTCAAAGCAACTCTTCATCTATTGAAACTCAGATAGGAAGGTAATAACCTATGGAAACAAAAAATATATATATACATCAAATCAAAATCATCAAACCCCCACTCTAGCATCGTCAAACTCATCATTGTCATCAGACCCAATTTCAAAAACTCACCCCCCACAATCAAATCTAAATCAAAATTATAACAAACACAAGACAAATTCAAAAACAAAACTAAAAAGTAATCTCAACTTCCTCAAAACGATAACAACAATAATAATAACAATAATTAAATCACAAACACATTTCAAAAAACAAATTTAGAAACAAAAATCTTAGAGCATAAGAAATAATTGAAAGCAAGGAGATTCAGAAGAGGAATTAAGTCTTCATTCCCTCTGTCTCGTTATTCTCCGACCACCCACCAACCACAGAGTTCTTTGTCGTGCACAGTTCAAACGATGACATGGGATACAACCCCTTTGCAATCACCGCCATAAGGGGCCACGATCGGAAATAAATGAACTTCATTAAAAACGCTCCTTTCTACACAACCACCTTTGAATCATGCCATCAAAACCATTTCAAATTTGACACACATAATCGCAATGTATGGATATTTTAAGCACGATTTCTAACATCTTTTAAGTTAGAGACTATTTTGCAACACTCATGCAAAAAATAGAGACTATTTTGATTTTTTCATTAAGTTAGGGACTAATATGCAACAGGAGTACAAAGTCAGTGACTAAATTGCCTATTTACTCATTTTGTTATCATCAAATGACGTGACATCTTTTAAGAGATACGTTCACGTGCCATGCCACGTCATCTTTTAGTGCCACGTTGGATAGTCCACGTGGCACTAAAATTGACCTCACTAACCGTGTTACTTTAAAATTTAATGGAAAAACTATTTTACAACACTTATATAAAAATATGAACTATTTTGAATTTAACATTAAGTTAGAGATTAATATGCAAAATGAATACAATCTTAGGGACTAAATTGCCTATTCACTTCTAATGGTTAGTATTATTATCGGTCTAATGAATCAAAACTTATAAAAAATATCTTGAGATTCTAAAAAAATCAAATATCCAAAAGATAAAAAAGAAAACTTCAATTGCATGTCATTTTACTCCCTCGCAAGTGAAAGGGGAACACTTCTATATCACCTTAAAATCCACTATGTTAAATAATATTGACTATACACATTGGCAACAATATTAAATGTCGTGGCATGAGCTATTTTTTTTTTTTTTTGCAAATAAATTTCTCTATATACTTTTTTAAAGGAAAAATGATTATGTAATAACAATATAAAATAATTTTATAAAATTATCTAAGTATAACTCATCATGTATTAAGTCATACAAACACTAATAAGTAAAACTATTTTACTAGTATCATTAAAATCTTTTTGAAAAATCTTCAATTGATACTAAACTTTCCCATACAACTACCAAAAAGGAAAAAAAATTCCGATAACTTTTCTCAATTAAATTTATTTATTTATCCATTTATTTTACGAAATCGATCTCAATTAATAAAAGGTCAAAACTTAGTTATAGAAACATATGTACTTGTGGTACTCTTTGCTAATCTAAATAACGTTGGTAATCGTTGCATCCATTTTAGGTACAAAGATGAAATCAACAGTCTGGATGTTAACAATAGTTATTAGTTGAAATATAATACCTAAATTTGTTTGGAGAAAATTACCAGTAATAATTATATTATTATATCTAAGTATTATCCTTGGCAATAAGATAGTTATAAACAAGAATTAAAGAGGAACTAATCTTTATTAATTGATTAATTATAAGAGATATTATTTGACCTACCAAAAAAAAAAGATAGTACACCCATCGAGAGTACCAAAATCTATGAACAATTTGATTTTACAACCATAATCTGTCTGTCAATTAGATGAAGATCTTGGGTGGCAATTCTGCAATCCATCCCTCTTCATCAATGTAAGAGATATTTAGGAATTGATCAAGTGCTAGTCCACTTAAGTGCTTCATCCATTTCACACGTTTGGATTTATTTGCCCCTGGTCCTCTGTTCCCCTCCTCCACAAATGTGATGTTTCCTCTGTAGTTAAGTTTATTTTATACATGAATGTACAAGACAATGTTAAGAGGTCATTGAAATAGGAGATAACTTAATAAAAAACAATTTCTTATTTAGACTCCTCTGAAGTGAGGAGAGTATAATTTACAAGATAAAAGTATAGTTATAGCAATTATTGAGATTGTAAGTTTATTATGCATGTGCACGTATTTTTATTATAATCTCAACCATTTTATTTAAAGATTAATGATTATAATTACACGCACACTTTCAGGATCCAAAATTCAAAATAAAAATAAATAAATAAATTGAAGTTTACTATAAAATTTAAATATCTTACTCATGGCCTACAAAGGTACGAGCACTCCAACCCTCAGGTGTAACCACATTTGATAGGAATGAGTAGGCAATGATGACTCTGGCATAAGGCCTTAAAGATCTCCCTAGCATAGTCTTTCCTTTTGCCCCGGTTATGTTACAATTCTTAAAGACAAATCCACTAGTATCATTTGGTGTCTGCCTTTTATGTGCTGTAATTACCCCATCCCTTTCGGGACCATCTTTTCCCATTGAAAAATGTATGTGACTCGCCTATATTTTCACAACCAAATTACTACTTGTAATGAATATCAATATATATATATATAAAAGAAAAGTACTCAAGAAAAGGAGGAATTTTATCTATACAACAAAACTCATTCAACAAATTTCAATATTGAGCAAAAAATAATAATTGAAAAGAGAGAGAAATATAAGATATAATAAATGTTTTAATAGATACAGTGATACACATTAAATATTATTATATAAAGAATTAAGTATTATTATATAAAAAAATATGATACACATAACAAGTTATATAATAATTTGTTTAACATCATATTTTATGTGTATATTTTTTCTCAATCTTGTCATTTATTAATTTAAATGATTTTTCTTTTATCTCTTTTTCTCTCTTGATTATATATTTTATCATACCAATTATTTTACAAATATCATTTCTCTTACGTGTGAGTTTTTTTTCCTCCGAAATAAGTTGAGTTGAACATACATTACTTAAAGCACTGAAGAAATTATTAGAAGAATACGAAATGAAGTTAATTTTATGATACCTCAAAGATTGATTGACCATTCCCATATATGAAATCAGATCCACCTTGAATATAACAATTACGGTAGTAATGACGACCATCATCATCATATAAGGTGTCTTGCACCCCTAGAAATGCACAATCAAAGAAAACACATTTATCTGCATGGATTCTAGCTGCCTTGGCTTGTGTGATTGTAGTGCTAGTATCCTCCAATATTATAGGCTTGTTGAGTGTATTCTGAGAATATAAAGTGCAAAATGTGATATCGTTATTTAATATAAGCAATAACCTTGCCTGTTTCAAATAAATATCTTGAAAGTGATCATACCGTAAAAGTAATGCCCTTTGCAATAGTATTATTTGCCTTTGTATAGAAAGTTGCATTACCATGATCACCCCATTCGATACTTGTGGAATTTCTACCTGCTCCTTGAAGAAAAATGCATGGTTTGTTTATGGGAATTACAACCTGTTCTCTGTATTGCACGAAGCACACATAATGCTTAAGTTTATTATAACCTTAAATATATGCAAAATAACGTGACAATAAAATGCTAAATATATCAAATAATTCACATTGAACTCAACACAAATATGCATACAAATAAATAATTATAAATATGAGCATATATATTACCTGTAAACACCGGACGAAATTTGGATGTGAATCCATTGAGAATTTTCCGAAGGGACAAAGTCGATGGCACTTTGAATTGTTTTGAAACTTGCGTTGCTTGATTGGCTAACAATAATGGTTTTGAATGGACTACCACAATTTTGAGATTCACAAACATTGCAACCGATTACTAACAACGTGAAAATTAATGAAAATAGATGTGGAAACTTCATTTTCATGTTCCTTTTTAACATGCAAATGGTGGAAATATAAGACCTCAATATTCCCTTTAGTTTTATAAAGAAGAATTGGTATTATTGCTTGTATTTATAAGAAAATGTATATACTATTCATAAGTAAAAATCATAAAATAATGTTATAAATTATAATTAATTTCTACCAAAAAAATACTAGAAATATAGAGAACATGTCAAAATAAATGTTTAAATTCAAATCACTACAATTAGGGATGGGAATGAGTCGAACCGTTTGTCAAGGAGTCTTTGACTCGACCTATTTAAGGCTAGACTTGGCTTTAGTTAGTTTACTATAAAAGTCAAGCTCAAGCTTTTTAAAAAAAAATTAGATAAAAAAGGTCAAAGCCAAACTATAAAAAAAAGTTGTTAAACTTGACAAGTCGACTTGTTTAAGTAATAATAATAATATTAATAATAATAATAATAACTATTATCTACACCATTTTTATGGTATTATGAATGATAGGATGAAGTGACATAAAATTCTTAGAGAGTTTACTTGCATGTGAAAAATTTTCAAAAAGAAAAAGATTAAGTTAAAAGGATAATGCAACCAGATTAATACTTTCAAAGAAAAAAGTGTTTTGTAAAAACATTTTTAGACAATTTAAATATTTTTATTTGGCTATATTAATATAAATCATTTCTAATCTATATTTTTTTTATATTATGATCTTTTTTTCATTTTCTTTTGATATACTTTGTGTTTTAACAATTTGAATTTAATATGATTTTGTTTATCAATTATTTTTGGATTTCTATATTACTTATAGGAAATTTTATAAGTTTCTTTTTTTAGTTAGTATTTCACTAGGTTTTAAAACAATTAATTGATCAAAGACATCTTTAAACAGACTTTTAAATACACTCATAGGCCAAGTCAGACTTTTATGTAAATTAAACAGAACTTAAAAAAAAAGCTTAGGTAATAGTCAAACTCAAGCCTTACATATTCAACTTAAGCCGAGCTAAGTCTATAAAACTTGGTTTGACTTGACTCATTTCTACCCCTAACTATAACACTTGAAATTAGTGATTTGAATTTGTACATTTATTTTTACATATTATTATTCCTATTCAAATTATTTTCTTTTTTTATATTACTATAATTTCACACCATTAATCTGTTATGTATTTTAATTTTGTTATTTTCATTTATTGAGGATATGAATTTGAATCTTAACATTGATTCTAACTTATTCTTTTTCCAAAGTACGAAAGGCATGCCTGACCAAAACAATCTATTACTATTAATCTATTCTATTTCTATTACTATTAATAAAACAAATTCCAAACTGGACGCATGTCATTACTAGATTAAAAGATTTTTCTCCAAAATTTTTCTCTCTCTCTCTCTCCTTTTCTCTTTCCAAACAACTTTTTTTTTACCTTTTGTTTTTATTTTTGTATTCTATTACTACTATCAATATATTTTATTATCTATTCTGCTTTCCTTTTTCTTTTTATTTCTTTTCTTACATTATTTTATTTCATTTTGTCTAGCTTTTTTTTATCATCTATTCTATTACTACCATTGTCACTAATAAAATTATATCATCAAATAATTCTCACGAGTGTTTGTGAAACACTAAATAATATTATAAATTAAAATAGTTTTAACTTTTTACAATTTATAATTTAATGACATGTAAAATTAATTTAAAATTTAAAATCAAACAAAAAATATATACAAATGTTGTTTTAAAGTAGTAGTTATTTTTAGTTTTAATTTCTATTCTTATATCACTTTAATTTTGTGTCGATCTCTTTCCTCCATTTTATTATTTATTATATTTCAAATTCAAACTTATTATTATTTTCTCTTTTAGTCATATATTTTGTTGTATTTGTACGAATATAATTCCTGAAGAAGAATTAATATAATTTCTCGTATTTATAAGGAAAATTATATATTTTATATGGATTAAAATCACCTGTGACATAATGTTCAACCAGTAGAAACTATGAGACGTGATACATAACTTAACATCGTCCTATGAACAAGAAGTGCTCCATACATCACTGGATTAACTTCTCGCTGCCGGCGACAATGGCCTCTCTGACCAGTGACCACCACATAGAGTTCCCCGAAGTCTCCCTGTCACTGAAACTAACAATGCGTCGTAAAGAAGAGTAAATTTCACTTTCGTACCATAAGTTTTCATAATGTATAACACTTGTTTATTTTTAATATTAATTTATCGGTTTTAACACCTTTAATTTTAATTTCAATTTGTTTTTTTTTAGTTATTATCAATATATATCGTAACTTAAATTTTGTATCATAAATTTAAAATCTAAAATGAAAACAAATATATATTTACGTGTCAGTTATTGAAAGAAGGTTGCACACAGCCAAGTTTACTTGTGAAAGGGGCGATTCGAGGCGTATACAGAAACTATAAGTAGACGTTCCGTGTTGTTCTAAAACAGAACAGAACAGAACAACATCAAACCAAACCCTAATTTCAACTTCATCTGTTTCATTTGATTTTGATTCGAACTCAGACAGAGACATAGCCTCTTTCTTTCGTTTGGAGAAACAAACCCCTCGTTTCAATCATTGATCCTTTCCTGTTAGGTTTGCGAATTTGCTTTTGTTTTTGTAATACTTTGCAACCCCTCCCACCCCCTTTCGATTTCGCAGGTGGGCGAATTTTTTAATGTTTCGGTGTTTCAAATTCGCAGATACGAATTACTCTTCCAATTTCATCATGGCCAAAACCTCCTTCAAGCTTCAGCATCCTTTGGGTACGTTTTTTTCTTTAATTTTTTGTTTTCTCCAATTTGTTATAAAATCTGTTAGAAACCGAAAGATTTTTTTGTTGGCCATGCCTTCTGAATCGTAAAAAATTTAAAAAAATGAAATTATTGGTGAAGGACAAGGACTTCAGCTTTTTATCTACCTACACGGATAGAAGAATGAACGTGCTTACTATGTTCACACGAGTTTTTTCTTCTGAGTTTCTAAAACCCTTTGTTCATTCGACTTAACTAATAGCTTGCTATTTTATGTGTCAGAAAGAAGGCAGGCTGAAGCTTCTCGCATTAGAGAGAAATATCCTGATAGAATACCTGTAAGATTGTACTCAATTTAGATATTCTGTTTATTTTATTTTATTTTTCTTGAAGCATTCTTGTTTAAATATATATGGCAATTTTGTGTGCAGGTGATTGTGGAGAAAGCTGAAAGAAGTGACATTCCTGACATTGATAAGAAAAAGTGAGCGATTTTCTTATGCTATTTCGTCCCTTTTGATTAGTTTCCTGGTCTGGTGATTTTGTTTTGCTGCCTGAAGGGTTTTATTTGGGGGTGGGTGGGGGTTAGGTTCATAATTTGTCCTGGAAGTGCGTAATAACTGTTGAGTTGATACTTTGATGTTCATATAAAATGCTGGTATTGATGGTGATCAATCAAGATTTAATGATTTTGTATTGTTGTTAAAGCTATATCATGTTTTCTATATAGTTTTACATACCACATCATAACTTCATGATCAAAATGTGGTTTGTTAGTAATGTAAAACAGTCTCTGCTTAAGAATGTTTGATTATTTGATTTGTTAATAGGGGCATGCTTCATATGCATGTGCAGAATGGCTACGAATATTGACTGTTGTTTTTTTTCTAAACAAATATTCTCTTTTGAACTATCCATCATGACAGTGAAGCTGCTTCCAAGTGAGATTCTAGTTTGATATTGTTTTGAACATTGAAGCATATAAGCTAGAGATAAGACAAGTATTGAAAGTTGGAGGACCAGACTTAATTTTTTCCCCCATATTCCTGCTATAAAGTATTGGTTATATTAATCTTGATTAATGTGTATAGTTATTCTGTGCATTAGTGGATTCTCAATTGGTTCTCTTCTTGTTGTGATGATGTAGATACCTTGTCCCTGCTGATTTGACTGTTGGCCAGTTTGTATATGTTGTCCGCAAAAGGATTAAGCTCAGTGCAGAGAAGGCTATTTTTGTTTTCATCAATAACACTCTGCCTCCAACTGGTAAGTATCCAGTCATGCCAAATGATTTTTTTTTTACCTTTATAGCAATGATTTTATGTACTAAATCCCTTGTTGTTGCAGCTGCATTGATGTCTGCTATTTATGAAGAAAATAAGGATCAAGATGGCTTTCTTTACATGACTTACAGTGGAGAGAACACCTTCGGATCCCACTAGGCATAATGCATGTTAACTTCTGTAAATAGCTCCCACAAAATATAATTTCTCTGCACCCAATTGTCAATGCACGGCCTTTTGAGTATTATTATCCTACACTTTGATTATGTTATCTTTAAATTATGATTTGATTACCACGCATGTTTTCAGTAACATCTAGTTTCCTACTCCAAATCTTCACTGGATGAATTTAGATTTGGTTACCACGCATTTGAATTGTGTTGCTTGGTTTCAGTAACATTGATATACTTTGTGATGCTAATTTTTGGGCGAAAATTGTAGGAAGAGCACTATTGATACAAATTGACATTTGCACAAACACTGGTTCTCATCAACCCAATGGTGGGCTCATATGAACTATTTTAAAAACAAATCAATGGGGTGAAGGTATTATCCTGTTTGGAGGCGAAGGATAAACTCTGATTTTTAAACAAGTATTTTTTTTTTCTTCTTCAAAGATTTTTAAACAAGTTATTATGAAAAGGTTATATTAAACTCTTAAAAATAAGTTTATATCGTAAATAAGTTGGATTCGATTTTTATAAATACCTATTTCTATTCCTGTCCCAATGAAGTTTTTATATTGGTCTATTTTAAGGTTATATATAAAACTTTAATATGAAATGGGTCTTTAAAATTAGTCAAGATGGGTTTTTAAAAAGGCCAGTGCAAGCCTAAAAAAACTATGATAGGTAATAAAACAGATTTACGCCTTAAATTTTTTAAATACACCAGGCTTATAGCAATAAAATTTGTCCGGGTCGGCTTATTAATTCATTCTTCTGTTGAAGGTGAATAAGAGATCAGGGTTTACTAATGAAGTTTCAAACTGAAATTAAAGTTGGTAAATCGTAAAATTGTTTGAAGCTAAAATAGACGTTTGTTCTGTCATCTGCCACTGCACAATTCTGATCGACCCCGAAAAGCAATTTAAAGGAAAGCCGTTCAATTTTGATTGAATTTTATGGTTTACAAAGAACATTGGGCTCCAAGTCTCCAATCTCAATCCTGCAGTGGACTGTTGCTTCCTGTCCTCTCACTATTGTTTCCTGCATTTCTCATTGCATTATGAAAAATCCATTACATTTCAGAATGGATTTTCCATAATGCAATGAGAAATACTGGAAAACAATAATAGAAGTGCAGAATGTTTTACTGTGTGCAGCGATAGGATCAACTCACTAATCCTCAACTGGGTTTGCTTCTGAACAAGTCATTGAAGTTGTTTTTATTTTTAAAAATACTAAAATAAAACACAGAATCAATAAATAGAAAATCTTTATCGAAAGATGTTACAAAAGAAAGAAACTCAAAAGGTATTGCAATAGTGACATTCGGAGAATTATACGTAGATTTGGATCCTCCCAACTATTTGGAAGTGTTGTTTCTCTTGAATTGGTTTTTGATCCATGTGACACAAATAGAGGCCCCGCTTTTAATTTTGGCAAAACCACCAGAATTCTTGTTCTTGCGCATGTCTTTTTGGGATCTGGTGGCATCATCATCCTCCATAGCACCAATACCACCAGCACCCCATTGGTCAGCCCAACGTGGTGCCTCGCTCGCCATCTTTCTTTCCTATGTGCCCTCAATACAATAAAACATTAAATTAAACCTTTGTTAGATTTGTAGAGGAACCACAATCTTCTCATTATTGGCATAATACTGATGAACCTAGGGAAGAAGTACTTGCCTTGCAACATCAACGGGCACATGCATCATGCATGCATCCCCATGAATCAAAACGTAGATTCTAAGAATCATGCCCTAATAGAAGTTTTTAGATTTACGTACAAGTATTTGCCTACTCTAAGAGTTGAAAACTTGAAACAAATGCTTAGAGACATGAGTAATTAGTAATACCTAGGCTCGTATGACTCAGTTGCTGGTCTTAGATGTAAAATGAGGAACAGAAAGGGGCCTGAATCAACTAGACATCCCTCTTACGTTGCCTAATCTATCTTTAATGTTATCTTGCCGACTCACCAATTTGAGTATTTCCGCCTGATTAAGCAAACTTTGTGAGGCATCTTCGGTAATTTCATTATTAATCCTCAACCTTGTCACGTAGTAGTGATACTTCGGCCAGCATTGTAAGTTAGCTATACCTCTAGTCATTGTGAATTGGGTCCTGTTAAGCTTTGGTAATATTGTACTATTAAAAGAGTAAATCACCTAGTGTGTCCCATGGAAGTGTTAAGCTTTGTTACTTTAGTGTCTAAAATTAAGTAATTTTTTTTTCTGAAATTGCAATCTTTCAATTTCACATGTAACATGTGACTTGAGTGATTAATATTAACATTTGTTTAAGGATCAAAACCATACTAAGTGGTTAAAATGGCTAAGAATTTTGGGATTTATTTAAATTTTTCTTAATTTTAGGGAATCGTGTGATAGTGCTTTAATACTTTCAACACTAAAAGTTAAGGTGATTTACCCGTTGTCTCTACCTTAGTCCACTTCTATCAATGCATGAATTACTTAATTTATTATAATAGCACTCAATCATTATATTATCACCCATATTTTGGATTCATAAAAAAAAAAAAATCATCCACATTTTGGAGGCAAAATAACACACATCAAAATCAGTGGTCAGTGGTTAAGTTAAAGAGAAACATTTTGTACTTCGAGGGTACACTAAATTTAGCATCTGATAATAACTCCGGACTTTCTAGCATCAACTTCGTTAAGTGACAGCATTTTTCTGTTAAAATTGAAATTTACTGTCACGTTTTCTAGGAGATTGAGAAGACCTGTGTTATTGCTTCTAACTCAATTGGAAATAAAAATCTGGTTCGAGGTTACAATCAGAAACTTTAAGAAGAAAAGGGAAAGCCTAGTCCAAATTGTGGGGTATAAGGAATAAAGATTCAAGGAAATGCCTTCTTCTGTACTACTAATGTCTAGGGAGACTGAATCATGAGTAAAAGTCAGTGGAGCCTGATTCAAATCAATATATATCAGAGCGTGCAGTTATATTGTGAATCACTAATAATCAACACTTTTGGCGCTATTTGCACTCAAAATAAAGAGCGTTACAAACGCTTGTCTCTCATATTTTTAGTCGCATATTCTCCAAAGTATGATACAAACATCAAGCATTTCTTGTGGCTGAGAAAAAAAACACAAGCCCTTCTGCTCTATCTAGTACTGGTTGAGTGTACGAAAATGTCTTTTATGTAATTACTATACATTTTCACAATATTGGGTATACGACTAAGGCTGCTTTTGACAAAGTAAAGTCTTATATGCCTTTGAGTCTTTGACCATTTGAGCTGTTGGTTATTGATGACCCTTGAATCTTCTATATATCAATGAGGATGGGGGTGTATGGTTGAGGGCGTAATCAAAATTTTCAATTTACTCGTGGGTGATTCACATTCTTCCCATATAACTTTGGTTTCACGTTATCGGGCACAACAAGTGCGTTTAAGATGACGTTACAAGTTGTAGCTTTCAGGTCCATTACCATTTACCAACCACTTGAGGCGGAAACAAGCAGTCGCAATAAAAATGAAAAATAGTGATAAGCAAAACTAACTAATCCCAAGAGATTGATTGAAAGTAAAACAGAATTTGGCATCTAAGAGGTTGTAAGTCATCTCTTATATCTTCAGAACGAGGTAAATAGAAATTCTTTGCATGTGTTTTGTGAACTCGAAAGCTTTTCCTATGTTGGATTCAAACACCCGCTAAAATTTTGCCCATAAGAAAAAGAGAGAAAGTAAGAACTGATTTTCATTTTCTCATGTTGCATTTTTACAAAATCACGTGAAGATTGTTTGATATTTCTCTTTACTAAACATCACTTTGCTTACTTTAAAATTCATACATGTTGAAAATCATTAGAATAATTTTAGTCATAAATTTTAAATTGAGATCTCACATTATTTTTTAGTGAATCTTTTAATTTTTTTTCTTTAACGATAAATCTCATTTTAAGATTTTAGATAATTTTTCTAAATCTTACATAAATTTTATTTTTAAATATTTTATTAAATTAAATATACTTAATTATATTTTCTTTCTTTTTTTTCTCCTCCCTATCTCTCCTGACCTTTCTTCTCCCTCTTTTTTTTTTTTCCTTCTTTCCTATAACTCCCCCTCCCCTCCACCTTCTTCTTCCTTCTCCTTCCTCCCTCCCCCTCTCCTCCACGGCCTCGTAGCCCCCTCCTCGTTCTTTTTTTTTTTTTTTTTCCTTCAACGACCTTCTCTTCTTCTCGTTTCAATATTTTTTTTAAGTATGTTAAAGATCTTCAAGATTCTTGTAGAAGAATTCATTCTCCGTCCTAAAGATCTCTTTGTAAAAAAAATTCATTCTCTACCCTAGAGGTCTTTAATTCTCTTTTATTGAAAGATACACAAAGTTAGATCTAGAGTACAAGATCCTTGCTAAACATTTGACATTAAAATTACTTTTAACGGTATACTAAATGAAATTGCCAATTCTACTGGCTATAGGGAACTTGGCCTCAATCGGGCACAAGGATGGTAGTAGCATTGAACCAATTTGAAACTTAACAAAAAACAAGCAAGAAACATTTGATCTCTGTCCCTGCACCCAGCACCCATTCAAAAGAAGAAAAATTAAACCACAGCAAATTTCTATATAACTGAAAATAGACAACAAAACTGTGACTCAAGTAATAATGTTGTTCTATCTTGTAAAAACTACTTACTGCGAAACCTCTCTATGAACACGTACGTTATCTCAAAGCCCCCAGTTGATTAAAAAAAACAATACGGGGATATTTACACAATAATAATGGATGCAGCTTTTGGCACATTGCAATTTGCTACAATGTATAGTTCATATCTCGTGGAATTCTTTCAGCTCAAAATCTTTCCCAATAATGCATACTTGATGTTGCTGTGTGGTTCGTTTTCACTTGGATTTTCTGACGGACTTGGACTTGTTCAATTTCCGTGACGAATCATCCCCATTATTGGTCCACGTATATCCAACAGGAATAGCAAAAGGGTCCGAATCCAAAGCCCCAGAAGAAGAAGAAGATCGTTGTTGGTGCTTACTCCCCCCACCCCACGAATGGCTAGTACTAGTTCTTCTCAGACACGTGGATCTCCCAGAAGGATCATCATCATCTGCATTGAGCAAATGCGTAGGACTCGATAACGGCGTGTAGAACTTCTCCACAGGTTGCAGTTCCACGAACTTGGTAAACGTGACCACCACCCTTACCGTGGGGACCACCGGGATCGCCACCTGCCCCACAAAACCACAACATCAAAAACATAAATCTTTTTTTACTTTCCATCACTATTCAAAATCATTCACCAACTATCGAAAACCCACACACATCAATCAAATCAAACCAATAATCAAGTTAATCATTTTCCGTCCCACTGGGACTGGGACCCACACACACACAGCATAGGTCAACCACGTCACTTACCTTCACTGGAAAACTCCCCGGCGGGAACTTCGTCGTGAGAAGCTCCCGGAGCCGCCGTACCGCCTTCACCTTGTTCGCCAGAATGTCCAACAACGGCAACAGCTCCTCCGTCTTCAATGGAAACTGCTCCGTCAACCACACCGCCGGCCTCAAACTTCTCAAATACTCCTTCTCCTTCGTCAGTGGGGCAGCCGGAGCCGCCGCAGCCGCCGATGACCTCCTCGGTGGCGCGACCGAAACGGAAGGAAAATCCACGCTTTTTCTCCCTATTGGGACCCACTCTCTTTCTTCTCTCACAAAACTACTATGTCTTCTCTTATCGGAATTGTTACTACCGAGAGGCATTCCAAAACTCGGATTTTCCGCAACGAGAAAACCGTCTTCGTCTTCATCAAGCTCCAATGGTAAAACCTGCTCGCTCCCTGCCACGTCGGATTCGCCTCCAGTAACTTTCCGTGACCGGAAACTGAAAACCACGTTATGTACTTCATAAACCCTAGCTTTCCACTCTCCAACATTTTCCATCTTCTCTTGTCTTCTCCAATTAGTTCTTCCGACGAGTTCTGCTTTCGTTACGTCCATCCCCGGCCGGTACACGCTGCTCTGCGAGCAGAATCCCGCCGCATCGGAATCGCTCATCGGAGCTCCGGCGTTCTCGAACGCGTCAAAGATTTTCTTATCGTCGCGGTTGAGAACGAGGAGGGAGCCAGCGGGGACGCCTGCGATGGCGTCACCGTCGCCAAGGAAGAGGAAGCTCTGGTTGGCGCGGTGGATTTTGAGACCGTCGAAGCCGGCGAGGGTGGTGTCGGCGCGGAGGTTGCCGTCGCGCTTCCAGATTTTGTAGGTGTCGGAGGGAGCGATTTTTCCGACGAAGGGAATCACGGAGCTCTCGAAGTGGAACGAGATCTCCATGTAGAAATCACGCATGCGGCGGAGAGCCGCCACTAGGCGCGGCAGGCGGCGGCGCCACTTGGCCCAGGCGGCACGGTGGTGGAGCCGGACGAGGACCTGTGCGATGTCAGAGGCGCGCAGGCAGAGCGCCTCCTGGAGCGGGTTCCAGCCGGCGGCGTTGTGGAGGGAGATATCGGCGCCGGCGGAGGCTATGGCGCGCGCTGCGGCGACGTCGTTGAGGCGGACGGCGAGGTGGAGGGGCGTCTCCCGGAACGGGACGTCGCGGCGGTCCAGGACGGCGGAGATTTTCTCCCCGACTCGGTCCTGACTGAGCGAGTCGGACTCGGTGATGACTCGGGCAGGGTCGGGAACTCGGGGAAGCGAAGAAATGATTCTGGAAAGCTTTGTGTGGTCGCGAATGGCCAGCGCGTAGTGAACGGGGCTGTGTAAGTATTGCTCTGCCTTTATCGCCGGATACGACGTGGTGGGATTTTTGCTCGATTTCGCCATCTCTATTTGCAAATTGCGATGAAACAGAGTCAGTAATGTCTTTTTCTTTTGTTCTTAAAACGTAAAAGTGTGTACCTGATTGGATGAGGTGTTACTAAACGTTATGTGTATTGATTAATTTGTTGACGAGTAGGAGAAACTCTTTTTAACCTCAAATGAAATGCATTGAAAGCTAAAATATATAATTTTCCTAGTTTATTACTTTGTCGATTTAAACTTATAATATCTACGCGCTGACTTTATCCTACAAAATATTGCTACGTGCGCTCGTCCTATAAATTAACATTTTTTTAATATGAGACTTGTGCAAAATAAAAAATGGTATTCTGTTAGAAGAGAAAAAAGCTATTCTCTCTTAGCTAGTTTTATCTAATATAAATTGATGGCAAGGCACGTTAATGACGTTATTTATTTTCCATTTGTGAGAAGATTTGGGAACCTTGAAGCTTCAAAGCCTTTGTGCCAAATCTCAAATGAGTCTTATTCTACCTTCTGACTCGTCGTTTGTGATTTGGGCACGTGACATAAAAGAGAATCACAAGATGGCACGTGGTGGAGGGATGTCACGATTAGGCATAGTTAACTACAAAATAAGTGTCTTTGTTAGCATGGTAGTGATACATAACATATCTATTGACTATTGCCATCTCATTTTCCATATCATTTGACATGTGTTAGCACTACATCATTCACAATATCATGTCATTGCCACATTAATAAAAAAAAATTAAATATTTAAGAAAAGATTGACCAAGGAATCAAAATCATATCATTAACTAAGATGTTGAGAGACTAAATTCACACAATAAGAATTTTGGGGACCAAAGTCACTCTAGTATGATACATAGAAAAACAAAACTCAGATTATGTCATTCTGCCATGCAAATAGAGAAAATATAGCCTGGAGTACTATTTACTAGTCAATAGGCGCTGTGGCTAATTTTCGTTGCCCTAAAGACTTTTTTTTATTATTTTAGTTGTCCAAGTTATTTTTTATTGGAAAGTTAGATATTAATTCTTTCTAAAGTATCTAATTATTAAGACGTCGATCTCTAAAAATAGATTTTTTTTTCATAGATTTGAAAATTAACTCGCTAATTATACCAGGGGATATGATTATCTGTCTAGTGTCTACTATATTATAGTACAAGAATTTGCTGCGGCAAGACTAACGTTGCAAGAAACAAAGTGCGTGTAAAAGCAGAAAATAAATAAAAAAATAACTCGAACTTACAACTAATACTTTAGTTTAAAAGCAGAACAAAAAAAAAAGTATTCATAAAAATAGAACACAAAACACACTAGCTAGCTGGTTTTTGATTTTGATTTCTATACAAATTAAAGTAGAATGGTGATTATTTGAGAGTTGGTTTGGTTAAATAACATGGAGATTTGGTCTAAAGTTGAGATTGAAAAGCACAAAGCAGATACCAAAGGGTGCATTTTATAATTTCTACCATACTGTTGGGTCGGGGGAGATTGGGACCCTATTGATCCGCATGTTCCCATTTAACAAACACAGACGCCATTTCTGGCTACTTTTCTTCTCCAGCTCCAAGGACTGCCTCTATTGTTTTTTTTTGGGGCCATTGATTGATATTAACTTTTAAGTTAGAGGTAATAGTAGGGTAATTAAAATTCTCTTTATAAAGTGACAATCTCATGTTACAAATAAAATTCACCTAAACACTTTAGCTATGACCAAGCACTGATGAGTTAAAAGGCTGCCTCCATTTGCAAATTATTATGTAAAAGCCTAAGGAGACCCAATGATCGATTCACACAAATCTGAATTCTCTTTTTGCTTTTACCTTATTTCAATTTTGTGCAGATTTACTCAAGAGTATTATTATTTGATCTTTAGCCTGAGACCCAAATCATATAGAATTCACGTGCTATAGTGGGTGAGTCAGGTAGCTAAGGGATGCAATAGCATGAGCATGAGCATGATGCATCTATCCTAAAGTGCATCTTTCATGTCCGACTTTAAAACTGTTCTGCTAATATGAATTCAGCTTTATCAGCCTTTTGTTTTTGTAAGTGAAAAAAAATCTTATTTTTTAATTTAATTTCTGTGTAATGGGGAGAGAGAAAGAGAGACAAAAAGCAAAGGAATCCATTCTTAGCTTGTACTAGCTCTACGACATTCTATCAAAACATGTTTGAATGCTTTTCTTTCTTTCTTTTATTTTTGTTGGGTGGGGGATCAGGTCTATAACATAGGAATGAAGGACGCAGTAAGAGGATCAAATCAAAGAAAGGTTGTAGGGGTGGTATTTCCAACTTGTATAATATCCCTGCTTTTTAGGAGATCTAGGAAGCTTCCTTTTTTGGCTATATATATTTCTTTACTCCAATTGTTTTTACTTGCAACCAGCTGTAGTGTAGAGTCTTTAGACTCTATTTCATTCATGGCTAAGCTTTAGAAAAAAGAAAGAAAGAATGTTAATTAAAAGATTAATGTCTAATTTCGCTCATCAATTATGTAATAACCCTGATGCTCATGCAGATCCTTTGGGTATGATTTGGTTGTGAGTAGACTTGGGTTGTCTTGGGTTTGGGCCTTACAACGTGTGGGGCCTACTATGGCCACTCATATGTGTACACAATCAGTCCATCTTGTTATTAGTCGATATGCATCCTTCCTTTTACAAAGCCCTAATTAACTTCTCCATATCCATGGTTTTACTCCGTCATTATCCACAGTTGATAAATATTGTAGGTCTTCAAAAAATATCCTCAGATAATTAACTTCATGGAAATCTCGAGTATCTTGACCTCCTCCGTTAACTCCAACAACATTGCATCAAATTCGGGGAGTTTTACTGTTAATAACAATCTTACAAACTTCACTAGTATTGTTTCTAATAAAGGATAAGTAGTTTATACCAACAATTGATAATTCAGATTCAACCCTTTCTGCCTTTCCTTGTCTCTCTTCCCTCTTTATCTGTTTATACCGTTTTTTTCTTTTGAAAGAAATTGTTTATACCATTAGTAACATGTTTTTTAATATTTCATTTAATAAAACTTACATATAATACATTTAAAAGTATAAAAAAAATTAAAAGTTTTTTCTGGTGCCATTTTATATAAATATTTAAATTTAAAACATCTTTATTTTTTATTAAATAAAAGAGTATTTTAGATAAAATAATTTTAAATAATAATAATAATAATAATAATAATAATAATATAGGTATAGCAATAAGTACTTATTAAAATAAACCTCTTTTTATCTTCAATTTTTTTCTTAATCTTTGACCAATATTTTCATAAATAAAAAATAAATTAGGAAACTACGCTTCGTAATAAAGGTGATTTATTAACTATTATAAAAATGATATACTCCTTTACTTTCCACTTTTTTTAAGATGTCTTTGCCCCTGAACTTAAACATAAATTTGTGGATGAATTCACTTGAGGAAACAGTTGAGGGTGTAAATCAAATTTTAAAATCTTTTTTTTTTGTGTGTGTGTGTCTGCTGTAACCACACCCACTACTCTTCACTTTATTTTAATTTTTTTATATAATATCTTGTCTCCCCCTACACTTCCATTTTATATAGAGTTAAAAAAAATATAAAGAGGCAAAGAGAGTGCCTCTCTTTCCCTTAGTGAATAATGAAGTCTTTTTCAAAGTGACAATTTTAAAATTTAGATTATGTTTGGGTCAGTTCTTATTTAAAGAAAAAAAAACTTAAAAGCTATTTAAAATTTAAATTTTAGTATAAGAACTTTAAACATACAGTAAAAGTTATTTCAATTTTTTTAAAAAGCTACAGTCATTTTTTATATAAAAATAAGCTTCTTTTAAAATCTAATTTCCTCCAAGTGTGTTTGATCCAAAATTTCCTTTTAAAGAAAAAAAAAGGATCAAACATTATCTAAAGTATATTAAAGATAAAATTCGTCTAAATCACAACTTTCCTGTATTACCTATCACTTTTGGATAAACATTTGTGCTTACATGCCATAAAAGAAAATGAATTTAAAAACTTTCTCAAGAGATGCAAGTTTTGCTTTGATAATCCCTTTTTTTATTATTATTGATAAGAATCAAACACAATACTAATACAACACTCACACACCCTGATTAATCAATTAAGAGACACTCTTAATGCATAGAAAATATATCCCACAAAAGAAATCTTAAATATTTTTAAAATATTAAATGCATATATTTTCAATGTCTTTCATACTAAGTAATTGAAATTGTTGTTCATTTTATTTAGGAGCATTTAATATTTTCCTTTACGCCGTGGTCAATTTTCTTACATGGGAACGGTTAAATTTTTCAATTAATTCGTTCATTGCATGTAAGACACTTTTGCACATAAAGAAAGAAACTAATGCATTGTATATCTACTTAAATTTGAGTACTTGAGTGATGATAAGTATGATTTTAATTAAAATAACACATAATATATATATATATATATATATATATATATATATATATATATATATATATATATATATATATATATATATGCTGTTATTTAATCATGAATTCTTATGTGTATATAGTAAAATTATTCTTTTATTATAATTGTTTTAAAAATTAGATCTAGAATAATTTTTAATTGGTTTGCAGTACTGTAAAAATGTTTACAGTATATTACAATTAAACTTTGAATTAAATGATTTTTTAAATAACTTATAAATTGAGAAACCAAAATAATTCATAAATTGAATTCTCTGTAAAAAAAAAAAAAAACTTCCATACAAAACTACTTTCAAATAGGCACAAAGAATTATTTTTCATAGGTGTCACTGTTTCTCCAAGAAATCTTACATGGCGAAATTCTTAATATTGGAGAGCAAGTATGAACTATGAACTAGCCGAATTTGATTTTTTTTTTATAAAAAAAATGGTATTAAAACTATGGAGGGAGAATTCACAGTTCCCTACCAAAGTGATGTTTTTCACAGAAATGAGCAAGAGACTTGACCAAATTTCTTTAGTAGTAAATGTACACAAAAAAGATTCAATGTTTCCACCTTTTTCTTGCCTCTCTTTTAACTTTAACCGTTACTACCATTAATGTTATATTATTTTTAATATTTTTAATATCTTTTTCTTTACTACCATTAATGACTTATTAATTTTTAAATATCTTATTTAATGAAGCTTAATATAATTTACTAAAATATAAAAAAAGTATTTAAAGAATGCATTGTTTTGGTCTTCAAACAAAGAATTTAAGTTTCATATACTGTGAATGTGAATAAATTAATTAAAAAACATTCTAAGATTTTTCAAATGATAATTATCATAAAAATTAAAAAAAATGCAATACATGATGTTTTATTACTGAATGACAATATATAAATCTTTTATTGTGTCAATACAATATAATTAAATTAAAAAAATATATTATTCATTAGCATTATATACAATGACAGACAGGTTTGACGAGAGGTTGAATACCCAGGTTCTTACAGGAATTAAGGTTTAAGTGTCTGCTTAAAAAGATGACTATGTTTATGTTTATTATCTAGTGTTCAACAACCTCTGAAATAAGATTTTTCTCGAACCTTAAAAAAAAAATTGTTCTCATAATACATGTGGAAAGCAAAAATATTATATGAAGAGAGAGAGAGAGAGACCGTGTCAGTTACATATACAATCAATTATAAAGTTCTAGTTGCCTAACCGTTAATTTCTTTCAAACAACAGGTGTCTGAGTTATTGGTCTCTATTCTCTCTCACGTTCAATTCCAATTAAAACTTGATTTCATTGAAGGTGCAGTTCAGTTCACTGATATCATATTACAAATATATATAATATAATATTACTTGGTCAAATGCTAACGCCTTCATCTTTTTTGCATCACCAACTTCTAGACACTATCTTTCTTGCCTATAAGAAGTTCACCAACCTCTTTTTTTTGCACTTTGATCGGTGAGAACTTCTTTCTTCTTTGACTTGAATCAGACTTTTTGCTCTAATTCTAAGATCTTATGGCTCTCAAGGATTGTTCCATCTGGGGTTGTGCCAACAAAGCTCCTCAATTGGGCTTTGCAACCTTCCAGCCTTCTAGTTCTAGGCCGAGTGTGAATTTAAAACATGGTCTTGAGAAATTCTGCAAGTGGGAATGTTGTTGTTTGCGTGTTTTGAGTCCAAGAGCTTTGACTCCAATTGAAGATGAGAAGCACGTTGTCGCTGGGGTTGATGAGTCTTCATTAAATGATGACGTCGTCGAGGTTCAGCTAAGTGAGTTAGAAGGGCCTCACAAGGATGTTAATCTGCTTACTAGTGAGTTATACATGTCTCAGATTTAACATTTCCATGGTTTTTGGTATTTGGAGAATTTTTTAGTTTTTTTTTTATTGCTATGTGATTATCGAGTTTATACTTATAACAATCTTGCGTATCTGATATCTCATAATGATATTTTGCTTATTAACTATTCTATCACGAATTAGGCCTTTTGCGGTATGGTTTTTTAATGCATGCCTTTTGTTGTTACAATTTGTAGTTCAAGGATTTGAGTATTTAAACTGGCAAGGCGAATCGTATTTAGTCACATAGATACGGGCGCTAGCTACTTTATTCTTGTTAGGGTTTGTGATTGCACTCATACACACTCCTTGTTATATATGCTTTCTGTTGTTGAATTTGGTTTTTCTTTAAGAGCTGGATGTACTTTGCTACCGTCGATGTGTTTAGTCGAAATTATGTGGAAAACGATGAAGACATGCCATGTGCATTCTCTCTCACACACACACTTGACTGAGCTTCTCTATTTGTTTTTTACCCTTCCCTTTTTCAAATAGTTGGAAATGGATACTGCCATAATAGAAAATGTTGGTGAACGATGTCATTAATTATGTTTGTGGTGCACCAAAGATAAAAAAAAAAAAAAAACAAAAATGAGATTAAGGCAATGGAGAATAGGGTATTCTAAAATGTGTACATGGGGCACTAGTGTTTCTTCTTGTTTAACCATGTATATGGAATCTTGTCCTTTGTGATCCATGTGAAATGGTGAACACAGGTAACACACCATCTAAAATGTTGACTCAGAATGATGGCAAGGATTATATAATCCTAGCTTTTCGTTAGTATATGAATTTTGTCACAGCAACATATATTCAGTTGATTGATCCTAGCTTGTGCCCACTCAAGAAATAAATTTAAGTTGCTCAGCTAAATATTAGACTTATGTTTCTTGTAATGAATCATTAAGCGTTTTAAGTTTAAAATTGATGGTTGTAATAAAGATCTGTACTCCATAGAGTTTTGTATATATATATCCTCCTTTTTAGAATACACTTCAAACTAGCTATAGATCCATGCTGAAATGCACACACATACACATGTGTGAGCATGTAAAAAAAGAAAGTTATATCATAATGGATGCAACCTTTATTGTTTGCTAGAGAGAAGTGATTTAATCTCATTTCCTTTTTCTTAATTTCTTTTGGCATGACTATACAACTTCTTTAATTGCAGAGCCATTAATGGCTAATGAATTTTCCTCAAGTGATGGTGGGGCAAAGTTGCGCGTTGCTTACAAGGTATGATGCATGATAGTTTCTTTAAAAAAAAAAGATTCACATAGCATCATTGTCTCTCCTAACTAGTGAATTACTTGATACAGGGCCTTCCAGGAGCATATACTGAGGATGCAGTTTTGAAAGCATATCCAAAATGTGAGACAGTGCCATGTGAAGACTTTGAGACTTCATTCAAGGTTGCATTGCTTGTTTCTTAATTAACATCTCTCTCTTTCTCCCCCCCCCCCCCCCCCCCCACACACACACATATATATATATATATATGATGCCTTGACTAAAATATTCTGTGATGATATATTTATAATATTCTTTTCTGCAAGCAGGCTGTCGAATCGTGGTTAGTGGATAAAGCTGTTCTACCAATCGAAAATTCTGTTGGTGGAAGCATCCACCGTAATTATGATTTACTTCTTGGACACAAGCTACACATTGTTGGGGAGGTGCAGTTGCTAATTAACCACTGCCTCTTAGGATTGGCTGGTGTGAGAAAAGAGGATCTCAAAGCTGTAATGAGTCATCCTCAGGTTAGCTATTAGATATATATATAATTCTTTTTTTCACACATGCTTAACATATGATGCCAGCAAAACCTCAATGTTAGTTTTTAGAAAAAATGAAGTGCATGTATGGCTTTGATTCAAAACTTTTTCTTCTTTCTAATTTCAAGCAGCATTTTCATCAATGTTATCCTTTTATTAATTTCTGACATTCTAACACTTCTTTTCTCTAGAATAATCATTACATTACTGCTACAACTTTCTAGTGGCATTACTTTTAGAATAATCTCATGATACAATAATCTTTCTTTTACTTTTCTAGAAAATTACATCAACGTTTAAAATTCACATTAGTACAAGTTATTGGATCATATAGTAGGTTTATTGCCACAGTTTTAATACTATCATAAGCACCTAATTAAATATTTGGGGAATCCTTCTTATAGTTGTCAGATCCAACTCAATCAAGTATTTCAATGACAGAATATATACCTCCTCTCTCAATCCTTACTCGTATTTACGACAATATGCCTTATCTCTTATTCCCTCACTATGTGCCTATCAATCCCTCACTAACGTGTACCTATCTTAGGTATGTTTAGAAAAATGTTGAGTTGAACATAACCCATATCTTTTTCAATCCACTAATATATTTGTTTCTCTATTAATTTGTTGTTTTCGAAATGCATGAACAGACGTTTGGAATCGTGCAAACGATAAACCAAAAATGCGCGTATAACCGTTGAGTATTTTCAACAGAAACGTTAGGGTATCTCAACATGTCATCTCTTGATGCTAAATAAAAAAATAAAAAAATGTCATCTCTTAATTGGATTTGTGATTGCATACATTTTTTATACAGCTAACTGTGTCATTATCATTAACATAACTGTTGATGACAAATACCTAGATATAACTTCCAAAATTCTTAAGATAATCTTCCTTCATGCAGGCTCTTGTTCAATGTAAGAAGATGCTAACTGATTTAGGTATTGCCAAGATTAGTGTAGATGATACTGCTGCAGCTGCTAAGGTATATTAAAAATATAAATTTCTTAAACTCCACTGAAAGCAAGCTTTGATTAGGTTGTAGAGTAGCAGCATTTCCTAATAATGATTAATTGGGATATTGTGAACAGGCAGTGCTCTTAAAGGGGAGAAAAGACATTGGAGCTATTGCAGGTTCAAGGGCAGCAAATATGTATGGCCTTGACGTTCTAGCTGAAGGAATCCAGGTAAGATTTCATTTACATGTTTTGGAAGACTCGGCTGCTACTACATTTTAGTCTTAGTGTATGGTTTTCTCTTATGGCAAAATGTCTTAATTTAAGCAATATGAGTTCATTGGAGTTGGGAGCTTATGCCTTCCAAAATATTGTTTTCCTTTCTTTGCTAGGATGGATGATGCAAATTTATAAGTTTCTCAATTTTTATGCCAATTTTAAAAATGAGCTATGATTATCATTCCTCATTTAGAAATGATCGAACAAGTCAGCATGCTTTTTTTACCCTAATCAATAAAGTTCTTGGAATTAATGACATTAACAATACAGTACATTGCTTCGGTATAACATTTAGACTGTAATGAGGGAAACATCATATCACATTTCCTATAATTTTTTTTCCGTCCCTCAGCTAGATACCTATAACATTCCCACCTTTCCTTTTTCATGCTGCTTTGGAAGCTAATATTGGTCTTAAAAGAGTGAAACATACGTATGAAAAGGAAGGCCTATACCTTGTCTGTGTCAATCAATATTTGTTACTTTATACTTTATACTTAGAGTTTTAGAAATGTCTTTGTATAGCAGTTATTACTTGAGTTTCAAGCATCTTTGCATTAAGAAAGACTGTAAAACTGGGTATGTACTTTTCTGAGATTTTAACATAAAAGAAAGTACAATAATGAAGGATGTCTGAGAATCTGACACATGCAGATACGTACGCATGGATATCCAAAGAGTGATTGAACTTCTTACTTCTCATTCTTTTACACCATTTTCAGCTTTTATCAGAAAACATGATTGTGTAACAAAAACAAAATAGAAAACATGACTATTATTGTTGGTTGTCTCAAGATTAAAGTTAAGCTGATTCATTTTCTTTTTTTGCTAGGATGACGACGTTAATATTACTCGTTTTCTGATACTCGCGAGGGATCCTAGAATTCCAGGAAATGACAGGCCCTATAAGGTATGAAAAAAAATATTATTTAATTATATATAATCTTCATGAATTTGCTGATGTATGCATGACTTCTCCCCAGACTAGCATTGTATTCAGCCTAGACGAAGGTCCAGGTGTTCTATTCAAAGCCCTAGGAGCATTTGCCTTAAGAAACATTAATCTGTCAAAGGTGTGCTACAATAATAATTAGAACTATTGAAATTTGAAGATAAAACTCATGTTTCATTGCTCTCATTTCTTTGGTGTGATTTCAGATAGAGAGCCGCCCCTTGAAACAGTCTCCCTTAAGGATTGTTGAAGATTTAATTGATGAGAGGGCTAAGTGAGTAATGGATATTTTGTTTCCCATTGGATATTTGTAATGGTATCAGTATGTAAACTATAAATTCACTATATACAATTAAATGTTCATATCTAGTAAAAAAAAATATTGGAGGGTTTAATGTAAAAATCACTTTAAAGTTTAAGCATTCAAGTTAATAGATTATCAAACATATTATAGTTTTACTCTAAAAAGCATATATCTAACTTTGTGGTTCAAAATTGGAAGGAAAAACTAGGGAAAGGGGTTTGGTACGGTTTTACTCTTTGGTATGCTCTAATGATTTTGGTATTCTATGTGGAAGTGTGTTGTGAATCTGACTTCAGGCATGATGTTTCTTGGTGACAGGTATTTTGAATATCTTTTTTATATTGACTTTGAAGCTTCAATGGCAGATCCGCAAGCCCAGTACGCTTTAGAAAATTTGCAGGTGAGCCCATCATATCAGAAAAAACATCTTATAAACTTTTTATCATCACTCTCCCATCTAAAATTCTATGATTACATGGTCAATGATGCTTTTCATGTTCTAATTAAATCTGGTTTTTGTTTATAATCAAACTAGTTTGCATTCTATAATATTGGATTGATGGGGGTGAGATTTCTTAATTTATTGATGATGTATAGAGTCCAATGTTGCATTGTTTCATACATTAGCATATCCCAAAACGTTGCTAGAAATGCAGCATGTTTTTCAATTTTGTTCCTTTGTTTGTATTTTTTTTCTTTTTATTTTTGGTGGCTGGCTGACTGGATAGGGAAAAACATCTCATTTAGACAAATATGCTCCACGAAATCCCACGCCAATTGCATGCTACATTCTTAAAATTATTGTTCTACATTTGTGCATGATACACTCTTTAAATTAAAAATTCCAACAGTCTTCACTGTGTGTTAAGCAAAATGTGTTATATATTTTTCATTTGCTGGCATTAAGCCTTTTTAGGACTTTTCAATGTAGTTGTCAAATACTAACTCAAATTGTTGGTTCTTTCCCCCTTCATTTCAGGAGTATACAAAATTTATTCGTGTTCTTGGTTGTTATCCGGTGGATAAAACAGATACATCAGATTGATCTTCAATCGTGAGGGAGATCAACTTGGGATGAATCTTCTCGTAAACTCAACATTTTTGTATTATCCAAAAATTATGTGTATGTTTTGAATTTTTTGTGAGCATTTTAAAAGTATGTTCGAAACTAAAATTAATTTGGAATCATACACCCAAAAGTATGTTTAAGTTTAAAATTTTGATTGAAAATTTAATTTTGGAGAAACAAAACTTAGGAAATTTTTACAATTTTTGTTAATTTAAACATGCATTAGTCAAACGTGATTTGCACAGTAAGGATGTCAGTTGTCTACAATTAGCACTTTCAAAATTAATATATAATGAATGTAATTGATTTGAAATAATTAAGTGAGTTCTTTTTATTTTTCTGCAGAATAAAATGGATTTTATATTTGGAATTCATAACTTTTTAAAAAAATATATATTTGTATTATAATTTGAAGATCTGAACCACTTACACTTATGACAGTTGTTGGTTTTTACTACCTTATTTAAATAGTCAATAGAAAGATCTTTTTAAAATAACAATATATCTCAAGAAATTAGAGACTATAATTTAAAAAAATGGATAAGCTATACAGAATATAAAGGATGAAGAAGAGCCGCAAAAATAATATATATATATATATATATATATATATATATATATATATATATATATATATATATATATATATATATATATATTACATTTTAATTTTATAATAAAAATATATCTTTCAACAATAATGTCTTGTGTATAATGTGTGTGAGACAAAATTCAAATGAGAAAGAATGCGAGAGAATGTAGAGCAATGAGAACATAATTTTTTTAATATTGATTCTCCCGAATAAATGTTTTCAATATTATTTTTTCATAAATAAAGATTAAATCATACATACCAAAAGAAAATGTCATCAGGATTTTGTGTAAATGAATATTTGTATAGGAAAGCATAAAGAATTAAATGATTTAAGCATTTTTTGGAAGATTTAAAATAAAATAAAATAATTTGGTAGAATATATTTTAATTCATTTTAGCTATTTTTTTCTTAATTTATCAACACGAGATAAAATAATATAAATAAATTTGAAAATTTCAAATTTACCTAAAAATTTCTAGTTTCCAAATAACGTAATAAAAAAATTATTTTATGCCTATGTAAATCATTCAATTCAAATGAGTCGGTTTGTTTCAACTTAAAAACATATTTTAAAAATAATATTTAAAAAATAATTTCTTACAAAAAGCAAAAAAAAAAACTTTTTTAAAAAAATAGACAAAAAATTTCTTACTATATCAAAAAAAAAAAACTTAAAGAAACACATCTAATATATCAAATTATTTTATTTTCTTTATCAGATATTAAACCACAACCTTTTTTTATTAACTAGTAGTTTAATATCCAATTATAAAAAAGGTAGTTTAATAGACATTATGCATGGTGTAATAACTATTATACTTTGCAAAGAATTTTTAAGATGAAATATGCATAGTATTCATAATTTTTTTTATAAATAACATTAACTAAATACATATAGCAAAGAATTAATGACCTATATTTTTTTTTCTCTGATGAGTATTTTGCTTTATACATAAGTCTGTTCGAGACACTGGAAGAGAAATTCATATAACAGTTCGTCACCATATGGGTGATAACACAAATAAAATGAGTGGAAAAAAAAATAAACATCCATAAAAAATCCGGTATTTTGGAGAATTATTAATTTAAATACTTAAGAGTTTTAGCGTGTTGAATTAAGTAGATTTAGGATGGAGAAATCTCGAAATAAAATTCAATAAGCAAAACCCTACCAAGAATGCCTGCTTTTCCAATTTAATCCCGTTGATTCATATAAATATAATTCAACAGTGAATTAAAAAGTTGTGAATCATTCTATTTAGTCTTCTTTTTTTTTTCAAATTATGCAATGCATTTTTGTTCAATTTCATTATAAAATAAATATTCAAACAATAGAATATTATTTTTATTCTAAAACATTTTGTTTTATTATGCTTCCATCCGATTTTTTTTTTCATTTTCTCACTAATTCAAGCATTACCTAAACTCGTGAAATGAACTTGTTCCTAAATTTTTTTTAAGTATATTATTTGTTTTTATTTTGTAGCCATGTTATTTATAAAGTATACTGATGATCAATTTCTACCCCCAAAAAAAAAAAACTTAACTGTTCACCCATTCCTCTTCCTATTACATTTTTTTTCTAATACACAATACTCAAATCTGAAATTTATTTAACTTCAAATATATTAGAATTTCAACCTATTATAAATTATTTTCTTGAGTCAGAATTTCAGCCCTTTATAAATTTTTTTCTTGAATAAAAAATCTCCAACCAATTAGGATGAGACTAATTTTATCGCAATTCATGATTCACATTGATCTAAAACCGTAATAATTAAAAACATTATTATTAAAGAATACGCTATCAGTAAACTTTTAAAAGTAACTTTTTTTAAGAAAAAAATGTTTTAAGATAAAGCCAACTTTAAGACTAGTTTAACCACTGTCCGTATTAAAACCATGGAAATCTAAATACATTTTTTATTTTGTATTTTTATATCTGAATAAAGTTTCGTAATTTCTTTCTATAGCAGAACAGACCCATACGTCTTATTTTTGAATTTGAGAGACTGAAACTAAATGTTTTATGCTACGTATTGCTTCTATATTCTTTTCTAATCTAAGCACAATACCACTTTGTTTTTATATTTATTTGTGGGGATAAAATTTTAAAACATATTATTACCATATGTAAATCAGATTGACTTTTTATATTAATTAATTATACTTGTCGTAGATAGAGTTAAATTTTATTGGACCAGTAAGTCCAGGATCATTTTGGCTTAAATTGATTAAGGTTCTGCTGTAAAACATGAGAATTATTCTCCAACTTTTACCAAATATATTGAAGTACTGTTGGATATCACTGTAGACTGTCTAGAATCTCAACCAAACAGGCAAACACATCAGAGAAACCATACTGAACACTACTACTTCACTGATAAACACGAGCTGATCACTTATTCATATAATAGCATTAGTACTATGAAAAGCCAGAACTCTTTACTCCAGCTCCTTCAGAAAATCTTGATTGTCAACCAAAACCTACAAAAATTCATACAAAATGAATCATACCACATACTCACCATTGATAATGGCAGAAATTTAACACAAGCAAGAGTAGAAATATGCACATGCTCAAAGAAATGCACTTCATTTCAGCCAACAGGTTAAGAAAAAAACCTTATTATCATTGATGAAGAGAAGGCACTATTAATAATGTTTTGCTAGCTGCAGAAACAATTGTTTTCCTCATATTCATAATTATGCATATTCAAATTCATAGTTGATGACAATAGAAACATTATACTATCATCAAATTACAATTGTAGTTGCCCCTGAGTATGCACATATGCATGTGTTCTACATGTCATAATTCACCTATTATTTCATCTCATGATTATACAATAAAAGAAATAGAAAGTAAGCCACACCCTCACAACATAAAGTTTAAACAAAAAGAAAATTCTTACAGTTTTCCATCCATCAGGATCTAAGAAAGAAGTGATCTTTGTGTTAAGGCCAGGAACTGGTCCTGGTTGCCGAGTAATCTTCCCTCCAAGCTCTTGTGTGACTATGTTGACAACCTCAGCACTCTTGTATACATCATCAGTACCAATAGCAACCTGTATATGCAGCACACAAATTTTAACTTCAAGGGGTACAGAAAAGTGAAGATAGCTGGTTTAGGCTTCCAGAATGAAATACTCCCTCCGTCCCTATATCTAAGATTCTTTCAACTAATTTACACCCCTTAAGAAAATTAGTTTAATTAGTTAATTGCATTAAATTTTTCAATAAATTATACTACTCTTCCAAGATTATCCTTCATTTCTCTCTCCACTTAATTGCTTCTCGCCTAATTAATTAATATGGCTTCTTCTATTCTCCAATCCTAATAAGAGAGAGAATGTAATTAATTAAGGGTATTATAGAAAAACAATAATTAATGAACCAAACAATTAGAAGAGAGTCTTAGGGACAAACAATAAACTGAAAAGGGTCTTATATATAGGGACGGAGGGAGTATAACATAATAAGTATTAACTAACCTGTGCATAAGCATTTCCCTTGGTGTATTCAGTGACACCATAGTTATATGTCAGCTCCAACACAGTTGTCTCATGCTCCTCTGCATACCCAAGCATAGCTATAGTATACTGTAAGATATGCAACATAATCCAGGAAAAATCATAAGTCAAACCTAAGAAGTCAAAAAGCTTTGGTATGAAATATGTCCTGCCTTAAGTGGATTGCTAAGATCAAAAAGGAAACTCACCTTGTATTCAGGTCTATCAGTCTTCTTTACCACCCTCAAACCCAAAGTCTGCACAAACATGATCCAATAGTTAATAAAACCCAGTAAAACTTAAAAACATAATATACCAACTGCATTGTCATGGATTTTTGTGTCCATCACAAGCAAAAACAAATAATTTCCAACCCAGATCCATAATGCCACACAAATCCATAAAACCAATCAATGAAACAGATTTCAAAATTATCAGTATAAGCACTAGACCCTACACATTCTACTCAACCCAAGGCTTCACCTTGCACATTCCCTCCTTAAAGAGAGAAAAGGAAAATGGATAAGTAGAGTACCAGGCAACATGTTAGATCTACAATCCATTCATGAAACTTCTCATAATAACTAACGCCTTTAGGATAGTTGGTTAATGACATGATATTAGAGCCTCTATGACCAAGTAATCCAGAGTTAGAACCTTATTACTCACATATATCTGAATAAACATTGAAATTCAGCACATGGTAACTGGGTATGTGGATTGTCCATGCTTCAAGCCTAAATAGGCTCTTGCGGAAAGGGGAAATAATAGTAGATGTAAAAAGTAAAAAGCATTCATGAGCATTCACTTAAGCTAAGTTTGTTTTCCCACCAAAAGCTTGGTAGCACGAATTCTGATGTAGTTCAACAGAGAAGTAACAAAGGCTTTGACAAAAGTACGTAGGAGTTGCCTAGTGTGACTCAAATATTCAACGGAGAAGTACCCAAACATCCATTTAAATATTTAATAGCTTAAGCTTTTGGGCAGTAGGTTCAAGGCATAACTGAAAGTGTTTTTTTTATATTAATAAGAAAGATTTACTTAGTGTGACTGAATGTACTGAACACATAACATTCTCTCTAGAAATTTCCACTATTTTTTATCCCACATGCCTAGAATTGATTTGCCACTTTCCCAGTGGAGTATGATCCAGGCAGGAAATAATTGAGGGAGGTGATACACAGAACTTATATCATCAAAATATCAGCAGAAAGTGAGGCTTCTGTAAAGAAAAAGCAAATAATAGCAATAGAAAGTATGAAAATTTTATAAATTATAAGTTGGTAGACATGAATATTTATGCAACTGTGTTATGAGCAAATGACTTAAAACAGTTTTTATGGAGATGAATGTGGTTTTATATTAAATTGCATGCTCATGAATAGAAAAACATGACTTGGACTGTCACCTTTTCATAAAACTTAATTGAGCGCTCTAAATCACCAACGCGAAGCATTACTTGACACAATGGCTCAGGGGTGGAAGATCTTTGAATGAGCTCAAAAGCATAACCATCAGGATCCTTCACGAAGGCAATAACAGACTTCCCACCCTTAACTGGACCCGGCTCCCTGGTGATATTTCCACCCTTAGCCCGGATGTCTTCAACCAATTTGTAAACCTAAAAGTGGAAGAGATATATACACTTCAATTTCAGTACAAAAGGTCGAATAAATGGTCAGCCTGTGGTGAAGGCAAGACTCTGGCTTACATCTGGAGTTGCGATAGCAAAATGTCCAAAGCCAGTTCCAATATCATATGAGGTCACCCCATAATCTGACCAAAAACATCATATGTGGAGATAAGTCATGCCATGCCCAATTCAATCAAACACATAACGGATGGTAGACAAAAGATACATATAATCAGAGAATCACAAGAAATGTTATGCATGAATTCAAAAGGTTGACAGAGCAAAACATACTATATGTTAATTCCACAACAAAATGGGATTGTTCAGGGCCAAATCCAAGAAAAGCATTGGCATATTTCTCTTCTGGAATATCTCTTTTCCTCAAAAGCTTCATCCCAAAACATTCAGTATAAAACCTGATAGAACGATAAGGAAACAATGAGCATCTAAACACACTTCAGAGCGAATTTCAACAACCCAAGTCAGCAAAATCCTACTTAATGGTGCGATCAAGATCACCAACACGATACACAACATGCAGGAAGCGGCGCTTATCTTTCTTAGGCCACTCCAATAACTCAGCATTAGATTGTGTAGCCTCAGCCATATTCAATGTGGAATGCAAATGCTCTGCAACAACATTCAGAAACCTTCTTTAACGCATAGTGAAATTCAATTAACACCAAGTGGTGACCAGAAAAAAGAAAAATAAGGCTGATCTAGCATTTTTTTATTAATTAAAAAATTCAACTCGTTAACAAAGTAACAACAAACAGACCCTTCAGCCTCCACAGGTTTGGAATGCAAAATAGAAAAGTAAATAAATAAAAAAGCATGCTATTTGACAAATGAATAAAAAATTACACACTCATAAATGCCAATTGCCTAATGAATCACAAATCTCACGTTGGATAGCAACAATTGTAGATAAATGTGAATGAAATTGAAGGGGATGAAGAAATCAAAGAGACAAAAACCCCATTTCCGGAGAGAGGTGTCTAACCGGTGAAAATAGTGAAGATTGCGAGACAAAGAACGACAAACCAGAACAATCTCCGACACTGAGGACGTGTAGCTTTATAAAGTAACATTAGTCATCTGAGTAAGTGAGTGAGTGATAATGTAACAGCCTGTCACTTAAATTGTCTACGTGGCCGCCGATTATTAGTTAATGTATAAGGACAGAGTTGTGGGTATTGTGAAGCATTGATCCATCATAAGGCCCGGACCAGACCACCCTTTAGGTAAGCACATTTAATTTCTCCCAAGAAATTAAATGACATTTATGTTTTTTTTTAATGTTGTTGCTGCCCCAAATAAAGTTATAAATATTTAAGTGTAAAATAGTATTTATTATATTTTATAACACTCAAATTATAATATTTTTTGTATTAATTATTTTTAAATTAAAAACATTATTTATTAAAAGAAAAAATATATTAATAAATTAAATAATTGGATCTTATATATAAAAATGGAGGGAGTATTGTTTTCCATTTTCATCACAACAATTCACAAACATTATTTGGAAGGAGAGGCGTTTGCATTCGATAATCGATATACTAGTGGGCTCATAAGGGAAGACTAAGCTAAGTCACTCCGTCTTTACGCACAAATGAGCAATTGCTTTTTGCATCTCCTTTTCTACTTTCTGCACCTCATTGGCAACATGAATAGACTGATATGCCCTTTGTTACTCATAAACTGCACCACCCTATTCTCTTTGTGCTGTTGCACCCTATTCCCATCCTCCTGGGCAGCAACAAGTCGACCTTTTTTGGGCTCGTGTCTTCGCCACCGACCTCCTCATGTTCATGGTGAACACCCTTAAGCTCGTCATGGTGGCACTCTGAAAAATCTATTAAATTAGGGTTGGGGATGAGCAAGGCAGTGTCAACTTCATTAGAGGCATAGGCATCCAAGATGAAAGCGGCAAGGACAATGAAGCGAAGGAGATGACGATGGGGACCCCTTATTCTTGTGTTGGATTTGAAAACCACGACACAATCTCGCTTGCAACAAAGATAAGGGTGTGAACCAAAATAATGTCGCTCAAGTCGACAGGGGGCCACAAATGCTTCCAATATCAACGACCTGCTCCCACCGAGCAACAAGAAAATTTCCCCTAGATCCATTCAAGAAATTTTAGGGTTTCCATGATGAAACTCCACTTTGGGAGATTTAATATTTTGTTATCTTTGATAACCATATGGTAATTCTAAGAACCTGGAAGTTTTAAAGTGGAAATGTAAGAACATTCTCATTCCTAGATCCTTTATATTTCACATAGAATGAAAAACACATACAATGCTTATAACAATCAATACAAAAAAAAATATATATAACAAAGGAGAGTTAAGAAAAGTTTAGGTTGAAATGTGCAATGCTATGCCCTTAAAGGGAAATGTCTCATTGCACTGATAAAAAATTAGTATATGTGCTCTTCTCCCAAAATATGGCAACTTACGGTGTGCAATAAAAGATTCTGAACCAACAAACACCAATGCTCCAAAACATTTTAAAAAGCACCAGAATTTTTATAACAGAATTGTGTTTTCTATTTTTTTTTAGTTTTTTCCACCCCTATTCACTGAAACAAAAGTATACTTCTGTTGAAAAAGATGACATGCTTTTGTTGAGTGTAGAGGCAAATAACATAAGAAGGGGAATTGTATTGTGTTTTTAGAAATTTTAAACTTTTTCTTTTAGCAAAAATATGTTTATTGTCTAATACAAGTTTTCAAGAAAACAAATAAATATAGCTTTATCATATAATGATTTTCTTTATCAACACAAAAACATATATAAGATTTAAAAACAAATTCAAATCCTTTGTCACTAAAACACAAAGATGAGTAGTAAAGAAAAACACACTGGAGTTTATATTGGTTTATCTCTACCTTGAGACTACGTTAAGTTCTTGGCAACCCACCATATTTCTACTAACCTGTGAGACGTTATAAGCATTTTCCACTATTACTTTTTACTCTTACAAAGACAAGCTCTACCTCAAGTTTGACTTCAACCTAGCATTCTTTGTTCTATCAAGCAACTGTTGACTCCAAACAAATTAACAAGATTTGTTGAAAGTTTGCACAATGACTAATATGAGATCATCTCGCAAACGAATATATCTCTTAGTACTTTAGTCTTTTCTCTCAAGGTTTACAAGATATTTTGAGAGCTTAATATCTATACAAAAAATTGTAGAAAGCTTTTTACAAAAAAGAATGAATGAATAATCTGTAAGTAGATTCGTGCCTTGTTTCTTCAAAGCTTCTCCTATTTATAGCCTTTATCTTCAAGTATCTACTGTCTCTCAACGGGTGGATTCTTCACTTTGTTTTCATATGAAGTCTTGAGGTCGTTGGAACATTCAATGCTTGCATTAAATGCATGTTCCTTCTTCATGCAAAGTTCATGTTGATAGGTTGGCGTGTTTTACATTTTAGTAAGAGAGTTACTTTTTCCATTATAGCAGGTTTGCACCAATAGAGCATGCCTTTTGGTGAAAATTAACACTTTTAGATTGTGAATTTCATTTATTCTTCAAGATTCTAGGAGAATATTTTCTACAATAAAGAATCTCAGACACAAAATATTAAATAAAAGTCTTAAATACACTACTTAAGGTTATGTCAGATTGTCTTATATGAATGTATCGTTTGAAAACTTAAATACAAAAATACAAAACATGATTTGATAGCATATCAGAGACTATCACCCCATGATTAATTGTTGTTGGATTCATTAAGAAGTATTTAAATATGATCTTTCCGATCAATTAAAAATATGTATACCTCAATCTTATAATTGTCATAGTTTAAAGTACACTTTGTCATAGGAATAGAAATTGGAACAATTATGCAAAATTTATAATTTTAGTGTACTTTTGCCAACAAACAACTTTGTTGTTATTTGTTGAATTTCATTCATGAGATTTTCATTTACATGAAGACGAGTATCTATTGTTGCGACTATTTAATGAGTATAAGCTTTGATTTTTCTCTTCTTCGATGAAATCAATTTGATTTTCTATGCTATATATATATATTTTTTAAAAAAACACATTTTCTTTAACTTTGGAAATAAAATGCGTTATTTTTTTTATTTATAGTTATTTTTTAAGACCATATTTGTATTAACTAATTTAACTAGAACCGAGTATGAGGAACGAGACGCACACTGATCCTTCAATATCAGTTAATGTCAGTCAACAATATATTTCAGATTAAAATGCAGCTAGGAGAAAGTCAAATATGACGCAACCACATAGCACAGATCACAACGAAAGAACTTGGATTCCTCCTCCAAACGGCTTCCTAAAACGCAACTTAGATGCTGCTATTCTCAAAGAGATAAACACATTTGGAGGTGGTCTTTGTATCAGAGGAGAACATGGAAGCTATATAAAATCAAACTCCAATATTTTCCAAGGAATTCCATCACCATCGTCAGAAGCTGAATGTGCTAATCCAATGGATCCAGCAGCTGGGATTCAATAACAGTTTTTAGAGCGATTGCAAAACTATATATAATGGAGAGTTTTAATCATGTTGCAAATGGTGTATCTATTGCATGTTATCCTTGACAAAATTAATGTAGAGCAAGTTTTTTTACAAATTCCAAATTCTGGGACGAGTTTCATTAGGAGACAAATTAATTATATTACTCATTGCAAGAGCATCAAGACTTATGACTTGTAGTCAAGTTTATGATTCTATTCCATTCATCTTTTGATATTCAGCAAAAAAATTAAAAGCATTGTCAATGCTTAATTGTTTTTAATGAAATTCTTACTTCCAATCACACTTCGAAGTTCCAACCATATATTTACACTCGACATTGTTTAAGAATTTTAATTCGGTTTTATTCGAAGCAGCTACGTGAATAAATTTACACTCCTAATTGTTAATTTTGATAATTGAGCACAAAATGACCAACGCAACTAATGTGGAGACGAACCGAAGAATTAAAATATTAGGACCTTCGTTTGATGTATTAACGTGAATGTTTTACCTAAACTTTTTGCTGGTTAAGTCTATTTTAAAAAATAATTAAATTTTTTAATTTATAACAATTTTAAAATACAATAATTTCTGAAGTTGTATTAATAAAAAAAAGTTGTTGGTACTTAATTTATTTATCTTCTTCTTATTTATTTATTTCATATAATTTTTAAAATCTCCTTAACAAATAACCAGCTCAAAATGTGTTTTTTTTATTTAATTAAAGAGTTTAAAAATATATTTTATTTATATATTTACATTTAAATAAACGCTAACATAAAAATTTCACTTAAAAGTAATTATTTGAAAGTACTATTAGATCCACCATTCCATCTAACATATTTAAAATATTAAATATTAATTAAATATGAATAGTTCATTGATGTTAAATTGAGGTTTCTTGAATGTAAAATTTGCTAATTACAAAATACTGAACATATATAATCATTTTAAATATATTTTATAAAATAATAATTAAAATACATCGATAGCATAAAATTCTGTAAGTCACTTATAATAGTTTTAATTAGCTGATAATATAATTTTTTGTACTAAAATCTGTAAAAGTTGCTATAAGAATTGCTACGAAAAACTTTAGTTAGTTGATAATATAAAAAACTGTATATTAAACTTTAAGTTGATAATATAAAAAACTTTATACCAGAATGAAGAATCTGTAAAAGCCGCTACAAAGTTTTTTAGTTAGTATTTGATTGTATATAATCTCTTCTACCCGAAATCTTATATTAAATTTAGATTCTTTTATAAAAGGGATATTATAAAAAATCTATTTTTCTCTTTTAAAAGATTCCAATAAGATACGAAGTTCGAGAGGAAGCAGCTGAAGGTATTATTGCATGATTGAAAAAAAAAAAACGCTTTTTAAAATCAATTTTCGTAAGCTAACATGTCATTGATATCATTACAAGAATGATTTTTTATTGATAAATATTAATTATTAGTTATTAATTTTTATATCAGTGGATGAGTCAATTTTTTTCTTTTATCTTTGAGCTAATCTTATAACTCAATCATGAGAGATATTAATTTGAAACTTTTAAACAAACTCTTTTTTTTGTTAATTTTTAAAATAATTAGAAAGGGAGACTTTATTGAATATGATCAGCCAATTTTTTTTTTGTAAAGATTAATCACTCAGGAAATATTTTGCACTAATGAATACGATGAAAATTAAAACAATCTTGGCCTTTGCTATTTGTCTGTTTTTTAAAAGAAAAATAAAAGTCAGTGGTGCGTGTGGCCTTACGTTGGGTGGGGATCTAGAGGTCCCATAGCATATTTCTAAGAAAATAAATCCTTTCGGATCTCCACTAGATTTTTTTTTATTATGCATAAGCTAACAAAAAGTTGTGACTTCTCCAATATTGCTTCATTCAATCATTCACCCTAAATGTCAACTAATTTAATGGGAAGGTGATTGTTAGTTGTTTCACCAACTATGGCGTCATGGGTCACTGCGTATATTATAAAAATAATTTAAATATAAGTAAAACAAATTTGCATAAGATGGTTTAAAAATATAAGTTAATTTTACCTTAAAAAATCATCTAAAGAAGAGCACCAATGAAAATGACATATTCAGATAATGGATTCTTTGTTGGTTTGTGAAAAGGCCTTTCCAAGTTCATTTTTGCAACATTGCTCCCTTTGCACTGCAGCCTCATTGATTATAACATCTTTTTGGTAGCTAGCCGGTGGCTTGAATCCACTATGCCCAGTGACAATCACATCACATAAATAATTTTCTTTTTCGATAAAGTGACAATCACACAAATTATCTGTGATTAGAAATTAATCAGGGACAAGTGGTGGATTTTTTTTTCACAAACATATATAAAAAACAATTAAATACCAATGTATGTCTCCTATTATTTACATAAATATTAGTATTTTTAGATTATTATGATATTGATATGTAATATTTCTTAATATATTTTAGTTTAAATTATAATTTTTTCTTTCTATAATTTTAAATATACTATTTTAATTCCTTATTTTTAAATTAAAATATTTAGTTTTTTTTATTTTTTAAAAAATAATTTTAATTCTTCCATTATTTGTTGATATATTAGTTGATCTTGATGTGAAGTTACCGAGCCAGTATGACACTTATATAAAAAATATTAAATAAAATAAAAAATAAAAAATATTATAATAAGAATTAAATTAATAATCCTTTATTTATACATAAAGTAATAAATTATTAAGATACTTGTTTTTTTATTAATTAATTATATTAATATCATGTATCATTAATCAAGAATTATTAATAATTTGAAAAAATCAATAACTCTTAATTAAATTAAATTATACATACAAGATAATATTAATATAATTAACTAAACAAAATAAATATCTTAATAATTTATTATCTTATTTATAAATATAAAAATTATGAGTTCAATTTTTATTAAAATATTTATTATTTATTATATTATTTAATTTTTTTCACATAAATATAAATATCATGTTAATTGATGAAAGAATAATTAAATATCTTGATATAGAAATAATGAAAATAAAATTGTAAATTTAAAATTATAAAAAATTAAAATTAAAATTTAATCTATTTTTATTGATAATTAATTTTAATTAAAAATATAGCTAATTACTTTTAGTACAGTCTTCTTGTCTCAACTTGCTCAAATTCAAGTCCTTCTCAAGAATCAAATTCAGTATTAAAAAATGGATAAATTTGCATCAATAAATTCCAGTTTTAAACGCAGTAAGTGCTTATAGTAAAAAAGAAGAGGAAGAATCGGGGAAGATAACGAAAACGAAAGATTAAAAGTGACAGGAGAGTCTAATTTGGCCGCGCGACCGAAGAGAGGCCACGCGCCACGGGTTTCCGTTAATCCAATAGCTTCACGCCACGTAAGCAAAACGAAGATAGCAAGAATTGCGTCCAGGTTCAAATGCACTCCTCTTTATAATGTAACCTTCATTCTCCTACATGTCCCTGAAAAAAACCAACAGAATCTACTCTCTTTTTTTCTACCTTAGATTCCTTCTCCAACAATGGCTCTCGCCGTTTCCACTACTTCTTCCTCTTCAGCAGCTGCTGCAGCTTCTAGCTCCTTCTTCTCTCGTCTCGGATCTTCCTCCGACGCAAAAGGTACTCATCATTTCCCCTCATTTTAAGGACAAAAAAAAAAAACTAACCTGATCTGAATTTGTCGCTTTTTATGATGTGTTAGGGTTTCGTTAATTTGATGCGTGTGTGTTTTTGTTTTCAGCTCCTCAAATCGGTTCGTTTCGGTTTCCGGAGAGGTCGCTTGTTTCGTCTGTTGTTGTCAATGTAACTCAACGACGCTCCTTGGTGAGGCCACTCAACGCCGAACCGCAACGGAACGATTCTATTGTTCCTCTTGCAGCAACTATCGTTGCTCCTGGTACGTTTTCCGCGTTATGTTATGAACACATTACCTTGTTTTCAGGGAATTTTCTGAAATAAAGCTCCCCCCCCCCCCCCCCCCCCCCCCTCTTAATTGGAGGCGATTAGAGCGTTTTTTTGATGTTTTGGCGTGTGATTTGCAGAGGTTGAGAAGGAAGAGGAAGATTTTGAGCAAATAGCGAAAGACCTTGAAAATGCATCTCCTCTTGAAATTATGGATAGGGCCCTCGAGAAATTTGGGAACGACATCGCTATTGCATTTAGGTAGATTCTTAATTTTACATTTTCGTGCTTTGGTTGCATGATGTTTTGTTTGTCGGTTTTTTTTCCATACATGGGAAAGAAATTTTATGTCGGTGTTGCATGAGCGTATGAATTTTTCTTTTGAATTTTACCTTCAAGCGTGTTCTCATGGCCCAAATTATTGGTGAGGGAAGATTTTCAAATGTTCCGCAGGTGTTTTCAAAAACTAATGTCACGTTCATAGCTTCTAGTAGATAGTGACGTAGGGGAACATGAGACAAATAATTTCTAACTTGCTCTTGTAAAGAGAAATGTTATATATTTTTACAAATAATTTTAAAGAAAGTATTCAATGAAAAGTGAATATGTCTATATTTAATGTGTTGAAAACAAAAAAATATTACAAAGCAAGTAAGGAGATTAATAAGAGAATACATGGAAAATATTAAACTAATTGTTTAATGTTTTCGTGGGTCACTCGGTGAAAATGCAAAATCAATATGAAATTTGCTGAATCGATCGGTAGAAATACAAGAACGATGAAGTTCAAATATAACTGACAATTAATTTTTGTTCCGTTTGTATTATGTTGTGTAATTCGTTTGTTTTGCTTGTGGGTTTTTATTCATTAACACGTTTAATTGTCAATTGTATTTTGAAAATTGTAACTTGAATTTTGTGTGACTCTGACTAACTAGAAAGCAAGTGCTATGATATCTATCTGGATTTGAATTTTAATGAGTACTTTTATCTTGCAGTGGTGCTGAAGATGTTGCTTTGATTGAGTATGCACATTTGACGGGTCGACCCTACAGAGTGTTTAGTCTTGACACTGGGAGACTGAATCCAGAAACCTACAAATTTTTTGATGCGGTTGAGAAGCATTATGGAATTCACATTGAGTACATGTTCCCTGATGCGGTTGAGGTTCAGGCATTAGTAAGAACTAAAGGGCTCTTCTCATTTTACGAGGATGGGCATCAAGAGTGCTGCCGAGTAAGGAAGGTGAGGCCCTTGAGGAGAGCCCTTAAGGGTCTCAAAGCATGGATCACTGGACAGAGAAAAGATCAGTCTCCTGGTACTAGGTCTGAAATCCCTGTTGTCCAGGTTGATCCTGTTTTTGAGGGACTGGATGGTGGAATTGGCAGCCTGGTGAAGTGGAACCCGGTTGCAAATGTTAATGGTCTAGACATATGGAGCTTCCTTAGGACCATGGATGTTCCTGTAAATTCATTGCATTCCCAAGGATATGTTTCGATTGGCTGTGAGCCGTGCACAAGGCCAGTTTTACCGGGTCAACATGAAAGAGAAGGAAGGTGGTGGTGGGAGGATGCCAAAGCCAAGGAGTGTGGTCTTCACAAAGGTAATATAAAACATGAAGATGCTGCCCAGCTTAATGGAAATGGGGCCTCCCAAGCAAATGGATCTGCCACTGTCGCTGACATTTTCAACTCCCAGGATGTGGTCAGCTTGAGCAGGTCTGGGATTGAGAATTTGGCAAAATTGGAGAACCGAAAAGAACCCTGGCTTGTTGTGCTCTATGCACCATGGTGCCGCTTCTGTCAGGTAAAACTCTATTCCCCAAACTTGAATACTCTGTTAAGATTATCTTACTATGGTTCATTTGGTTTGAAATATCCATTCTCTAATGAGATGTTTATTGTGACTTGTAACAGGCTATGGAGGAATCATATGTTGATTTGGCAGAAAAGTTAGCTGGGTCAGGAGTGAAGGTTGCAAAATTCAGAGCGGATGGAGACCAGAAGGAATATGCAAAGACTGAACTGCAGTTGGGAAGCTTCCCCACAATACTACTCTTCCCCAAACACTCTTCTCAACCAATTAAGTACCCTTCGGAAAAGAGAGATGTTGATTCATTGACGGCATTCGTGAATGCTTTACGGTGATGGTTAATTGAGTATCTTGCTCAATGTTCCGTCGTACAATACCGGCAATAAATTTCTTCACAGTTTTGGCAATTCACTGAAAATGGGAATGGCAGTTTTGACAGCAAAACGAAGATTCTCAGCTAGAAGTATCCCTGTATAGGTTTAGATAATCTTCCTCACAAATATAATTGTAGTAGTCATTCTGAGAATGTGATTTCCTGTTTTGTTAGATGAGTAGAGTTATGGTTGTATTATGTTGTTTCTTCACTATCATAATCTACGTTTTTAGTTTTGCCAGATTTCCAAGAACGAAGGCTAAATAGTTCAGCTTATGTTCCGTGTGAAATAATAGTGTCCCTGTCTCGTATGTTTTCATGGAATGGTTCTGTTAAAATGTTCTAGCCACAACGGAACAAAAACCAATTTGGATTTGATCATTGGTTTCCTATGTTTCTTTCCTGCAATGAGTATGCAATAACATGTATCCGTGCAATATTACTTTTTTCAAGTACTTTAACTAGATTCAGATATTGAGGTAAGGTAATGAGATATTTTTCATCCGCATGTCTCAAATTCGATTGGATAAATTACTCGTTTGTTCTAGTTTAGCAAAGTTATTAAAATACAATACTTCTACAGCTGAAGTATGACACAGGATGGGCCATAACTATTACCCATGTCCATTGGGCCCCTGTGGAGAAAGTCCATGAATGAACACTGCATGATCAAACAAATTCAAATATTGAAGAAGGAATGAAGTGCAAATACTTTAAATCCGTGAGTGAAAATACATCATTTATCACTTCTCATCCACATCAATAAAACTCGAGCCACTGAGATTTTTGTACTTATAAAGTTCTGTGTACTGAACTTTTCCCAATCAAACACTGCAACGGATAGATGAAGTGGGGCGTCCAAGTTATCGCACATCAGGTTGCAGCCAAAATAGTTACCAAATTTTTAAGCTCTATAATGTGATGCTACTGAGCCCGGGAACATAAAATTATGTAGACTATTACCAATTAAATTGTCATAGTATTTTTGGCATTTTATATTATTTATGGGTCCCAAATTAATTCCAGTTAAGAAGCCAGTGCTTTCAAATATTTACAGTAAGTACAAACTCTAATAAAGTTCTACTTCTTGTCAGTGTCACATGTATGTTTGATTACATGCAGACTTTTTTTCCTTCGTTTCTTTGGATTCCATTTCAGATTGCTTGACTATTGAACTCTTATTTATTTATTTGTCAAAGCATTTTCCATTTCTTCAATAACTAGCTTATTGATGTCCAAACAGAAACATTGCCAGAACGTTTTAATTACTCGATTGATATATACATATATATATATATATATATATATATATATATATATATATATATTCATCATTTATGTCGATTTAAGGTCTGTCTTTTTGTCTCTTTTCCTAGTAAAGTTTTATTCTTTTTCTTAACTTTATCATAGGATTAGGAACACTTGCCGGTTTGCCGTTGAACAATCCCACCTGTGGTGGTTCAACATCATCCACACGCTAGCTCTTCCAATCTGTGAAAAGAGAGTTTTTTAGTGGCATGAATTGGGACATCTCATTATCCTCCTCCTCCTTTTTTTCATTGATCATAAGTTGGCTATATAAGCAAAGATAATGATTATAATTCTTTGACTAATTATTGCGATTATCATTGAAATATTAAAGCTTCCAAGTGGTAAATATACGGTGGTAAAGTTGGTAACCGAAAGTCACTTTTATGAGATCAAATAAGGAATAGATTTGGCTATGGTGAAAGACCGAAAGGATTATTTGAAACTTATGCTGTATTTTCTTTGGGTATCTTAGAAGGCACATGTCCTACATTTTTCGAGTGTTTTTATATCAACTAGTCCGATATTCAATAGTATCCTATGCTTATCAGCCTCATGATCGTTCTAGCTGATACTGTGACCAACAGTTGCTAATGTTTTGTTGCTGACACACAACAGGGTGACATGAGTCTTCTCCATGTAAACATAGTCTCCTATAAATTTAAGTGTCATCAAGCAAATAGCATATTTTACATTTTTACAATGCTTTATAAAAAACTTATTTTATAGTAACTACTGAAAAATGTATATTTTAGAGAACTTTTTCAAAAGCATACACCTCAGATGTGTTCAACTGGTAAATGTTCAAATGCTTTATGGTCATAAAGTTCGGTTTCTTTGGGGAGGAATTGTGTGAACAAGTGGTTCAATTAGCTAACTATTGTGTATTATACAAAGCAAGAAAAGCTTTTGGATGCATCAATGAACAAGCAACGTCCCTGCACAAACCAGGCTGTCCTGTTGAAATTTAATTAAGAATCATCTTTAGTCACAAACATAACATAATTGGTTAAAAGAAAGTAAAGCCATTGTCTTCCACCATAGAACTGTAAACGCTTCATACAATGCCACCAGTTTCTTTATTTATCACTTCTCCTTTTTGTCCAAATCCCCAAAATTTTGACAATGGAAGTCAAATTCCTTCACCAAGTTCCATGAGATGTTTTGGTTCTCTTTTCTCTGTTTTGCCTTTGCAAGGTTTGAAGCCTAACCTTCTTGACCTTTTCTCCACCCCCATGAGATTTGTTAAGAATTTCCCAGGTTTGTTTTGCAGTTGTAGCATAAGCAATCTTGTCGAAATTGGCTACATCAACACACTGGTGCAACATGCATGAACAAAGGCTTGTCATCCTTCTTCTTGTTCTCTTTGTGGATCTCCCTCTATGCATCTGAGGCTCCCTCACCTAGTTTTGGGTAGCCTTCCATCATGATTTCCAGCATGTCCCGGATGCCAAATAGCGCCCTTATCTGAATTCGCCATCTATCCCAGTTCTTGATGACAAGAATTGGCCACTGCGAATGGAGGTTTCAGCTTGAACCCATCATAGTTGTTTCCCAAAGATGCAATTGCACACTCTTAGAGTTTTCAGGTCCAAGAACAAATAAGCTCTGATCACCAATTTGTTAGAATAAGTTGAACAACACTCAAGGAAATTATGATTGAGAGAGTTTCTGTAGAGAAAGGTAAAGGTTTATTGATTTCACACTGACTTATGTATTATAAAGAGAATAACACTATTTAGTGTTTAACAGTTGGTAATTAACTGTCACATTAACTAACTATTAACTGACATATCTCTAACTAACTGATATTTGAATTACACTTAACACTATATATATGTGTGTACTGAATTTGAGGTGCTCAACCACAAACTTATTTGGTCTGTGTCCAATCCCTTAACCCAATGACTAATGGACTGTAGCGGTGAACACGAGTAAGATTGTGTTTCGGTTGAGTTTGTTAAATTTGTGTGAGCCAACTCAACTAAAGAATAAAGGATATGAAGTTGACAAAATAAAAGGTAAAGAAAAGTATAAAAATAATTTGGTGAACGTGGATCAACTGAGTTATCTCCACAAATTTATTATCATTATTAACCCCATTTTTATTTGGGGCAGTTAGACCACCCCTTTCTATAAAATTTATATTTGATTCTCTTGTCTTTTCCTTTATTTGGTGACTTCTAACTTAAAATTCCACGAGTATATCAAGTATTAGAGGATTTTTTTCTTTTTTGTTTAAAGATGAAGTAATAGAGTATCTTAATTCCAATATAACAGCTTCTTTTTACGTATTGATATGTTTATCTTATTTTTTTAACAAAATTTATGAGTGGACACATGCAATCTCTTTCGTCAACTTCAATATTTAATTTGGATGCAGTTTGAGTCTCTTGCAGTTCTAGTAGAGATCATCAATGGAATACACGAATTTGAGTGAGAGACTAACTTTATATTATTTATATATTTATTTATGTATGTACTGATTTTGAGGTTCTCACAAACTCATTCCAACTTTCTTTAATTTGCTCACTCGTTACTCGTTATACAAACAAGAATAAGAAAGAGTGCGAGACCTTGTAGTTATATATAGGTTCTTTATCAATTGGCGCTAAAACTTTGTTAACAACAAATCGAAATTTAATCTTCATAAACAACAACACTGTCGTTTTAACAAGTTCTATGGTAGCGGGGGAGAAAATAAGTGTATTCACATTGAGACTATGCAACAATGCAAAGCTATTTCTTCTCTCATTCTTGTTCTTGCACTTGAATTCCTTTGCAATGGAGTCAACTTGCATTTCTTCACTTGGAAGCTCACCTATGGTAACATTTACCCTCTTGATGTCAAGCACTAGGTTCTTTTCTTTTCCTATCAGAAACTGCATGCCATTGCAACCTACACGAGAGTTTGATCTGCTGATTTTGCTATCGTGAGCAACAAATGATTTATCTTTTTCTTATCTGGCTGAACAAACTGATGATCACTCTTGTGGAAGAAATTGTTTGGGTTCAACGAGATTCTTGGTTTCAATTTGCAGGGGATCTTGATTAATGGGAAGTTCCCTGGGTCCCTCATAGACGCGGTTACAAATGACAACTTGATCATCAATGCGCATAGCTACCTTAGGGAACCATTGCTTATATCATGGTACTTTTTTTTGTATCTTATTCAACTCCTTTGGAGCAGTCTTTAGGAATGTATGCTATTAATAATGAATCTTTGGTTACAAGAAAGAAAAATATCACCAAATTAAGCACTCTCCCCTTTTATCCAGCAATATTATTATGCTTTTAGCTGCGGAAAACTAGTAAGGAAGTTAATGTTTCTTGAAAAAATTATCATGGTTTCACTACCTTGGATAATAATTAAATGGACTTATCTTTTTATTAAAGACTTGTCTTCTGCTAACTGGCATACAAATTGTTTTATGAACATTTAACTTGGTAAAAGACATAATTTATTGGAATTATGTTGATAGTCTTAACATATGTTGTGCAGGAATGGCTTATAGCAAAGGATAAACTCATGGCAGGATGGAGTTTGTGGCACAAATTGTCCAATCACATCTGGGAAAACACTTCACTTATGTTCTCCAAGTGAAGACCAGATTGGTAGCTTTTTTTTTTTTTTTTAATTTCCCATCTGATAGCAATTCAGCAGAGAATGGTGTTGATAGCAGAGCCATTATACCAGACCACATACTAGAAGATGCACCAGAATAGAATAATACTAGTAGACCAAGAAGAAATATCAACACGTGCTATATTTCCATTACTAGCAATACATATTAGCAATTTGTTATCATCAATATTCTGTTATAACAAAATTCAGTTACTAATAGTAGTATAAATGTAAGAAGAAGTGGAATGAATAATCAATCAGAACAATTATCTCCATCAGTGTTCCTTCTTAGTTTCTTAGTAGTGTAGCAGTAACATTAGAGTAGCGTTATTCGTATCAATTGGTTCGACCTGTCCCTTCTCTGCCGTTCTTCAATGGCAGGTGTCGAACCTCTCGACGCCAGCCTGGACCGGCTCGAGGCAGCCATGGCCAACCTCGCCACAGTGGATTCCGATCTCCATGCATCTCACCTTCGTTTAGATGCGTTCCACACTTCCATGCTCTTCAAACTTGATCTCCTTAGCCGGAAACTGGATACCATGATTTTTCGCCAACGTTTCCTGTTTCCTTCATCGGTGCTGCCACCATCGCCGCCGTTGTTGTCGCCACCACTGTTTCCTTCTTCGGCACAGCCACCACCGCTGCCGTCGCTGCCAGCTCCTCCGTCAAATGCTTCTTCTTACCACCCCAGCCAGTACCCTCCTCCACCTCGCTCTCACGTGCCTCCTTCCATGGCTGGACAACGAGATGGTCCTGTTATTGGAATCGATTCTAGCACTATCGACTTCCCCGTCAGCGTGTGGCAGCACCATCGTGTCACAATCAACCACCACTTCCAGTCCAACCAGGTGTTGCCTTTGCCACTCCGCACCGACCACCGTCGTTACTATAAGATCCCCTACAACAATGACATCATCCTGCACGGGGACCCCGTCGTCGCGCACCAGATTCATCAGCGTTGGATTTGGGTTTTTTTCACTTTTGAGACTCAGCGTTGATTTGTTCGTCCTCAACACCAATGCCCGCTGCCACGACCACCACCACCTCCGTAGCCACCGCCTCCACCATCATCTCCGCTACCATCGACATCAAGGCCAGCAAGACTTTTTCCATTATTGACCGCGGCATTGGATTGACCAAAGCAGATCTGGTGAACAACTTGGTTACCATTGCGCGTTCCAGGACCAAGGAGTTCATGGAGGCATTGCAAGCTGATGTAACCCTGAGCAGTGACTTTATCATTCTTAGGACCCATACTAGCCCACAAACAAAGCCACTTCACTTACGTACCTTTTGTTTCCTAAACTCATCCTTGTTTTTGCTTGTTTTTATTGTCCAACCTTGAGAACAAGGTTGTTTTTGGAGCGGTGGGTATTGATAGCAATCCTGATAGAAATAACAGCACAACAGGCACTACCTTATGCATTTATAACAATTCCACAAGTTAGCTAGCTGGGAGGATGTTAGGCAGTTATAACAAATTATATTCTGTTAGAAGGAAAGTATTATAAATATGCAAAGAAGTGGAATTAATGGAGGATATCAGAACAATTATCTCAATTAGTCTTCCTTCTTAGTACTTAGCAGTAGTATAGCATAGCAGTAGAGTAGTTTCGGTTCGTATCACCATCTCTGGGAATGCACAAAGCTGCTGGAGGATTTGGCGGCATCAGAATTCCTGTTCCTTTCTCTCTTCCTGCAGGGGACTTCACCATACTTGCTGGAGATTGGTTCAAGACACACTAAGAGCCACTCGCATTTGTTTCAATGTCTTCCTTTCACTACTACCCATGTCACTGCTTCCACTTTTTTTCAGGCCAGGAATATTCGGTACCCTTTGTTAACTTATTCACAATTTGTAGCCTATAAACTAGTATAATTTTCATGTACATAATAGAACTTCATTATTGGCAGTTCCAACTTCCAAGTAACATATGTATATGATCCTTACTTCTTATTTAACTAATAGCTTGTTGTAATGTTTTGTTTCGTTGCTCCTTACATTACAGCAAGTGGACCTAGGCCAAACCCTCAGGGATCATCTTACCAGTATGGATGAAAACCATCATTTTGGAAAACTCTGCCCCTATTATCAATAGCAAGCAGAGATAAGCACCAGATACCCCGTTGAAACTAGCTGATTTATTCAACATCTCTGGAGTTTTCTCTGTTGGAAGCATTCCTACCATGCATTACCAACACTACCAAAGGCAAAGCCCACCTCCAAACTTCTGTCATGAATTTGTAGAGATTGTGTTCCAAAACTGGGAAAACTCTTTGCAGTCGTACGTGGCATATTAATGGCTGTCCTTTCTTTGTTGTAGGGTAAGCTCATTACCAATTACCAATATAACTATTTAACCATGTTTCAGCATTTATGTGTAATTCAAATATATGACATTTCATGTTATGAGATTATTAGGTTTGGTAGCGGGCAATGGACACCTACAAGTAGAGCATACTACAATCTGAGAGACGTTATCCCTAGATGCACCACTCAGGTTAAAAAAAGGAATAAGAGAAGAAAAGAAAAAGAAAACACGTGTCTAATTATTAGTTAAATTCCATGTAATGCCACAACAATTTATAATTAAAGTTTCTAATGTGGGAATGTGGAATGTAAGGTCTGAGAATTGGGCAAGGGAATTCTATCTTAGAGTGTATACATCTTCCAAGTGGTATCATTCATAACTTGAGATTGTGATTGCAAGGCAATTAAATTAATTATGCATAACTTTATTCTCATATATAAGTGGTATCATGGGTTAATTTGGTCTTAGGAAATTTGCAGTAGTCGTATTTACTTTTTAAATTCGTCAACTACTTGACAAATTAATTTGTGAAATTGATCAAATTTGGAGACTAATTTATCACAAAATCAACATGTTTAGAGACCAAACATCCAAACCATTTCGAGTGAAATTGATGGACTTGAGAAATAAGATTGTATGAATTCTTATTCTTAATGAAATTGAAATAATCTTTAGATTGATTTTAATTGACTAGAATTGGTTACTTGAATGAAATTAAATCTCGTGAAATTATATTGAATATTTAATGTATTTTTTAATTAACGTCTATGATTTGAAAGTTAAAAAAAATTATATAGATGTAAACAAGAATCAAATCGACACATGTTCAAAGATTACCTGACATGCATATATTTACTCAAGAAATAGTAATAACTAATGAATAAACAACTTGTAAACTATCTGCTCTATCCTCAATGATTAAGATGTTAAGTATAGATTAACTTAGTCAAACAAATGTTTTATGTTGAGTTAAATATAAGACATGCACAAAATTTAGTGTGAATATAAAATAATGTGGTTAAATTAATGCTGAAATAGGGTGAAACTTTTTGTCCTTGGCTATTGCAACTACGGTCTATAGGCTATTGATGGAGAAGCTGAACTTGTTTTCATCTGTGGTTCCTAAGATGAACAAAATTCTTCTACCCCCACCCATGACTTGTCGTTACTATATGAAGAGAGTCATAATTCATTATCATTCTTTTGCAGCTTTAGTTATTCAATAAAACTGTGATTGTTTGTAAAAGTACTTTTATCCCAAACAGTATGCAAAAGTGAGAAACACGTCAGTTGTTAATAAGAAGTCCATAATGAAAATTCCCTTGCACATGCATATAAGATATTGATGAATCAAGTGATTCAAAATATCTGATCTCTATAGTGGGGCCAAAATAGATGAGTATTATTCATTTTGGGAATATTTTTGTATAATATAATGTGCATATTTTTTTATTATATAAAATTACAATATTAAAATTGATAGCACATGTTGTTTCTCTTTAACTAATAATCCTTAATATAAAGAATAGTATAAACCATTAATTTTAATTTAATATGCTTACAATTAAACCTTTTTTTTCTTATAATAGTAACCTGTTGAATTGTAGTTATGGTAATAAATCAAAACATTTAATTATAACATTAGATTAAAATTAATGATTCGGATTGGTTTATTGATTATTGATCACTTGTACATGTGACATTTAATTAAAAAGCCAAATTATGTTAAATTTTCAATTAAAAATAACTTAAATTATGAATTCCAATCTAATATATTTTATAATTACATATTCTTATTTTTCATAGTAATCATGATTCATGAGTTTTCATACCTCTCGAACATAACGTACACATCACGAGAGGTTTACAAAGCTACCCTCACTTATTAATTTTTTTTAATAAAGGTTAAATTAAAATTAACTGCAAACACCTGATCAGAGGTGCAATGGATTGATGCTTTTAAAATGTGTTATAAGCAAAATTGAATTAATTGTGAGAATTTTAAAATTTTGAGGAACCAATCAATTATGAGAGATTTGTGAAAGAATGTTTGAATTGAATTCATATGCAATTATAAATTAATAATTAAGAAAATAAATATTATCTTAAACCTTGAAAACACGAAAAAAATAGAAATAAAAAATTTCTAAGAATTTAACACTTATAAGAAAAAAAGACGAGGAACTATCCATAAAAAGTTATTGAATGAGGGTTAATTAATCTCACAGTTCAAAAGTTGAAATATTTAGTTAGACAACGTGGACTTGCATGCATGTTACTCTTGAAAATCGTTGGATGGAGATCAAACGGTTCTCATGAAACGCATGCATAGTTATCGTGTTCTCGCAAGAAAACCTTCCAAAACCTCTCAATTGATCAGTGTCCTTCAAAGCCACTAAACACCTGTCCCTGCATGTGTTTGAGTTTACACAAACTCGATCGTACGTGTGTGTGGAGTAAGAGACTGTGAGAGGTCGATCGATCTCACGTGTGTGTTATTGATTTCAGTTGAAGCATTTTGGCACATATATACATATATTGTGTGAAGAAAAACAAAATAAACTTGAAATATTCCATGCATGGTCACCAATGGTAACTTAATAACGAGGTGTAAGCGTGGGAGGAATCCCCGACATGCTTGGCATGTCTTGGTGGCAACAGCTGATTGGGTGTGGAGGCAGCGTGTGTGAATAGTATGTGACGTAAATATGGGGTCCTTTGGGTAGTGTGGAGAATGAAGAAGCTTTATTTGCCTTTCAAATACATTGGCTTTATGACAAAGGGCAATTCTTGCTTTCTTTGGCACATTCATTTTTGCTTATGTCATGCATCTTCTTCACTTCAATTCCCTCTAAGCTAGCCAGCTATTTCCCACCTATATTCTCGCTATCAGTTAATCTTGACTTTGCCCTTCTTTTTTTGTCCTCAGCTGTCATAAATTATTTTTATTAGCATTTATTATCTTTTCTTATCATAATATTAATACCAAATAACTCTTATCAAAAGTAGTAATTGGTTTCTTTTAAATCAGTTAATTTTATACTTATCATCAAAATTTAAATCATGTACCATTTGATTATTTCTGTCAAAGATATTTATTATTGTCTTTCTTAATTAAATTTGTATTCTCTCTCTATTTATTAAATTTTGTTAAAAATCATAAAATTCTACTAGTCCGGAAAGAAAGAGAGAGATAAAAAAAAATAAAGAAAGAGAGAAACTAACAAATGCAATAACACAATGAAAAAATGAAATACGCTTTTTAACACACTTTTTATCATTCAATAAATTTTGTTAAAAATCATAAATTATCTCTGAGTCTTTTTAATTAATAAAAAATGTAATCAGCTAATAAAGAAAGAGAGAGAAACTAATAAATGTAATAAAGAAAATGAAGAGAGAAATATGTGATCAAGAAGTGAGAAGTTGTGTGTATTTAGTATTTTGTATAAGAAATAGTGCGTGAGAAAAAATGTACTACTGTATATATTAAAAAATATATTGTTAATACTTCCTCATAAAATATGTTAAGAAAAAATGTGTTAGAAGAATTATTATGTAATTAAAACGTACATGTAAAAAGTATATCGGTATATTGGCTTCACATCTGCTAATACTATTTATATTGACACTTGTAGTGTTCCTGAAATGTATTTATAATAATAAAGAAGTAAGTAGCTGATTCTTTTCCTTAAAGACAAAGAATATCTGGAAAAGACCCAAGGGAATGTCTAAAGAAAATGATATCACAAAGACCCTCTGATGCAACGGCTCTTTCACTTTTTTAACCTTTCATTTTCACCTAATGATGAAGGCATTTTTGAACAATTTTTTGGTCTATGAGTTTCCGTGTCTCAAGTTTTCCTTTTATCCATCGAACCTCTCTAGGACTAAACTGACCCTTCCCAAGAGGGGTGCATGGTAACAAAAGCTGCACTAAAGGACAAACCCTTTCTGCAACACAGTCTCTCTTAGTATTTATTCTCTTTTATTTGTTTCTTCACAGCCCCTCAATGAAGAACAAGAAGGGTGAAGCTCTGAGTGAGACTTCTCTCCCACCTTCAACCATGTCTTCTTCCTCCTCTTCTCTTGTCACCACTCTTGTTGATAATAATAACCCTACTCAACCTTCTCAGTTAAGAGCGGCACGCCGTCGTTTCACCTCTGATCATCACCTTCCTGAGATAAGCCTCAAAACCCCTATGGTTAGGCCTTATGTTCGATCAAAAATGCCTAGGCTTCGTTGGACACCAGATCTCCATCGTTGCTTCGTGCATGCAGTTCAAAGACTTGGAGGAGAAGACAGTAATTTATTATTACCTTTTATTGCATTTACATATATATCTTTTTCTTTTTTCACGTACATATCTTGTTCGAGTTACGTTAAGGTAAGGTCGGTGATGTCGGCCACTCAACGTTAATTGAGTTTCAAACATTAATTTGCGGTGTTGTGAAAGTGAAAGATTAGTCTCTTCTACAAGATTATGTTAACGTATATAGATTCAATTTCATTCACTTTTTTTTTCTCTAACAAAAGGCTTAATCTTTTCAATTGCTATGTTCTAATGGTGAACCTTTAATTTTGAATGTTGTTGATATATTTGGATTTACAGGGGCCACACCAAAGTTGGTTTTACAGCTCATGAATGTAAAGGGGCTTACTATATCTCACGTCAAAAGCCACCTTCAGGTACTCTTTTCTCCATAGCCACGAAAAAAATCATGGGTGAAAATTAAAAAGGCGTTATCAGTTGTTTTCTCTTTCTTTATTTAATTTCTTTATTTTTAAAATATATAATTAAAGAATTTCTTCATAGAGAATGCAAGTGCTTCATAATTCATTGTTAGTCTTAACTCTTAAAGTTTCAAAATTCTGGTCTATTGATGACAGATGTACAGGAGCATGAGACACGAGCAGATGAGTCAAGGTATATAAATAATTGTACTGTGCATCAGTTATTTATGTGCAAGTTCTCATGCCACAGATGTATGATGCATCATTTATATGGAAGAAATAGCTAGGTGTTAAGAATATTAGACATTTTGTTTGGTACAATTGAGGAAATTAGATCTTTAAAACACTGAAAAGAAGATATATCCATATATACCAAGAAATTAAAGGAACTCAACCAAGGAAAGTGGACGTCAGCTTGAGGGGTTGATTCCCTTTTCCGTCACCAAGAAAATGAAAGTAACGTCAAATATTCTTCAGGATTTTATTCCTAGAAAAATAACTTTTAGTGTTTTGATACTGTTACACATGTTTTTTTTTCATGAGGTCACTCACTGAGTACAAAATAAATTATATACTACTACTACCTTAATGAACATGGTAGAACGTTTTCTTAACCTTATTAAATATATGATCAATTATAGTATTTTATTAATATCTATTTACTAGGTGCAAAGAAGAATAATATGGCTCCGGATTTCCCAGCTTCCACACTCGCAACTCTTGGCCCAAGGCAACAGAAACCTCACAAAAGAAGCTGCACGGAAGAGCTTGTTCCCACCCAAGCTCAATGGTATTTCTATTTTCTTTTACTTTTTATTATCGTACATCTCTTTTGACAGTGTGTATAATTTTTTTGAAGACTTTATAATTTGTGTTATAGTAGTAGTTTGGAATTGTTTTTTAAATTAATTGCAAAAAATGTGGGACAGTTTACGTACATCAGACATTAGGCTCCTCCGTATTCGTATAAGTATAATGTATATATGCATTTGTGGATTTCTTTTAGATAAAGATATTAACGTATCTTTCAAGAATAAAAAAATGTGCTTTTTTAGAATGACTGTAAAAAAATGTTTAAAATGGCCTAAAAAAGTTCATTTCGATTAGTCACATTTTTTTGGCAAATATTTAATTTTGAGCATTGTAAAAAAAAATTACGCCATCATTCGCCAGCTATAATATTTTTAATCAAGACATTTTGTTTGGGTAAGGGATTAAGACATTAACCTACAAAAGATAAATGTTTGAAATGGTTTTAAAAGAATATTTCAATTAGTGTCAATTTTTTGCTCAGCAATATAATGCGTGCACAAAATTACAACAATCATTTAAGTGTATATATATATATATATATATATATATATTATATTATATTTAATGCTTAAAATAGTGAACTACACACGGACATCTATTTAACAGATAATTAAAAACTAATATTTATTTATAGGCGAAACTGAAACTCCTCCTTCCAAATATGAGTACCTCATATCATAAATTTGTTTAACATGGAGAAAAATTGTATTTTGTCAATTTCGTTAACTAGGTGAACAAAAAATACCAAACTAAGGCAAAGTATCATCATTCCATAGCCAAATATATTCGGAAAATATGACCAATATATATTGGTCTGATTGAAAAAAGTTTGGTTAACTTAATCGACAAGTCTTAAATTTCGTCTGCAAATTTATGTATGTGAAAAAAGTAGTATTCATCTTTCGCCATTGTCTCCCCTGATTACTTGACAAGGGGTGAAAGGATATTCTTGAAAACTAAAATAAATTAATTATCAGAATTTTTCTGCACTTAATTAATTGGTTTGAATTTTGAAAACATGCATGAATCGGGAAGTAGTAAAATGAAGCATTAATAAATTTCACATACACGTTACAAAGAACTCATCAGTAATTTTGTTTTCTTATGCCAGGAATCATGATGAGCAAGAGTGTTACAATGGAAACCAAGGGGGTGAATCGATTATAATTTGTAACGGCAATGAACAGAAGGTGCACTCCTACATCATCTTCGAGGGTCTTCTGAGAGGCCAGTCTGTCCAAGTAAGTAGTAACTCCTTACTCTCATTAGTGTCTCGTTGATTTTGTGGCACATATTCCATCGGTTTCGGATTATATAAATAATATTTTAAAGAAATAAATTATTTCAAAATATGCTATTTTATAAAATTAATGTTATATTAAATATTCTTTAAGATTACCTTTAATCAATATTTAATGAAAACAGTGCATGAGAAGAATAAATAAACAATTAATTAAATAAATAAATGATATATTAAAAATTACTTAATATGTTTTTTTTAAAATTCAACAAATCAATTAAATTCTTAAATACCTGTATCAAAAACCTGATATAATCCGAAAGGAAAGGAAAAGAGTATATAATAATCAAAGAAGGACATGCTATATATCTATATATATAACACACAGACATGGTTGAATGAACAGTTTATTCCATTTTGTTTTTCAGGAGAATAAAACTACTACTACTGAAAAGGTGTCACTAGGTGATGCCGGTTACGAAAGCGACCATCAAAGATTCCAAGACACAACTCTGTCCCTTTCAATGAGCTCAAGGCCTTCTTCACATTCGTTCTTGAATCGGAGCCACAGTACTGGTCCAGATGCGAATGATGTCTCTCTTGAGCTCACGCTCTCTTAGAATCATGCACATAATAATAACAGCAAGCCTTTTCTTTGTCATCATTTATACATGTTTCTTCCATCCTACAACTACACTACAAACTAATGGTGCATGACCTTTCAAGAAAGAACAATCCATACTATCAAGTGTTTTTCCGACATCGATTAAGAAATTAAAATTTTTAAAAAATTATTAAATTTTTGTCGATGCATTTTTATTTATTAATTTCTTAATAAATGTCTCTAAAAGCACTTGTTAGCAGGAGACCGAGGAAATTGTAATACCAACGCTACTTTAGTTCGCATCATTTAGTGCCCATGATCAGAAGTACTAGAAATCAAGTGAACTAATTAAGAACATAAAATCGTGTCTCCTAAAAATCAAAAAATATTATGTAGTTGCATTAATTGTCTAAATTTCAATCTTAGTTGTTTGAGCTACCATGGCTGTTTGATTTATCCAATATGTTTTTGCTGGTTTAATTGCCATTCACTTCACTTCCTTCGCTAGCTTGTTTCCAGCACAGCGTTAATTATATTCTATTAAATGTTTTTTACTAATTACTTAAAAGCATGTCTTAAATATTTCTGACCGTTTAATGTAATAAACATTTGATATTAAGTTTAATGATGTAGACAGTTACAATTACAATGTAAAATAATTTTGTTGTATTAATTTCTTGATAAATGTACCAATTTGTCAAAGTCATATTAAAATAATAAGATCGAGTGTGAGTCCATAAAAATTTTGACTGTACTTAGAGTTTATATATATTTAATCTTAAGTGAATAAATGACTAAACTAAAGTGATAATACAAAAATATAAACTTCTACCATTATAAAGGAAAAAAGAGCATAACATATGCAAGAGACAAGAAAACAAACACTCGGAGGAGGAAATTGATGTTTGGTGTAGATTTTCGTGAAAATGTTGAGTGTTTGACATACCAAAATTATTTTTGATGTAATTTTAAAGATTTTTTACCATTTAAAATTATTCTAACCATTATCTTTATTAACTAAACTAACCATGATTCCTTATGTAAAGGAGTCTAAATCACTTAATTTCACTCTTAATCACTTAAAAGCTGAACCAAATAATTTGCTTTAAGAATAAAAATACATAAATAAGACTAAGTAACACAATTTTATCCCTAGGCATGGATTACCTAGAAGCTCTTTCAAGTTCTTAGGATAAAAACATTTCCCAATAATTAAAACCCAATAACATACATATAAAAGTCAAACCATTATAAGGAAGCAATAATATTGAAATAACATTAAATGAATAGTAAAGATCATTACATTAAAAGTGATTGATCTCCAAACCCCCAACAATGATAATTTAACTTCTCATAATCATGAGAGGCTAAAAAATACAAGATGAAACAAGGAAATGGAAGAAGAGTTCCAAGTGAGTGATGATGCCTCTCTTTCACGTCCTTACTGAATACTACCTCCAAAAACATAGTGTCCTTCAAATATGCTGTGTTTAGCAAGCATGCATGATACAACTTCGCACTTGAGTGTTCTGTCCTAGTTCTTCAACATCTTTCATACCTTTGTTGTTGAAACAAACTCTATAAAAAAAAAATAGAACTAAAATACTGAAAATTCACTGATTTTAACATTTTCTGGATAAATTAAATCAAAAGAGCATTAAAAAAAGAAGAAATTAGATAGTTTTCAGCTATTCAATCACAAATAATAGTTGATATAATCTTTAAATTGATTATCTTAAAAGTTAAAAAAAACTTGTTTCACGCATAGTTTATTTGCTTTTTAACTTTTGATAAAAAAAAATATTTTTATTTTTTTAATCTGTATTAACAGGTTTTTATTGAACCTAGTCTTCCAACCAGCTAGTTTATTATGAAAATATTAAGGATGATTTTTTGAAGATGAAATGATTCATGTAGACTACAATACATGCATGGCATACATAGCGTGGACGGATCTTTGTGAGCACACCCCACACAATTAAGTGGAAGTGATAACTAAGGGTAGCGGATAGAGAGTGGCGCGAGTAGGTGTTGAAGCATGGATTGCGTGGGGCAACTGCAAAGTTTAAACCCCCAACACCACATTTTTGGTGGTATACATGAGCATGTGGAGAATCTATATGTTCTGTGTGTAGGCACATATATTCTCTTCTTATATCGCATATCACATAAGTAGTTAGTAGTCATGTTTTCCAAGTTGTTTTTGCTTGCTTTTCTTGCTGCAATTGCCAGCTCCCAGGCCAGAAAGCTTGCTGGTTTTGGTGAAGAGAAGCCAATGATTCACCATTTGCATGCCTATGTGGCGGCGGCGGCTATGAGGGTGGAGTAGGAGGTGGGTATGGTCATGGATCCGGAGGAGCTGGTGGTGGAAATGGAGGATTTGGAGGTGGTGTTGGCAGCGGAAATGGAGGATTTGGTGGTGCTGCTGGCGCCGGAAACGGAGTATTTGGTGGTGGTGGGATGGGCGACGGCGGATATGGAGGAGGCATTTGTGGAGAATTCATGGATCAGTTACGACCCTGACTTTAAAACTAGTTTACCATTTCACTTTTGTTTTGTTTTTATTTGTAGTGCTGTTGTTAGTATCAATTGAGAAATAAAAACCTGCTATACGCCTATGTTGTTACGTACCATGTTCAATGAATAATAGAAAGTAATGATTTTAGGATTAACTATCTTCCACACAACACATATTTTAGTCTTATGTTGTACTAACATTACCATTTTAATTGTAAAACAAAATTAAGTGCAAATAAAACAAGCATAAAAAATTAATTTGTAGTTAAAAAAATAATATTTTAATGGTAAAATAAAATTAAGTGTAAATAAAAAAATAAAAAAAATTAGATTTTTAAAGGCTTAATTATTTTTTCCTACTATTTATTTATTTTATTCCGTTTAATTTCACTTATTAATATATAATTTAATTTGATTCCAATTTTTTTAAAATTGAGTTGAAGTTATCCTTTGTTACTTCAATTAAGTTACATAATTTCCTAAATGTTTAATTTTACTTCAATTGGACTGAAAGAGTAATATATATTAACTAATTTTTAAAAATTATGGAGCCTAATTGAATCCTAAATCAATAGAATGTATTGAATAAATTAATAAACAGTTGTACCAAAAAAGTAATCAAGTCTTTTTTAAAAGTTACAGCATTAAAATACAATATAAGTGAAATACTTAAATATGACGTGACATAATAAAACTTCTTTGAAACTAAAAATAAATTATTTAAATGAGCTCTAAGTGACCACGAGCTCAAGCCAAAATACATAAGGTCTAGGCTAGAAGGGTGACAATGTAGACCCTAATGCCCAAAAAAAAAAATAGACATTTTGAAAAGAAAAAAAATTAATTTTTTGATACATAATTAGTTAATTAATTAATTAGATTATTTATTTTCTTGACATATTATAATAAAAATAATTTTATCTTAAGTTTCTAAAACTCAATTAATGCTTTTAAATTATCAAATTTGTAGTATTTTCAATTTTTCATTTCGCTAATAGTTTAGGTTGTAGTGGAACACATAACTATTTTTCACTTTTCCTTACGTGATAATTTTTCATTTTTATTATAAAAACTCTTGACTATCTTATCACATTTCTGTATTTTAATGGAAGAAATTTTTTAATGGTAAGATAAAAGAAAATATAGCAGGTGCACATATTAAGAAATTCTATCTTTTATTTCCTAATGTTGATGTTATCAGTAGGAATTATTCATGTCTAAATTTTCAAATAAATATATTTTTATAATATATCTTCTGTATTTTTTTTCAAATGATAAATAAAAATTTTATAAGTAAAAATAATATTTTATTTATAATAGATGATAATATATGAGTAAATTAAAATAAAAAATGATATATCTTTCTAGGAAGTGTATCCTTTATCCATTTGTCAAAAACCGAAGAATATCCAGTTAAATAAACATGAACCATAGATGAAAATGAATGATACAAATCTTGCCACATATACCACATTATCTGTGCTTCTCTCTCTTCCCTGCATTGAAGAACATTAAACACTATCAGAACATTATTCTTTCCCAAATGCCAATCATAAACAAAATAAGCACTCGATGAATTCCTTTTGTTCAAGTATTTGCATCCTTATAAGTATATATTTGTACTTTGTAGATTAAGTCACTAATCATAATTTCCATAAACTGTCTTTAAGGGGCATTTGAGTGAATAGTGGGAGGGGCATTATGTTTCTAATCTTGATTCTTTGATTCTTGGGACTATGATTTAATTGTTAGGTGACTTTGAATGAGCTGGTGTACGTGTAAAATTAAAGGAGTAGTAGAGAGGGAGTTCCAGAGGCGGAAGTAGCCGACGACGGTGGCAGTCTTGCAAGGGTGACGGTGGAGGATGAGATTTTCAACATTATCTAGTAACATAGTGCCATTACTTCTTTTTTTGTTTGACTCAGAAAAAATTAAGATGCAACACGTGACATGATTGGAGTCATTTATATGATCCTACCGATGAAAATGTCTCAACTGCACAGCCAGTTCCCACCAAGAATCCGTATTTATCTTTTTGAGACTTGTTAAAACTATATCAAATATCTCATTTATAAGTTATTATACAGTAACTACTAGTAATATAACTCTTCAAATAAATACAACTTTTTCTGGTCATTTTTATAAAATCAAAATTAGACGTTTGGTTTAGTCCTTTTTATAAAAATCAATTTAAGATGTTTTCTGTATTAATTATTTTTCAAAAATATACCCTTAATTGTATGAATTAATTTTTATAAGTTAAATAAATGATAAGTGAAATACATTCAATGATTTAAACTCTGAGAGTCTAACTGTGATTTAAATAGCTAGTAAAAGTTAATGAAATAAATATATTAATGATGAGTGAGCTTAAAAATATTAAATTCAAAAGTAATAAAAATATTTGAAAAAAGAATAAAAAGTATTTCTCATTAATGTCTGGGATAATTTTAGAAAACAATTAGTACAAATTAAATCTTACTGACTAAATTAACTATTTTTTAATTCTTATAATTATATTGATGTACATTTACATCAAATACTTACTAAAATATTATCTTTAACTAAATGTATTTCTCATAAATATATAAGTTATGATAATTTTAGATTATATAAGAAATAAAAAATTGAATATGAGTGATATCATAAATTTATAAATAAAAATATATACTTATATATGTATAAATAGAAATTTATATATTTTGTGGCTAGTTTGCTTATGATGGTTTGACGAGGGAGTGTCAACATATTTTTTTTTAAAGGAATGCCAACATAGTTGGGATATCTTTTTTTGACTTGAGGCTTGTCGTCATTAAAAACATTAGATCATTTTTCAAAATCAAATATAAAATACTCTTTTTTGGTAAAGTAAGAAAATAAAAAAAAGGTTCAGCCAAGATTAATCAAATATAAAATATGATCTCATCCAACAATTTTTTGGTACTTTTAATTTTTGATTTTTTTTTATTTTCTTTTATTTTTTTGAACCAATAAATTACAGATCAATTCTATATAAAAAAATCATAGATTAAAATTAAAAGGAGACAAAAATTATAATTTAGCTTTTTAGTTATGGCTTGCTAATTTATTTCTTTTAGAAAAATAAGTAGGTATACATATAATTAGCAAATTCATGACTTTCTGTGTATACCAACTAATTCTCTTAATATACCTTTTATCCCACTAGTCACGTAAATTTTACGTGCATAACCTGTGCATTTATGATTTAACACAAGTAAATATTGTAAAAGTGAGAGAGCAGATGTATCATGAATATGAAGGTGATTGAATTGGAACTCAATGAAATTATTTGAATTTGATCGAACAATAATTTATATACGGTGCGAAACAAGCTGTACATATGTATATATACATTTGTTTAACTAAAGTGAGTTGGCCTGTATTCAATTTGAATCTAATCTACTTAACAAATTATTGAGTATAAGTTAAGGAAAGATTGCCAATAAAAACTATTTTTTAGTAGAGAAACATTTTCCAACAAGCTTTTATAGAATATTGGAAACACGTACTATTTTTTACGAGACCAGATAGTGTTAATTATGTTGCCTCAGAAATTTGGTTGGATTTTTTTTTGGGGATGAATTTTAACTAAATTTTATTAGTTTTTTCGTATATTAATCACTCCGTTGGCATTGCTATGAATTTTAATTTTCATTTAAGAGAATATACTTAAATATACCACTTATTTCATAATTTTGCAAAATAATTTCATGACAGTACTGAAGTTGATTTTAGAAGCACGTTGACATGTGTTTGTTTTGACATTTCAAATATTCTTTTTACAGAACAAGGTAAATACATAATTCAAAAAATAGTTAAATCACAAATTTTGGGTGGGGGCTGGCAGGTGCACTGAAATTTTCAAAGATCTATAATAGCAATAAGTAAATAACCGAACTTGATCTGAAAATATATCTTAAGATTGGATGAATAACTTCAAGCAATTATGCTCTGGCAGAGATTGTATTCCACACCTTGAGATTATTATAAGTTCATTCATGTATAAAAATTATGGATTGATCAGAAGTGGAATTATATTGGGTGTAGTTGAGCTTTACCAAATACTGAAGATCTTATAAATTCAATCAAGATTTACTTGTTGTCAGAAAATGACAAGAGTTACAAAGAATAATGTTCTCTTGCCATAATAAGCAAGATCTTAGAACGATTTTGGGCCTCCCAAAGTTTTTAAAAATTCTGCAAGATAAAAAGCAGCAGAGTCTACTCATAATTTGATGAATTATGTTGGACATTGAAGAAAACGTGCCCTTTATTGTATATAATATATAGTACTTCTTAGTTTTCTTAGTCATAACGTGGCAGGTATTAGAAGCACCCGCAGACCTTAGACAAGCAATTATCCTGAGACACGCAGGAACTCAACTCCATATATTACAAAGCCTTCTATTTTCAACCCAAAAGGAAGCAACCAAGGGCTCTTTCATTCTTTAATTCGACAATGATAGACTATCTTTTCATTAGATATACTTGCATTAATTTAACGGGGATTAATTGCATGGTGATTTGGTGCGATGGGTGTGATTTAAAGGCTAAAAATATTTAGTTTTTGTGGTTAGATATTAGTCCACGTATCCATTAAGACATCAAAGCAAAGCTGTCTTCAACTTTTTATGTTCCATGATGAAATTTTAGGAGTACTGCAAGTGGGGGATTTGCTTGTATTTTGCTAGGCGTACACTGCAATAAGTGTTTAATAAGCCACTACCAAGACAAACATACTCTGTAACCAAAACTTCACATTTTTTATTCGTCACATGGCACCCACGTACATTGTTGCTCTTGCATCCATTTTGCCCATGTGATCGCAGGTGATTAATGAACATCCATTAATTGGTCAATTAAATTAGAGATAAGTGAGCACTGATCAATTAGATTTAGAAGCAGTTCTTGAAGAGATATTCTTGGGTGAGCACAAATCTTATATCTCACTCCTACACACAATCAATAAAAATATAACAATTAATAAAAATAAAGAAAAAATATTTATCATTTATTAGAATTAATATGATTTCTTTTAATAAGAAAAATGATATAATTTATTTTCTTATATAACAATTTGATCCTATGAAGATATATTAAATATTTACATAATAACAAAATCAATTTTTTGTTATCTTTTGTTTATAAGTAACTAAATGAATTTTTTCACAAAAAAAACTAAATGATTTTTTTATAGATATACTTTATATGTAATTTTTAATATTATTATTATTAAATATTTATATGTATTTTTAAATATATTTAATTTTAAATATTTATATCCATTTTTCTTCTGAACTTTTTTTTAACTAAATCTCTTGATTTTTTAGGTGGCAACGTGACCCACCCATTTCTCTTATGCAACTTTTTTTAGTTTTTTATTTCTTAAATATATTAAGTAAACTATATTATATATAATATATCAAATAGATTATTATGTATATATTTTAAAATCTATTTATATATAAATTTTAAAATACATATAAATATTTTAGAAAAACATATAAAATGATTATTCTAGGTTTTTTTTAACTGTGTTCTAGGCTTATTTTTAATAACAAGTTAGATTCTGAAATTTTTTAATGTTTATTTAATTAAAAAATCAAGTTTAAAATCATCATATTTTTTTAAATTTTAACAAGTTTATAATAATAATAATAATAATAATAATAATAGTAGTAGTAATAATAATAATAATAAAATAGATATAAACTATATTTATATGATTTGTCATTTAGTTAGTCACGTATTTTATTTCACATAAACAAGAAATTGAAATTTTTTATTATTATATAAATATTCAATATATCTTCGTATGATCAAATTGTTATTTGAAGAAACAAATTATATCATTAATTTCTTTATTAAAAGGAATTAGATTAATTTTAATAAATAATAAATAATTTTATATATTTTATTATAAGTTAATTTTTTATTAGTCGTAAGGATAAGATGTTAAGTTCATTCCCATTCAAGAATATCTCGTTCTTAAATCGAAATGATAGATAAGTCTTGAATGACATATAATCAAACTTGAATATCTTTGTTCCTTTCTTACTGTATATTAGGAGATGATACTGTCACCAACTCCACCACATACGATTTTTTAATTATAGTATAATGCTGTCTAACTGGAGATTCGTATACTATATAATAAAACGCCACATCACAAACAATCATGTGAACCTAAGGCCTTGGATTATTATTAGTTAGACATTAATTAATTTATGATTGGCCTAAACTAGCTAGTGTCATGTTTTCAGGCGGCCATGGTTGACCAAGCAAGGAATTGATTGGACCTTTCTGGACATATCGATGTTCACTTTTCTTGCACATCACACTTCCATTTTGAATTTAGTAATGAGCATGGTTATTTTAGTATATGCGAGTCCCTATATAAAGGGACCATCATGACCAAGAACGTCAAGCAAATAAGTATTAATCGA